>NC_090325.1:73099931-73402961 GCF_035084215.1 Heptranchias perlo
TAGAGCCGAACCAGACACTGCCAAAACTCACCAAATTGGGGTGATCAGGCAATCTAATGAGGAGTCTTATAGTGTTATGGCAGAGTAATAAGGTCTAACTAAGGCTTCAAATTAAATTTGCGATACTAAAGCAAGCCAATAAACATGACAATTTTTTAAAACTAAACAAAAAACATCTCAAACTGAAGCATGCAAGAAATTTAAAACATTCAAATGTAATCATTAGAAACATAAATTGCTAGACCAACCTAGTTCAGTCACCTGTCGGTCAAATGGACAACGTATTGCTCTCCCCTGCAGTGGAAGGCGGGTGAGGCAATCATGGCAGACGGTGTGACCACAAAGAAGCAAGCGAGGTACTTTGTCTCCCTGCAGAGAGAATACGTCTTCACAAACTCCACATTCTAGAACCTAACAATTGAGAATATTGCAGGTCAGCTAGTTCTCCGATGACTCAACGAGTGAATGCACCATGTAACATTACTGGTTTGTACAGGGAGGTGGGGGACTACAATTACCCTCCAGGATTCCTGTTCAATTATGCAGTGAAACCGGCGGCGGGGGGAGGAGATGATGAGGGATGGGGGGGGGAGATGATGAGGGATGGGGGGGGGAGATGATGAGGGATGGGGGGGGGAGATGATGAGGGATGGGGGGGGGAGATGATGAGGGATGGGGGGGGGGGGGGGGGAGATGATGAGGGATGGGGGGGGGAGATGATGAGGGATGGGGGGGGAGATGATGAGGGATGGGGGGGGGGGATATGATGAGGGATGGGGGGGGGGGAGATGATGAGGGATGGGGGGGGGGAGATGATGAGGGATGGGGGGGGGGGGAGATGATGAGGGATGGGGGGGGGGGGAGATGATGAGGGATGGGGGGGGGGGGGAGATGATGAGGGATGGGGGGGGGGGGAGATGATGAGGGATGGGGGGGGGGGGGGAGATGATGAGGGATGGGGGGGGGAGATGATGAGGGATGGGGGGGGGAGATGATGAGGGATGGGGGGGGGAGATGATGAGGGATGGGGGGGGGGGAGATGATGAGGGATGGGGGGGGGGAGATGATGAGGGATGGGGGGGGGAGATGATGAGGGATGGGGGCGGGAGATGATGAGGGATGGGGGGGGGAGATGATGAGGGATGGGGGGGGAGATGATGAGGGATGGGGGGGGGAGATGATGAGGGATGGGGGGGGGATGATGAGGGATGGGGGGGGGGATGATGAGGGATGGGGGGGGATGATGAGGGATGGGGGGATGATGAGGGATGGGGGGGGATGATGAGGGATGGGGGGGGATGATGAGGGATGGGGGGGATGATGAGGGATGGGGGGGATGATGAGGGATGGGGGGGATGATGAGGGATGGGGGGGATGATGAGGGATGGGGGGGATGATGAGGGATGGGGGGGATGATGAGGGATGGGGGGGGGGATGATGAGGGATGGGGGGGGATGATGAGGGATGGGGGGGGGATGATGAGGGATGGGGGGATGATGAGGGATGGGGGGGATGATGAGGGATGAGGGGGATGATGAGGGATGGGGGGGATGATGGGGGGGATGATGAGGGATGGGGGGGAGGGAGGGGTATGGTGAGGGAGAGGATGATGATGATGATGATGATGATGATGAGGGGGGGGGAGAGGGGGATGACGAGGGAGAGGAGGAGGAGGATGATGATGATGATGATGAGGGGGGGGGGGGGGGGGAGAGGGGGATGACGAGGGAGAGGAGGAGGAGGATGATGATGACGGATGGGGGGGGAAGAGGACGATGATGATGAGGGGGGGAGAGGGGTATGATGAGGGAGAGGAGGAGGATGATAATGAGGGATGGGGGGGGAGATGATGATGAGGGAGAGGAGGAGGATGATGATGATGAGGGATGGGGGGGGAGATGATGATGATGATGAGGGGGGGGAGGGAGGGGTATGATGAGGGATGGGGGGGATGATGAGGGATGGGGGGGATGATGAGGGATGAGGGGGATGATGAGGGGGATGATGAGGGATGAGGGGGATGATGAGGGATGAGGGGGATGATGAGGGATGAGGGGGATGATGATGATGAGGGGGGGGGAGATGATGAGGGAGGGGGATGATGATGATGATGGGGATGGGGGGGGATGATGATGATGATGATGATGATGGGGATGATGATGATGATGAGGGGGATGATGATGATGATGATGAGGGGGATGATGATGATGATGAAGGGGGGGAGATGATGAGGGAGAGGGGGATGATGATGATGATGGGGGGATGATGATGATGATGAGGGGGGGGGAGATGATGAGGGAGAGGGGGATGATGATGATGATGAGGGGGGGATGGGGGGGATGATGATGATGATAAGGGGGCTGGGGGGGATGATGATGATGATGAGGGGGATGGGGGGGATGATGATGATGATGATGGGGGGGATGATGATGATGGGGATGGGGGGGATGATGATGATGATGAGGGGGATGGGGGAGATGATGATGATGATGAGGGGGATGGGGGGGATGATGATGATGGGGATGGGGGGGATGATGATGATGATGATGAGGGGGATGGGGGGGATGATGATGATGAGAGGGATGGGGGGATGATGATGATGAGAGGGATGGGGGGGATGATGATGATGATGGGGGGGATGATGATGATGAGAGGGGGATGGGGGGGATGATGATGATGATGAGGGGGATGGGGGGGATGATGATGATGGGGATGATGATGGGGGGGATGATGATGGGGGGGATGATGATGAGGGGGATGGGGGGGGAGATGATGATGATGGGGATGGGGGGGATGATGGGGATGGGGGGAGATGATGATGATGAGGGGGATGGGGGGGATGATGATGAGGGGGATGGGGGATGATGATGATGAGGGGGATGGGGGGTGATGATGAGGGGGATGGGGGGGTGATGATGAGGGGGATGGGGGGGGATGATGATGATGATGAGGGGGGGATGATGATGATGAGGGGGGGATGATGATGATGAGGGGGGGATGATGATGATGATGATGAGGGGGGGATGATGATGATGAGGGGGGGATGATGATGATGATGAGGGGGGGGATGATGAGGGGGATGGGGGGGAGATGATGATGAGGGGGGAATGATGATGATGAGGGGGGGGTGATGATGATGATGATGGGATGGGGGGAGATGATGAGGAGAGGGGGATGATGATGATGATGATGAGGGGGATGATGATGATGATGAGGGGGATGATGATGATGATGAGGGGGATGGGGGGTGATGATGAGGGGGATGGGGGGTGATGATGAGGGGGATGATGATGAGGGGGGGGAGATGATGATGATGATGATGAGGGGGGGGATGATGATGATGAGGGGGATGGGGGGTGATGATGAGGGGGATGATGATGAGGGGGGGGGAGATGATGATGATGATGAGGGGATGATGATGATGATGATGATGAGGGGGGGATGATGATGATGAGGGGGGGATGATGATGATGATGAGGGATGGGGGGGGGATGATGATGATGATGAGGGGGGGGATGATGATGATGATGATGATGAGGATGGGGGGGGGATGATGATGATGAGGGGGGGGATGATGAGGGGGATGGGGGGTGATGATGATGATGATGAGGGGGGGGATGATGATGAGGGGGGGGTGTGATGATGAGGGGGGGGGATGATGATGAGGGGGGGGGATGATGATGAGGGGGGGGGGATGATGATGAGGGGGGGGATGATGATGAGGGGGGGGGATGATGATGAGGGGGGGGATGATGATGAGGGGGGGGATGAAGATGAGGGGGGGGGGATGATGATGAGGGGGGGGGATGATGATGAGGGGGGGATGATGATGATGAGGGGGGGATGATGATGATGAGGGGGGGGGATGATGATGAGGGGGGGGATGATGATGAGGGGGGGGGATGATGATGAGGGGGGGGATGATGATGAGGGGGGGGGATGATGATGAGGGGGGGATGATGATGAGGGGGGGGGATGATGATGATGATGGATGGGGGGATGATGATGATGATGATGATGATGAGGGGGGGGGGATGATGATGATGATGATGATGAGGGGAGGGGATGATGATGAGGGGAGGGGGATGATGATGAGGGGAGGGGGATGATGATGAGGGGGGGGGATGATGATGAGGGGGGGATGATGATGAGGGGGGGGATGATGATGAGGGGGGGGATGATGATGAGGGGGGGGATGATGATGAGGGGGGGGATGATGATGAGGGGGGGGATGATGATGAGGGGGGGGATGATGATGAGGGGGGCGGATGATGATGAGGGGGGGGGATGATGATGAGGGGGGGGGATGATGATGAGGGGGGGGGATGATGATGAGGGGGGGGATGATGATAAGGGGGGGGATGATGATGAGGGGGGGGATGATGATGAGGGGGGGGATGATGATGAGGGGGGGATGATGATGAGGGGGGATGATGATGAGGGGGGGATGATGATGAGGGGGGGGATGATGATGAGGGGGGCGGATGATGATGAGGGGGGGGGGATGATGATGAGGGGGGGGGATGATGATGAGGGGGGCGGGATGATGATGAGGGGGGGGGGATGATGATGAGGGGGGGGATGATGATGAGGGGGGGGGGATGATGATGAGGGGGGGGATGATGATGAGGGGGGGGATGATGATGAGGGGGGGGATGATGATGAGGGGGGAATGATGAGGGGGGGGATGATGATGAGGGGGGGGGGATGATGATGAGGGGGGGGGGATGATGATGAGGGGGGGGGATGATGATGAGGGGGGGGGATGATGATGAGGGGGGGGGATGATGATGAGGGGGGGGGATGATGATGAGGGGGGGGGGGTGATGATGAGGGGGGATGATGATGGGGGGGGGATGATGATGATGATGATGAGGGGGGGGAGATGATGATGATGATGAGGGGGGGGGATGATGATGGGGGGGGATGATGATGAGGGGGGGGATGATGATGACGATGATGATGATGATGATGATGAGGGGGGGGAGATGATGATGATGAGGGGGGGGATGATGATGAGGGGGGGATGATGATGAGGGGGGGGGATGATAATGAGGGGGGGGGATGATAATGAGGGGGGGGGATGATAATGAGGGGGGGGGATGATAATGAGGGGGGGGGATGATAATGAGGGGGGGGATGATAATGAGGGGGGGGATGATAATGAGGGGGGGGGGATGATGATGAGGGGGGGGGGATGATGATGGGGGGGGCGATGATGATGAGGGGGGGGGGGATGATGATGAGGGGGGGGGGGATGATGAGGGGGGCGGATGATGATGAGGGGGGGGATGATGATGAGGGGGGGATGATGATGAGGGGGGGGATGATGATGAGGGGGGGGATGATGATGAGGGGGGGGGATGATGATGAGGGGGGGGGATGATGAGGGGGGGGGGGGATGATGAGGGGGGGGATGATGATGAGGGGGGGGATGATGATGAGGGGGGGGATGATGATGAGGGGGGGATGATGATGGGGGGGGATGATGATGATGATGATGAGGGGGGGGATGATGATGATGATGAGGGATGATGATGATGAGGGAGAGGGGGATGATGATGATGATGAGGGGGGGGATGATGAGGGGGGGGGGATGATGAGGGGGGGGATGATGATGAGGGGGGGGGGGGGATGATGATGAGGGGGGGGGATGATGATGAGGGGGGGGGGGATGATGATGAGGGGGGGGGATGATGATGAGGGGGGGGGGGATGATGATGAGGGGGGGGGTGATGATGAGGGGGGGGGATGATGAGGGGGGGGGATGATGAGGGGGGGGGATGATGATGATGATGAGGGGGGGGATGATGAGGGGGGGGGATGATGATGATGATGAGGGGGGGGGATGATGAGGGGGGGATGATGATGAGGGGGGGGGATGATGATGAGGGGGGGGATGATGATGAGGGGGGCGGATGATGATGAGGGGGGGGGATGATGATGAGGGGGGGGGATGATGATGAGGGGGGGGGATGATGATGAGGGGGGGGGATGATGATGAGGGGGGGGGGATGATGATGAGGGGGGGGGGATGATGATGAGGGGGGGGGGATGATGATGATGAGGGGGGGATGATGATGATGAGGGGGGGGGGATGATGATGAGGGGGGGGGATGATGATGAGGGGGGGATGATGATGAGGGGGGGATGATGATGAGGGGGGGGATGATGATGAGGGGGGGGATGATGATGAGGGGGGGAATGATGATGAGGGGGGAATGATGATGAGGGGGGGAATGATGAGGGGGGGGGATGATGAGGGGGGGGATGATGATGAGGGGGAGGGGGATGATGATGAGGGGGGGGGGGATGATGATGAGGGGGGGGGATGATGATGAGGGGGGGGGGGATGATGATGAGGGGGGGGGGGATGATGATGAGGGGGGGATGATGATGGGGGGGGGATGATGATGATGATGAGGGGGGGGGATGATGATGAGGGGGGGGGATGATGATGAGGGGGGGGATGATGATGAGGGGGGGATGATGATGAGGGGGGGATGATGATGAGGGGGGGGGATGATGATGAGGGGGGGGGATGATAATGAGGGGGGGGATGATAATGAGGGGGGGGGATGATAATGAGGGGGGGGGATGATAATGAGGGGGGGGGATGATAATGAGGGGGGGGGGGATGATAATGAGGGGGGGGGATGATAATGAGGGGGGGGGTGATAATGAGGGGGGGGGTGATAATGAGGGGGGGGGGGATGATAATGAGGGGGGGGGGATGATAATGAGGGGGGGGATGATAATGAGGGGGGGGATGATAATGAGGGGGGGGATGATAATGAGGGGGGGGGATGATAATGAGGGGGGGGGATGATAATGAGGGGGGGATGATGATGAGGGGGGGGATGATGATGAGGGGGGGGATGATGATGAGGGGGGGGGGGATGATGATGAGGGGGGGGATGATGATGAGGGGGGGGATGATGATGAGGGGGGGGGATGATGATGAGGGGGGGGATGATGATGAGGGGGGGGATGATGATGAGGGGGGGGGATGATGATGAGGGGGGGATGATGATGAGGGGGGGATGATGATGAGGGGGGGGATGATGATGAGGGGGGGGGGATGATGATGAGGGGGGATGATGATGGGGGGGATGATGATGATGATGAGGGGGTGGAGATGATGATGATGATGATGATGATGAGGGGGGGGGATGATGATGAGGGGGGCGGATGATGATGAGGGGGGGATGATGATGAGGGGGGGATGATGATGAGGGGGGGGATGATGATGAGGGGGGGGGATGATGAGGGGGGGGATGATAATGAGGGGGGGATGATGATGAGGGGGGGGATGATGATGGGGGGGATGATGATGATGATGATGAGGGATGATGATGATGATGATGAGGGATGATGATGATGATGATGAGGGAGAGGGGATGATGATGATGATGAGGGGGGGGGATGATGAGGGGGGGGGATGATGAGGGGGGGGGATGATGAGGGGGGGGATGATGAGGGGGGGGATGATGATGAGGGGGGGGGGATGATGATGAGGGGGGGATGATGATGGGGGTGATGATGATGATGATGAGGGGGTGGAGATGATGATGATGATGATGATGATGAGGGGGGGGGATGATGATGAGGGGGGGGATGATGATGAGGGGGGGGATGATGATGATGAGGGGGGGGGATGATGATGAGGGGGGGATGATGATGAGGGGGGGATGATGATGAGGGGGGGGATGATGATGAGGGGGGGGGATGATGATGAGGGGGGGATGATGATGGGGGGGATGATGATGATGATGAGGGGGTGGAGATGATGATGATGATGAGGGGGGGATGATGATGGGGGGGATGATGATGATGATGAGGGGGTGGAGATGATGATGATGATGATGATGATGAGGGGGGGGGATGATGATGAGGGGGGCGGATGATGATGAGGGGGGGGATGATGATGAGGGGGGGATGATGATGAGGGGGGGATGATGATGAGGGGGGGGATGATGATGAGGGGGGGATGATGAGGGGGGGGATGATGATGAGGGGGGGGATGATGATGAGGGGGGGGATGATGATGGGGGGGGATGATGATGGGGGGGGATGATGATGATGATGATGAGGGAGAGGGGGATGATGATGATGATGAGGGGGGGGGATGATGAGGGGGGGGGGGGATGATGAGGGGGGGGGGATGATGAGGGGGGGGATGATGATGAGGGGGGGGGGGATGATGATGAGGGGGGGGGATGATGATGAGGGGGGGGGGATGATGATGGGGGGGGGGGGAATGATGATGAGGGGGGGGGAATGATGATGAGGGGGGGGGGATGATGATGAGGGGGGGGATGATGATGAGGGGGGGGGATGATGAGGGGGGGGGATGATGATGATGATGATGAGGGGGGGGGATGATGATGATGATGAGGGGGGGGATGATGAGGGGGGGGATGATGATGATGATGAGGGGGGGGGATGATGATGATGATGAGGGGGGGGGGGGGGGGATGATGATGATGATGATGAGGGGGGGGGCGGATGATGATGATGATGATGATGGGGGGGGATGACGAGGTTCGTGGTCGGTCGAAGCCACGACAGCAGAATTGCGGAGACGGATACCCGGTCCGACATCACTGGCCCGGGTGCTGTTGAGGTTGAGGCACAAACACGGCCCACACTCACCTTGACAGTGCAGCCGCTGGCGCTGCGCGGTGGCCGGGCGCCGTTTTCCATCCCAGCCGCAGGCAGTTTCTTCACTGCAGCGGCCGCCATTCTGGAACACACCAACACCCGCAGATTTACGGGGTGAAGACGATTAATCATCTCAAATCCAGCTCGGAGTCATTCCATTAGAATTCACAAAATAGCTTTAAATAATAATTCATAATAGTATGTATCACATTTACAAGTACGATAATTGATTCTTGGTCCAGATTTTATCAAATTCCCCACTCATAACCGTAATGGTGCGGTCCAAATACTGCAGCACGTCACAGACTCGTATTAGTTAAAGCTGCGCATGCTCAGATTGTTAAACCTACTTTGTTTAGTGGAGTTTGGAATAATAATAATGATATTAAAACTCAGGCATTGCAAACGAAAAGGTATTTACATTAACATAGACCAACCAATGAGTATATATTTTTCTAGTAGTGACGTGTAAACAGCTTTAATTGTTCTCACAAAAAACTGCACATCAAAAGGAACATACAAGCAATGGGAAGATGCAAAGAAGAACAACAGTGATCAGGAAAGACTAGAGAAGTTTAAGCCGTACAGTCTAGACAGAAACAATTTAAGGGGGATCTTATTGAGATAGCCAAATTACTCAATAACACAGATGAGGTCACAAGATAAGTAGGGATGAAGAAGGCCACTTGGCCCATATCAGTTCATCCGCCCAGAAGTACCCAACAGCTCCCATTTGCACCACCTAATTGCTTCTTTAATGCATCCAGGGTCTTCACCTCCGTCACCCTGCCTGGAAGTCCATTCTAAGCGTGGATTGTGTGTGAAGACGAACTTCCTGACATCAATCCTAAAATTAGCTTTTACAACAACAGCTACTTGCATTCATATAGCGCCTTTAACGTAGTAAAATGTCCCAAGGTGCTTTACAGGATCGTAACCTATTTCCTTGTCAAATTCCCACAACTTAATTTAAAGTAATATTCCAGATTTACCTTTTATTATTTTATTTACCTCTACAAGATCACCTCTCAGACAGCTCCTTTCCAGACTGAAAAGCCCTAGTCTTTCTAGTCTTCTCTCATAAGAAAAGCCTTCGTCTTTCTAGTCTTCTCTCATATCTCAGACATCTGACACCATTGATCAGCCTCATGGCTTTTTTTTGAACTGCCTTCACATTTGAATGTCTCCCTTGTATCTCGGCAACCAGAACTGGACGCAGTACTTAAGTTGTGGTCTGACCAGAGCGCTGCAGAGTTTGATCACTATCTCTTCTGACATATCAACTATTTTGGCTATGTAGTTAAACATTCTATCAGCTTTTCGATTTAATGTACAGTCTATTAAGGATCCTAGGCCTCTTTTCACTTTATCCTTAGCTATTTCAACACCATTCACCCTTTGCACTTGTCAGCATTATATTTCATCTGCCATTGATCTTCTTACATACATACTTTGTCCAATTGACTCTCATTTTTGGCTGCTTCCTCCAGTTCCACCGCCCTTCTAAGTTTGGTATCATCATCAAATCAGACAACCTTGCATTGAGTTTCTGAGTCTAGGTTATTGAACCTGCAGCTGTACATCAAGGAAAGTCAGACCAGTAAGGCAAGAGATCATAAATTCAAATGAGTGAAAAATAAACTTCAAACATTTCTTTACTCAGACAATTGGAATAATCTACCAGGTAAAGTAATGCAGTCAAAGACATGGATGAGGTGGGGGGTGGGGGGGGAGGGATGTAGGTTCCAGAACGCAGTTAGACGTTAGCCAGGCTGATATGGAGTGCCAGAGGGACCAGCTCAACGGACTGATTGACTATATTTATGGCAGACCCGAATTTGTAATAGAACCTTATTTGATTTAACTGTCCATTGCATCTTTTTAGGAACAAAGTCAATGTTTGAAGAACTATAGCGGTGAGGACACATGCTTATTTAAAATACTTTGCCTTCATTTGTGAATTGATTTTGCTTTCATACATGCCTCCATGTCATCTTACTAAAAAGTCAGATAAATGTTATTCATAGAAGACATACAGAATTTTTAGCTAAGCATTTTAATAGGAATTATGCTCCTTACCCTGAAGCATAATGAATTTAGATATCAGAAAGAGAGCCGCAGTAAGCACGTGTTGGGTATGTTTGATTGTGATATCAATGGAGTAGATTTTCTCTATGTATATTTATATTGTGTATTGTATCTGACTCTATCTAATCTGAAAAATCTGATAATCTGATTTATTCAACGCAGATAAGTGTTACTGGCTTTTACAAAGTAATGTAATTTTTACCTAGGCACTCTGTCAAAAGTTTTCTCTCATATCTATGAACCTACAAGGTATACTGTTTTACTGTACACTAGATGACTTTCTGTTATTTATTTTGTAGGTACTATGTTGTCTTGCAAGACAAACTCCATTGTAAACAGCCTGTATGCAAAGAGTGTTTGTGCAGAATAACATTACTGTCTCACTTTACACAACACCAACAACTTGCATTTATATAGCACCTTTAACATCAAGTTACATCGAAACTACAGCACAGAAACAGGCCATTAGGCTCAACTGGTCTATGCCGGCGCTTATGCTTCACGCAAGCCTCCTCCCTCCCTACTTCATCTAACCCTATCAGCATACCCTTCTATTCCTTTCTCCCTCATGTGCTAATCTAGCTTCCCCTTAAATGCCTCTATGCTATTTGCCTCAACTATTCCTCATGGTAGCGTGTTCCACATTCTTACCACTCTTTGGGTAAAGAGGTTTCTCCTGAATTCCCTATTGGATTTATTAGCGACTATTTCATATTCATGACCGCTAGTTTTGGACTCCCCCCACAAGTGGCAACATTTTCTCTACGTCTACCCTATTAAACCCTATCGTTATCTTAAAGACCTTTATCAGGTCACCCATCAGCCTTCCCTTTTCTAGAGAAAAGAGTCCCAGCCTATTCAGCCTTTCCAGATCAGGATATCCTCTCAGTTCTGGTATCACCCTGGTGAATCTTTTTTGCATCATCTCCAATGCCTCTATATCCTTTCTATAATATAGAGACCAGAACTGTGCACAATATTCCAAGTGTGGTCTAACCAAGGTTCCATACAAGTTTAACATAACTTGTTTGCTTTTCAATTCTACCCCACTAGAAATGAACCCTAATGCTTGATTTGCCTTTATTTTGACCTTATTAACCTGCGTCGTTAGCTTTAGTGATTTGTGTATCTGTACCCCTAGATCCCTTTGTTCCTCTATCCCGTTTAGATTCTTATTATCCAAGCAGTATGTGGCCTCCTTATTCTTCCTACCAAAATGCACCACCTCACCCTAATCTATATTGAATTTCATTTGCCAATTACATACCCATTCTGCACGTTTATTAATGTGCATTTGCATTTTGACGCATTCTTCCTTTGTATTAACTACACCCCCCCAAATTTGGTTGCATCCGCAAATTTTGAAATTGTACTTCCAATTCCCGAATCCAAATTGTTAATGTAAATTGTGAACAACATTGTTCCCAGCATCAATCTCTGTGGAACACCACTTCCCATCTTTTGCCAGTCTAAGTAGCTACCCTTAACCCCTGCTGTCAGTTTTCTGTTTTGTAGCCAAGTTGTTGTCCATTCTGCTACCTGTCCCCTGACTCCACATGCTCTGAACATAGCCATGAATCTACATGGGGGTACCTTATCAAAGCCTTTTGAAAATCCTAATATATTACATCTACTTCATTACTCTTATCTGCTCTTTCTATTACTTCTTCAAAGAATTCAATAAGGTTGGTCAAACATAACTTTCTCTTCTGAAATCCGTTCTGACTATTCTTTATTATATTTTCATTCTCTAGATGTCTTTTTATTACATCTTTGAGTAAAGATTCCATTATCTTTCCTACCACTGTTGTGGGAAAATCACCACTCGGAGTCAGACTTAAAGATTCAACATGCAGTTTATTGGACAAAGTACTTTGGGAGAAGAACTGGACACTCCGCAGCGTTCGCAGCTAACTTCTCAACTTCAAAATGGTTGTCATGCTTTTTTATACCTTTGAAATACAGACTTTCAGCAACTATTACATCATTAGTCTTTATTAGTGTACACATTAGCCCGCACAGCAACCACGGACCTCCAATCATATTAAAACAACTGTTATCACCTTAAGACAGTATGGTCTTTGTCTATTCAGTCTGGTTCTGTAGTTTTTATCAGCTCGTTGTGAAATGTCTTTTGTATTCCCAGACTGTAAGTCAGTTTTCTGAACATACAAACTCAGCATTTTAAATGTCTTTCCCACAGTCACAGAATTCATTTTGTTTAGTAGAGTCCATTTTGTTAGTAGTCAAGTGTTATGTTTAAGCTTTTAATTAGGGTTAGTCTGGTCTGCACAAAGCGCATTTCAGTGTGGTCTTGGGGCAATGAGCGCAGCCATGTACACAATAGTCACTTCATCTTTGCCTTTTAACCCAACAGCCCAAATTTTACCCTAACACCACTGATGTTAAGCTAACTGGTCTATAGTTCCCTGGACTTGTTCTAACTACCTTTATAAATATAGAAATAACATTAGCTGTCCAACAGACCTCTGGCAGTATTCTCTTTATTAGTGAATTTTTATATATGTATAATAGTGTTTCTGCTATCTCCTCCATAACTTCTTTTAATATTCACGGATGCAATCCATCCAATCCAGGGGTCTTATCCTCCCTAAGTTTGATTAGTTTATCAATTATCTCCTACCTTTATTATAAATGTTTTAATATCTTTTTCGATCTCTTCTTCTAATGTTCTGCCCACCTTGTTAGTCTCCCTGGACATAGTAATATGTCCCAAGTGTAAAATGTTGGATAGCCAGGTGGTGAAGGATAGAATACTAGAGCCTAGTCTTCAGTTGCTTCCAACCCTTTATTCTCAGAGATCCCTTGTACACACCGCACACCCCCTAGAAAAGCTCCCTCCTATAAATGGATGCATGAGAGTCCCCAATTGATACCCACCACCTGAATACAATTAACACTAATTGATATAAATCACATGGATACAGTGAACACCAAGGCACTTTACAGGAGCGACTATCAAACAAAATCTGACACAAAGCCACATAAGGAGATATTAGTACAGGTGACCAAAAGCTTGGTCGAAGAGGTAGGTTTTAAGGAGCGTCTTAAAGGAGGAGGAGAGAGGTAGCAAGGCGGGGAGGTTTAGGGAAAGAATTCCAGAGCTTAGGGCCTAGGCAGCTGAAGGTACGGCCACAAATGGTGGCGTGATGAAAATCGGGTATGTGCAAGAGGCAAGAATTGGAGGAGCGCAGAGATCTCGGAGGGTTGTAGGGCTGGAGGAGGTTCAGAGATAGGGTGGGGAGAGGCCATGGAGGGATTTGAAAACAAGGATGAGAATTTTAAAATCGAGGCATTCCCGGACCAAGAGCCGATGTAGGTCAGCGAGCACAGGGGTGATGGGTGAATGGGTCTTGGTGTGAGTTAGGATATGGGGTTTTAGATGAGTTCAAGTTTATGGAGGGCGGAAGATGGGAAGGTGGCCAGGAGAGCATTGGAAACGTCAAGTGTGGAGGTAACAAAGGCATGGATGAGGGTTTCATCAGCAGATGAGCTGAGGCAGGGGTGGAGCCGGACGATGTTATGGAGGTGGAAGTAGGCAATCTTGGTGATGAGCGGATATGTGGTCGGAAACTCATTTCAGGGTCAAATAGGATGCCAAGGTTGCGAACCATCTGGTTCAGCCTCAGACAGTGGCCAGGGAGAGGGATGGAGTCAGTGGCGAGGGAATAGAGTTTGTGGCAGGGACTGAAGATAATGGCTTTGGTCTTCCCAATATTTGAAGGAAATTTTTGCACATCCAGTGTTGGATGTCGGACAAGCAGTGTGACAAATCAGAGATTGTGGAAGGGTCAAATAACGTGGTGGTGAGATAGAACTGGGTGCTGTCAGCGGACATGTGGAACCAGACGTTGTGTACGCACTGACTAAAACAACTAGTAAAATAATAGCTCAAACTAAATACAATTTTGAAGAAGAGAAATGTACCTCTCTAGCCCTCAGGCAGTTTCTCTTTTGATACAGTTTTGTATAACTAATGTATACATTTCTTTTCAAACTTTGTGTTTTTCTTGTTATTTTTGGCTTACCGCAGCCTCCAAAGAGTTCCCAAAGTTACTTTTTGCTTTCATTCCTTCCCGTCCAGGAAATACACTCCTGTCTCACAGTGGGTAACAATTGCAGCCTTTTCCCAGTGCATAATGGAGTCTTGCCATCTGATCTCACTTCTCCCCATAGGGATAAATCTTGTGGTACCTTTCTAAGTCAGCCTGACTGAACTCAGTGGAGCAGAGAAATGATTCTGGATAAGAACGTAAGAAATAGGATAGGCCATACAGCCTCGCGAGCCAGCTCTTCCATTCAATATCATGGCTGATCTTCAATCTTAACTCCACGTTCCTGCCCGATCCCCATATCCCTTGATTCCCCTAGAGTCCAAAAATCTACCTATCTCAGCCTTGAACATATTCAACGACTCAGCATCTACTGCCCTTTGGAGTGGAGAATTCCAAAGATTTACAATCCTCTGAGTGAAGAAATTCCTCTTCATATCAGTCTTAAATGGCCGACCCCTTATCCTGAGACTATGCCCCCTAGTTCTAGACAATCCAACCAGTGGAAATAACCTCTCAGCATTTACCCGGTCAAGCCCCCTCTCTACGCCAGAGGGCTGTGGACGCTCAATCGTTGTGTATTAAAGACTAAGATAGATTTTTGGATTCTAAGGGAATCAAGGGATATGGGGATTGGGTGGGAAAGTGGATTTGAGATTGGAGATCAGCCATGATCTTACGGAATGGTGGAGCAGGCTCGAGGGGCCATATGGCCTACTCCTGCTCCTATCTCTTATGATCTTATGTTCTTAGGATTTTTAACTCTGCTGTGATGCTGTCCACGTCAAATAGCCTGATAACAACATCATGGTTCACATACGAAGAATGACCACCTGAATAAGCTACTGGAAGGGTGCCAGTACTTGTTGACCTGAAGTGCAGCAACTGTTAACACTTCCAGGAGAGAAGGGAAGAAAAGGGGAGGCAAATTAGGAAAAAAAAAGAACATCTTGCACCTAAAATTTGTTGAATCTTGACAACTCCGTCAATTACACGTTTTTAAATATTCACCATTTTAACAATCCAGCAATATAAATACTATTTCATTCAGTATTTGTACTGCTTTATCCCTCCTCATCCTCCTTGACCTCTCTGCAGCCTTTGACATGGTTGATTACACCATCCTCCTCCAATGTCTCTCCTCCATTGTCCAGCTCAGTGGGACGGCCGTCACTTGGTTTTACTTTTACCCATCCGTTTGTAGCCAAAGTATCTCCAGCAATGGCTTCTCTTCCCACCTCCACACCTCATAAATCCCCCAAGGCTCCATCCTCGACCTCTTCCTCTTCCTTATCTACACGTTGTCCTCTTGTTACTTCTGTAGACATGAGATCTGCTTCCACATGTACACTGATAACACCCAGCTCTACCTCTCTCAACCCACCCCACTGCCTCTGTGCTATCAGATTGTTTGTCAAAATCCAGTCTTGGATGAGCTGCAATTTCCTCCTGCTAAACATGGAATGATCAAAGCCATCATCTTCAGTGATCGCCATAAACTCCGTACCCTCCTCACTGACATCGTTCCCCTCCTCGGCCACTGTTTGGGGCAGATTAAGGATGCTTGCAACCTCAGCGTCCTGTTTGACCCTGAACTGAGCTTCTGACCCCATATCTCCTTCATCACAAAAACTGCCTACTACCACCTCCATAACATCATTGGCCTTCATCCCTACTTCAGCCCATCTATTGCTGAAATGCTCATTCATGCCCTTGTCACTTTCAGACTCAATGACTTCAATGCTTTCCTGGCTAGCCTCCCATCCTCCACCTTCTGTAAACTTCACCTCATCCAAAAATCGGCTGTCCATATCCTACCTCACAAAAGTTCTGCCTACCTATCAGCTCGGCACCTGTTGACCTACATTGATTCCCGGTTGCCTATGCCTCAAATTTAAAATTCTCATTTGAGTGTGTGTAAATCCCTTCAAGGCTTTGCCCATCCCTATCACTGTAAAGGCCAGCCGTACAAACCCCCTAACCCCCAGCCCGAATTATCTGTTCCTTTGACTATGGCCTCGTGTGCATCCCCTTCCCCCACATTTGTCCAAACACTGGGGGTTATGCCGTTAGCGTCTAGGCCCTTTGCTCTGGAATTCCTTCTCTAAACCTCTTCGTCTTTCTCCTTCTTTAAGACCATCTTTAAAACACAATTCTTTGACCAAGCTTTTGTTCACTCCTCAATCCTTTGGTTCAGAATCCATTTTTCATTTCAGCTCTGTGAAGCGCATTGGAGAGTTTCTCTACTTTAAAGGCGCTATATAAATACAAGTTGTTGTGATATAAGAGAATGTGATATAATTTAGTATATTATAATGTAGTATATGAACAATTTAAATAATGTGATTTCCGTAGATGATAAGACAAGCTGTTGCTTTGAGTTTAATTTGTGTGCTGTGACTACAATCAATGATTGCACTGAAAATAACCGAAATACTTGTGTTTTTCCTTTTAAATTCGTTGTATTTATGGGCCAGTCTGTGCTTGCGAGGTATGCTTTTTTACTTTCCATGGTACGTGTAAAAATACAATAAAACTGAAGCAATTTATTTGCAAAAAAAATCCATAATAAAACATAAAAATAACTTTTAAAAAGCATCCATTAAAATAGAATAGTGGTCCATTTTTTTCCTCTCGTGACAATCAGCAACAGTCAGGCCCACAGGGTTTGGAGCAGAGAGCAAATTGTGTTTCGAAATCTCTCGCACCGTGTGTGTTTTTTTGGCTTTATATCGGGGCCCGTAGGGTAGTTCGCGCATGCGGGTTAGAATCGATAGTTGAGCGGCGAAGATGGACGTGAATCAGCCGAAACAGGAGCACCTGCTCGCGCTGAAAGGTAACCAGCGGGGCCCGGGGGCCGGGGCTGGGGCCGGGGCCGGGCCACCGCCGCTGACAGGGGGCGTCAGGAGTTCAGACGGAAGGAAATGCGGTCAGGGAGAGGCCGTGGGATGGTCCGTCGGCGCCTGAGAGAGAAAGGCGGGGAGGGGACAGTAGAGCGGGGAGGCCCGGGCGGCCGCCGGTTCTCTCGTTTTGGGGTTGATATTTGCAGTGATTTCCCTCTCTCATAGTCACCAGCTTTCCATGGGTTTAAGTGGGTTTGCCATCAGTCTCATTATGGACAGTTATAGGGGATTGAATGAATGAATGGATGAATAATGGATGGATGGATGGATGGGGCAGAGGAGGACAGGGAGTGACTACACATTTACAGGTAAATGCAGTGCTCCCGCCGTGGAGCTGCACTCCAAAGGGAGCGTGGATCACAGAGAGGGCTGAAACACCGAAGTCCTAATTCTCTGAGCGGCACGCCATTTTAGTGTGGCTCAACTCTAGGAGTGTAAGATCAGTGAATACACCTGTAAGTTTACACTAAGCTTTCCCTATAGCTCCTGTTTCTATGCGGAGTTCTTGTAAGTGCTGCTTTACATTGAACATAAGAAATAGGAGCATAAGTAGGCCACATGGCCCCTCGAGCCTGCTCAGCCATTCAATCAGATCTTTGACCCCCCAACTCCACTTTCTTGCCTGATCCCCATATTCTTTGATTCCCCTAGAGTCCAGAAATCTATCTATCTCAGCCTTGAATATATTCAATGACTGAGCAATCCACAGGCCTTTGGGGTAGAGAATTCCAAAGATTCACAACCCTTTGAGTGTAGAAATTCCTCCTCATCTTAGTCTTAAATAGCTGACCCCTTATCCTGTGACTATGCCCCCTAGTTCTAGACTGTCCAACTAGGGGAAACAACCTCTCAGCATCTACCCTGCCAAGCCCCCTCATAATCTTATATGTTTCAATTAGATTACCTCTCATTCTTCTAAACTCCAGAGAATATAGGCCCATTCTACTCAACCTTGCCTCATAGGACAACCCTCTCATCCCAGGAATTAATCTAGTGAACCTTTGCTGCACTGCCTTTAAGGCAAGTATGTCCTCCCTTAGATAAGGAGACCAAAACTGTACGCAGTACTCCAGGTGAAGTCTCACCAAAGCCCTGTACAATTGTAGCAAGACTTCCTTACTTTTGTACTCTAACCCCCCTTCAATAAAGGTCAACATACCATTTGCTTTCCTAATTGCCTGCTGTACCTACATGCTAACTTTTGTGTTTTTTGTATGAGAACACCCAAGTTTCTTTGAAAACCAACATTTAATAGTTTCTCACCATTTAAAAAATATTCTGTTTCTATTCTTCCTACCAAAGTGAATAAATTAACATTTCCCCACATTATGCTCCATCTGCCACCTCCTTGTCCACTCACTTAACCTGTCCATATCCCTTTGCAGATTCTTTGTGTCCTCCTCAGAGCTTACTTTCCCACCTAGCTTTGTATCATCAGTAAACTTACACTCGGTCCCTTCGTCTAAGTCATTAATATAGATGGTAAATAGCTGAGGCCCAAGCACCAATCCTTGCGGCACCCCACCAGTTACAGCTTGCCAGCCTGAAAATGACCCGTTTATCCCTACTCTCTGCTTTCTGACTGTTAACCAATCCTCTATCTGTGCTAATATATTACCCCAACTCCATGAGCCCTTACCTTGTGTGGCACCTTATTGAATGCCTTTTGAAAATCCAAATATACTACATCCACTGGTTCCCCTTTATCTACCCTGCTAATTACATCCTCAAAAAACTCTAATAGGTTTGTTGAACACCCTTTCATAAGACTATGTTGACTCTGCCTAATCATATTATAATTTTCAAAGTGCCCTGTTACCACTTCCTTAAAAATGGATTCCAGCATTTTCCTGACGACCGATGTCAGGCTAACTGGCCTGTAGTTCCTTGTTTTCTCTCTCCCTCCTTTCTTGAAGAGCGGGGACCGTTCTAGAATCTAGGGAATTTTGGATGATCACAACCAATGCATCCACTGTCTCTGCAGCTACCTCTTTTGGAACCCTCGGATGTAGGCCATGAGGTCCAGGGGATTAATCAGCTTTTAGTCCATTTAGTTTCTCAAGTACTTTTTCTTTACTTACATTAATTACTTTAAGTTCCTCACTCTCATTAGACCCTTGGTTCCCCACTATTTCTGGTATTTTTTGTGTCTTCTACTGTGAAGACAGATACAAAATATTTGTCTAATGTATCTGCTATTTTCTGATTTCCCCATTATAATTTCTCCTGTCTCAGCCTCTAAGGGACCAACATTTATTTTTGCTGCTACTCTTCCTTTTTTCATACTTGTAGAAACTCTTACAATCCATTTTTATATTTCTTGCTAGTTTACTTTCATATTCTATTTTCTCATCAATTTTTTGGTTGTCCTTTGCTGGTTTCTAAAACTCTCCCAACCCTCAGGCTTACTACTCTTGGCAACATTATAGGCCTCTTCTTTTAATCTTATCTATCCTTAACTTCTTTCGTTAGCCACGGGTGGATCACTTTTCCTGTGGAGTTTTTATTTCCCAATGGAATGTACATTTATTGAGAATATTGAAATATTTCTTTAAGTGTTTGCCATTGCTTTTCAACCGTCATACCCATTAATTTGGTTTCTCAATCTACATTAGGCAACTCGCCC
The DNA here is from genome assembly GCF_035084215.1 of Heptranchias perlo. Lineage (NCBI taxonomy): Eukaryota > Metazoa > Chordata > Chondrichthyes > Hexanchiformes > Hexanchidae > Heptranchias > Heptranchias perlo. The sequence goes on from NC_090325.1 coordinate 73,120,286, forward strand.
CTCATTCCTATGTAATTGGTTTTATTTAAGTTTAAGACTCTAGTTTCTGACTTAAGTACGTCACTCTCAAACTCAATGTGAAATTTATCATATTATGATCACTCTTCCGCAGAGGATCTCTTACTGTGAGATTACTAATTAACCCTGCCTCATTACATAATACAAGGTCTAAAATAGCCTGTTCCCTATTTAGTTCCATGATGTATTGCTCTAGGAAACCGCCTCGAATGCATTCCATGAACTCGTCCTCCAAACTACCTTTGCCAATTTGATTTGTCCAATCTGTATGAAGATTAAAGTCCCCCATGATTATTGCATTACTTTTGTTACAAGCTCCTATTATTTTATGATTAATACTCTGTCCAATGGTATTGCTACTATTAAGGAGTCTATAAACTACTCCCACCAATGTTTTCTGCCCCTTGTTATTTCTTATTTCCACCCATACTGATTCTACTTCCTGATCTTTTGAGCCAAGATCCTTTCTCACCACTGTCCTTATGTCATCCTTTATTATTTGGGCTACACCCTCTCCCTTTCCATTCTGCCTGTCTTTTCTAAATGTCATGTACCCTGGAATATTTAGTTCCCAACCATGTCTCTGTAATGGCTATTAGATCAAACCCATTTATCTCTTGTGCAACTAATTCATCTACCTTGTTATGAGTGCTCTGTGCATTCAGATCAAGAGCCTTTGATTTTGACTTTTTACCATTTTTTCCTGCTTTGACATTATTTGCTGATGCAATATTACTGGTAAACTCTCTGACCCTTCCTGCCACTCTCTGACCCTTCCTGCCACACTCTGCTTATCTTTACCCAAATCACTACACTGTTCTGTTCCCTTGACTTTCTTGATTAGATTTCTAAATTTGAATCAGGCATTTAATCAGGGAATTGCATGCTGCGGTGTCCTTTTGATGTCAGAAACCTGGGTTTGAATTCAGCCCAGGTTTGTGGGGACATTGTTAACCCAGTTCCCCGTAGGGGGGAAATTGCAGCTCAAAAATTTCATAAATTGGTAATCTCACTTTCACAAGCCACAACAGTGACTTGTTTAGCAGTGAAAGATTCACACTGGTGGAGTAAGAAGATGGTCTCCTAAGGTTGCTAGAGTAAAGTTGCTGTAGCTAAACTCTGCTAGTTGCTGGCATTGGGTGCTCAATGTAGAAAAATTCCACCTTGCAGGACTGACAACGCTCCCATTGATGAGCATAAAAAAAATGCAAACTATAAGTTTGATTTCTCACACTTAAGGTATTGTAATCCGAATCAGGTAGTGCTTTCTAGGCTCTAATGGAACATGACAGGAGAGTTAAAGGTGCTATATCTAAATGCACAAAGTATTCATAACAAGATAGATGAATTAATGGCATAAATAGAGATAAATGGGTTTGGACTAGTAGCCATTCCTGAGACATGGTTGCAGGGTGATCTAGATTGGGAACTAAATATTCCAGGGTACTTGAGTTTTAGAAAAGATAGGCAAAATGTAAAAGGAGGAAGTGTTGGGGGGGTGGGGGTAGCCCTGATAATAAAGGATGAGATAATGGCAGTAGTGAGAAAGGATCTTAGCTCAGAAAATCAGGATGTAGAATCAGTATGGGTGGAGCTAAGAAATAAGGGGCAGAAAACACTGGTGGGAGTGGTTTACAGACCCCCTAACAGTAGTTATAGTGTTGGACAGAGTATAAATCAGGAAATTAGAGGAGCATGTAACAAGGGTAATGCAATAATCGTGGGGGAATTTAATCTTCAAATAGACTGGGCAAACCAAATTGGCAAAAGTAGTTTGGAGGACGAGTTCATGAATGTATTCGGGACAGTTTTCTAGAACAATATGTTGAGGAACCAACTAGGGAACAGGCTATTTTATATCTAGTATTGTGTGATGAGACAAGGTTAATTCATAATCTTATAAGATAACGATCTTCTGGGGAAGAGTGATCATAATATGATAGAATTTCACATTGTTTGAGAGTGATGTAGTTCAGCCTGAAACTAGGGTCTTAAATTTAAACAATGCCAATTGTGTAGGTATGAGGGGCGAGTTGGCTAAGGTAGATTAGGAAATTAGATTGAAAAATATGACTGTCGATAAGCAATGGCAAACATTTAAAAATATAATTCTTAATTCTCAATGAATATACATTTCCTCGAGGAATAAAAACTCCAGAGGAAAAATTATCCAACAGTGGCTAACTAGAGAAGTTAAAAATAGTATTTGATTAAAAGAAGAGGCTTACAAGGTTGCCAAAAATAGTAGTAAGCTTGAGGATTGGGTAGGTTTTAGAAATCAGCAAAGGATGACCAAGAAATTGATGGAGGGAGAAAATTGAATGAGAGTAAACTAGCAAGAAATAGAAAAATAGATTGTTAGAGCTTCTACAAGTATGTAAAAAGGAAGAGATTAGTGAAAGTAAACGTGGGTCCCTTAGAGGCAGATACAGGAGAAATTATAATGGGGAATAAGGAAATGGAAGAGATGTTAAACAAATATTTTGTATCCTGTCTTCACAGTAGAAGACACAAAAAACATACGGGAAATAATGGAACCAAGGGTGTAATGACAGTAAGGAACTTAAAGTCATTAAGATTAGTAAAGAAAAAGTACTGGAGAAATTATTGGGACTAAAAGCGAACAAATCCTCTGGACCTGCTGGCCTACATTCTAGGGTTTTAAAAGAGGTGGCTGCAGAGATGATGGATACATTGGTTTTGATCTTCCAGAATTCCCTAGATTCTAGAATTCGATTAGTGGGTTGGAAGGTAGCAAATGTGACCCTGCTATTCAAGAAAGGAGGGAGAGAAAACCAGGAACTATAGGACAGTTAGCCTGACAGTAGTAGGGAAAATGTTGGAATCTGTTATTAAGGACATAGTAACAGGGCACTTAGAAAATCATATGATTAGGCAGAGTCAACTCAGTTTTATGAAAGGGAAATCATGTTTGACATCTATTAGAATTTTTTGAGTGTAGCTAGCAGGGTAGATAAAGGGGAACCAGTGTATGTAGTATATTTTTGGATTTTCAAAAGGCATTCAATAAGGTGCCACATGAGGTTGTTACACAAAATTAGGACTCATGGGGTTGGGGGTAATATATTAGCATGGATCAAGGATTGGTTAATGGACAAAAAACAGTAGGAATAAACGGGTTATTTTCGGGTTGGCAGGTTGTAAGTAGTGGGCTGCAAAGTGCTTGGGCCTCAGCTATTTACAATCTATATCAATGACTTAGATGAGGGGACCGAGTGTAATGTATTCAAGTTTGCTGATGATACAAAGCTAGATGGGAAAGTAAGGAGAATGTGAGGAGGACACAGAGACTGCAAAAGGATATAGACAGGTTAAATGAGCGGCCGAAAAGGTGGCAGATGGAGTATAGTGTGGGGAAATGTGAAATTATCCACTTTGGTAGGAAGAATAGAAAAGCAGAACATTTTTGTTAAAAGGTGAGACACTAAGAAATGTTAGTCAGAGGGATTCGGGTGTCCTTGTACGTGAATCGCAGAAAGTTAACATGCAGGTACAACAAGCAATTAGGAAGGAAAATGGTATGTTAGTCTTTACAGCAAGAGGGTTGGAGTATAAGAGTAAGGAGGTCTTGTTGCAATTATATAGGGCTCTGGTGAGACCACACCTGGAGTACTGTGTACAGTTTTTGTCTCCTTGCCTTAGAGGGGGTGCAATGAAGGTTCACTAGATTGATTCCTGGGATGAGAGGGTTGTCCTATGAGGATAAATTGAGTAGAATAGGCCTATATTCTCTGGAGTTTAGAAGAATGAGAGGTGATCTCATTGAAGCATATAACATTCTTAGAGGGCTTGACAGGGTAGATGCTGAGAGGCTGTTTCCCCTGGCTGGAGAGTCTCGAACTAGGGGTCATAGTCTCAGGATAAGGGGTTGGCGATTTAGGACCGAGATGAGGGAAAATGTCTTCACTCAGAGGGTTGTGAAGCTTTGGAATTCTCCAACCCAAAGGGCTGTGGATGCTCAGTCAAGATTGAGATCGATGGATATTTGGATACTAAGGGAATTTAGGCATACGGCAGGAAAGTGGAGTTGAGGTCAACGATCAGCCATGATCTGATTGAATGGCGGAGCAGGCTCGAGGGGCCGCATGGCCTACTCCTGCTCCTATTTCTTACGTTCTTAACTCCACACTAACAGTGTAAGACAATTACTTAAAATATGTTGCCACTTCATTGAGATTCAGAGGAGGTTAGACAGTTTTGCTCACCTAACTTCAGTAAAAAATTTATATCAAACCTGGGACTTTGTTAATCTGCACCATTCAGTTCCATACAAGGTAAATATTTCCAGTGTGCCATCAAGGAGTATTTAGATTAGTATCAGACATGCACTGAAATTACATAGGGAAAGCTACAATTAGAATCATAGAAAGGTTACAGCATGGAAGGAGGCCATTCGGGCCATTGAGTCTACGCAATAGCAATCTAGCTAGTCCCACTCCCCTGCCCTTTCCCCGTAGCCCTGCAAATGTTTTCCATTCAAGTACTTATCCAGTTCCCTTTTGAAGGCCATGATTGACTCTGCCTCCATCACCCCCTCGGGCAGTGCATTCCAGATCCTAACCACTCGCTGTGTAAAAAGGTTTTTCCTCATGTCACCTTTGGTTCTTTTGCCAATCACCTTAAATCTATGTCCTCTGGCCCTTGACCCTTCGACCAATGGGAACAGTTATTCTCTATCTACTCTGTCTAGACTGTTCATGTAAAGAATCTTACAACACCAGGTTATAGTCCAACAATTTTATTTGAAAATCACAAGCTTTTGGAGGCTTTCTCCTTCGTCAGGTGAATGTGGGAATCCTTGAACGTTTCGCATTTATATTCAGAGAACAATACCTGGTGATTACAGATAATCTTTCCAACTGCCCGTTGTCAAGGCAATCAAAGTGTTCAGACAGAGAGGTGTTACCTACAGGACCACCGAATATACAAACGGCCAGAACACAAAACAGAGAGCGAGAGGGAGAAACATCCGAAAGGAAGAGAAAGACAGAAAATGACCCGTTGTATTAAAAACAGATAACTTTTATTCGCTGGTGGGGTTACGTGTAGCGTGACATGAACCCAAGATCCCGGTTGAGGCCGTCCTCATGGGTGCAGAACTTGGCTATCAATTTCTGCTCGATGATTTTGCGTTGTCGTGTGTCTCGAAGGCCGCCTTGGAGAATGCTTACCCGAAGATCGGTGGCTGAATGTCCTTGACTGCTGAAGTGTTCCCCGACTGGGAGGGAATCCTCCTGTCTGGCGATTGTTGCGCGGTGTCCGTTCATCCGTTGTCGCAGTGTCTGCATGGCGCAACAATCACCAGACAGGAGGTCACCTGACGAAGGAGGTAAGCTCCGAAAGCTTGTGATTTAAAATAAAACTGTTGGACTATAACCTGGTGTTGTACAAGTCCTTACATTTGTCCACCCCAGTCTGTCACCGGCACCTCCACATCATCGCTACAGTTGTACAAGGCTTTGGTGAGACCACATCTAGAATACTGTGTGCAGTTTGGAGGCAGTTCAGAGAAGGTTCACTTGACTGATTCCTGGGATGAGGGGGTTACCTTATGAGGAAAGGTTGGACCAATTGGGCCTGTATACAGTGGAGTTTAGAAGAATGAGGGGTGATCTTATTGAAACATATAAGATCCTGAGGGGACTTGAAGGGGTAGATGCTGAGAGGATGTTTCCCCTTGTGGGAGAGATTAGAACTAGGGGACACAGTTTAAAAATAAGGGGTCTCCCATTTAAGACAGAGATGAGGAGAAATATTTTCTCTGAGGGTCGTGAGTCTGTGGAACTCCCTTCCCCAGAGAGCGGTGGAGGCAGGGTCATTGAATATTTTTAAGGCTGAGTTAGATAGATTTCTGACTAACAAGGGAGTCAAAGGTTATAGTAGTAGACAGGAAAGTAGGGTTGAGGTTACAATCAGATCAGCCATGATCTTATCAAATGAGGGGCCGAATGGCCTACTCCTGCTCTTAATTTGTATGTATTTAAAAAAAACAGCAGTTCTACCAGCATCTATACAGAGAAAAGCTAACATTTGTCCAAACCTTTTTTTCCTTTCAGATGCTGATGAACATATTGTCTATTTGCAGCATTGACTGTTTTACATAAGATATTACTTTTCTTTTTTAAAAGAAAGTGATTTATATATTTGAATGGGTTGACATTCTGTCTTTTTAAAAAATAAATCTCACTCCTGAGGTCCTACCTATACTGTACTGGAGATATCTGTGAGGGTAACTGGTGCTAGGGAGTCTAAAATGAAGAGGTATATTTTGAGATATCCATTTGAGTATAAAGCCAGATAAACCATTGATAGTGTAGTATAATACACGACAATTCCTAGTATCTCTTCCTGTAAATGATTCCTGTACAAAACCTCTAGGTTGATACTCCAGTGCAATATTGAAAGATACTGCATTATCAGAGTTGCTTGCCTTTGTTTGTTTGGGAAATTTAACAAAGGTTCTGTTTTGGTGGCTTAGGTGGATGTTAAAAAATCCCATATTACTACTCATTTATAAAAAGCAGATTTTCCGTGATGTCCTGATCAACATTCCTTCTTCAACTAATGCCACCAAAAAGAGTAAACAAATGACTGGCATATTGGTCTAGATAAGTCACTGCATTTCAAAGCAATTCATTGTAGATGAAGCCTTTGAGACATGTAAGACATCAAATAAAGTCTTTTGTTTTTCTCTTCAATCATAATTTGTTCATGTTATCAGCCCACTGCACTTGAGAGATATAAATCATGTAACATGGTTGCTCATCATTGTACACAGAATACATCATAAGATCACATCACAGAGTATACAACTTGGATAATCTAACCAGAGTAAAGGATGAAAATCATTCTACTTAAATTAGTATATGGTGTGGAAATGGTACCTTGAGGCGGTGTGACTGCTAATTAGGTTATTTGTGGGGATAAAATTCTTGTTTATACTCTGAAGAGAATATTCGCTTGAACTATGAAAAACACCCAGCAGTACAATTACGGATCTTGACATTCCACATTTGTATTTAGAGAAAGAGAATTTTGAATTATATAGTACTCAGAAGAAGTGGTATTAGTGGAGGGAGCAATTTGAGGTTATGAATTATAAGTATCACATGAAGTATATTACGTAGCATTAGAGCATATTGACGTAAGTGCATTTGCCTTCTCCCCCACACTGTTAATAACACGTCTGCCAAGTGACTACACTGTGATATTATGCAAAAAGACATCGGGCCATAATTTGCTGCGGCAGGGCATCTAACGGCAGCGAGGGAAACCGGGCATCTGGGATCTGAGTGAACAGGGCTAGCAACTGGGTATCACCGTAACCAATCAGATTGAAGGATTGTGAAATTAACAGCGCAAGGACTGAGAAGGAAGTGTAAGTTAGAATGGGCAAATTCAATGTCAAATCAGGTACAGAAAGAGAAATAAAGAAAGGGAAAGAAAGATTGGATTAAGAGAGAGAAAAGAGACAAAGGAAAAGTTTTTTTAAAATTTAATTTAAAATTTGACCTTTTAAAAATCTCCCAACAATTAAAACCTGAAGGCATGAGACTCCGCCCTTGTAATAGTTAATTTCCAGAGCTGGAGAGGTTGACTGGCAGTCATTAACACTTCTTCCATCGTTAAAAGGGTACTTAGTCAGAACTGGACAAGGCTTAACTTTCTGTGGCGAGTTTAATTTGTATCTGCCAAGCAAATACAGCAACTTCATGCCATTCAATGCATTTCAGTGGTGAGGCAGACAATGAGATGCCGTTTTCACGAAGCTAACAGTGGAGCAGCACATCTCGGACAGCAACTTTTCCGCATTTAACGCCCTCATCTGAAGTTGCTGTAGCATTTGCACATAAATAACCGGGATCAACATTAGCCTTGCCCTTATTTTGACAGCAAATTATGGCCCTTAATTGTATATCCTGATTTAATTTGTGTTGCAGTTAGTGCTGAATTGCTATTTTAGTGAACCTAATTTGTATTTAAAATTCCATTGAGGGTAATTTTACTTAATTCTACCAAATTGTTACACAAATCAGCACAGATTAAAGGATGAAAATCAGTGCAGCAAAGTTAAAATTTGTACCTGTTTTTATTAAGGGGGAAGAAAATTTTGTAAAGCCTCCTAACTAACACCCCATCTTCAGCCACCCTTTTTTCTCCAGGTACTCGAAGGTAGTGTTGCCTCCCAGCTCCATACCTATCCCTTGCAAAACTTCCTGTACAAATCCCTCCAAGTCCAACTTTCGCCATTGTCACAATACCTCAATGGCCCTGGCCAGTCATGAATGAGATCCTTTGTGGGCATGGTGTATTATCCCTCCTAGACCTTTCTGCGGCATTCAGTGGTTATTTGTACCATCTTCTTCCGAAGTCTCCCCTCCATTACTGAGCTTTGTGACTGCCTTCGAATGGTTACAGCACAGAAGGAGGCCATTCAGCCCATCGAGTCCATGCCGGCTCTCTGCAAGAGCAATCCAGCTGGTCCCACTCCCCGGCCCTTTCCATGTAGCCCAGCAATTTTCTTTCTTTCAAGTACTTATCTAATTCACTTTTGAAAGCCACGATTGAATCTGCCTCTATCACCCTTTCAGGCAGTCCATTCCATATCATGATCACTCAGGTAAAGTTTTCCCTAATGTCGCCTTTGGTTCTTTTGCCAATCACCTTAAATCTGTGTCCTCTGGTTCTCGACCCTTCCGCCAATGGGAACAGTTTTTCTCTATCTACTCTGTCTAGACCCATCATGTTTTTGAACACCTCTATCAAATCTTCTCTCAACCTTCTTTGTTCTAAGGCGGACAACCTCAGCTTCTCCAGTCTATCCATGTAACTAAAGTCCCTCATCCCTGAAATCATTCTAGTAAATCTTTTCTGCACCCTTTCCAAGGCCTTCACATCTTTCCTAAAGTGCAGTTCCCAGAATTGGACACAGTACTCCCAGTTGTGGCCAAACCAGTGTTTTGTAAAGGTTCATCATAACCTCCTTGCTTTTGTACTCTATGCCTCTATTTATAAAGCCCAGGATCCCGTATGCTTTTTTAACCGCTTTCTCAACCTGCCCTGCCACCATCAACGACCTGTGTACATATACCCCCAGGTGTCTCTGTTCCTGCACCCCCCTTAGAATTGTACCCTTTAGTTTATATTGCCTCTCCTCGTTCTTCCTACCAAAATGTATCACTTCGCACTTCCGTGTTAAATTTCATCTGCCACGTGTCTGCCCATTCCACCAGCCTGTCTTGGTGGAACCTTCCATGGTTCCATTTCTATGTATCTGAACACAGCCAGCTCATTTCCATCAATGGCGTCTCTGCACCATCACATTTGAGGTCTCCAAAGATCTATACTTGCCATCCTTTTTTAACAATGCGTTGCTGGCAGGTATTTGCAGGAATGGGACTCGTATGTATGCTGATGGTACCCAGTTCTACTTCTCCACTGCTGCCTCTCTTTGACTGCCACTGTGTTTTGACAATTCTTGTCTGGCATCAAATCCTAGATGAGTCACAACTTCAAGCTCAACATCAGGAAGACCAAAGCCATTGTCTTCGGCCACCGTCCTACACTTTGCTTTCTTGCTTCTGGCTCCGTCCCACTCCTAAGCTATTCTCTTGGACTGAACCAGACCATTCATACTTGTGTCATCCTATTTGATGTTTTGAGCTTTAAACCTCACATCACCAAGACCACTTACTTCCGCCTCCGTTACATTGCTTGCCTCTGCCCCCAGCTCTTTTCTCCCTCTAATGTTGTGACCATATGCCTTTGTCACCTCCAAACTCAATACTCCTTGCTAACCTCTCGTGTGCCACCCTCTATAAATTCCAACTTGTCCAAATTTAAGCAGTATCCTATTGTGCGTTAAATGTGCCACTCTCCTATCATCCATGTCTTCACTGACCGACATTGGCTCTTCCCCCAACACATCAAATTTTAATATCCTTGTCCTCTTCTTTAAATCCCTCCACGGCATTGGCCCGTCCTAAGTCTGCAATCTTCTCCAGCACGCTATCTCCTATTGAATTCCCCATTTCTCAGACCTATTGTGCATTTTCCCCCTCCCTTTACCCCACCATTGGTAGCAGAGCACTCAACTGCCTCCGTCCTAAGAACGTAAGAAATAGGAGCAGGAGTAAGCCATAAAGCCCCTTGAGCCTGCTTCGCCATACAATAAGACCATGGCTGACCTTTGACCTCAACTCCACTTCCCTGCCCGATTCCCATATCCCTTGATTCCCCTGGAGTCCAAAAATCTGTCTATCTCAGCATTGAATATATTCAACGACTGAGCATCCACAGCCCTCTGGGGTAGAGAATTCCAAAGATTCACAACCCTCTGCGTGAAGATATTCCTCCTCATCTCAATCTTAAATGGCCGACCTGGCCTTTGGAACTCCCTCCCTAAACTTCCATTTTTATGGTTCTCCTCAAAACCTACCTTTGGTCCCCTTTCCTAATCCCTTCCTGTTTGGTGTCCATTTTCATTATGCCTATTTCTGAAATGTCTTGAGATGTTTTTAATAATAAAGATGCTATATTTATGCAAGTTGTTAATATTGTAGTTTTCCAGGTAGGCAAATGTGGCTGTTTCCTTATCCTAAAATTTGTCAATAACTGATTAGCAAAATATTAATGAGTGACTTAATATTACAATGCTGCTAAAATTAGAAAGTTCGGTTTGATGATCTCCTCATCTCATTGTTCAAGTTTAGCTGTAGTAAATGGTTTTGCTTTATGAACCTGACTGGCAGTTTCATGAGCTACTAATATTTTCAATTATCTGTAATGCTTATTTACAATGAGATCTGTTTTTTATATATTGTCTTCTTTCTTGGGAAGACTTTGAAAGTTATGATCATTCCATCACAATGAAATGGTTACAATTTTTTTTAAAATGCTTTTTAGAAAATGGCATTGAAATCCCTGTGATTAAGCAGTGCCATTATTGCAAATGTACTAAGTGCTGTATCAACAAATTTGAGCTGTGGAAATTACAAAGTTAACCCTACCTTGACAATGTTGCACCATCAGAGGGGCACCAGCTTTATTGATCCCCTGATTATGCAATCTTCTCCAGCACTGGAGTGTACTTAAACTGCTCCAGACATCTGGGCAGGATCCAGGAGGGGAAATTTTTTTTTTGTGATGCAAAGTTACATTTGGAAATGTCTAATGCTTTTGCATAATTTTCATTCGAGCCTTTCAGGGCCTTTGAAATTCTAAATATTGTGCAGTTTCTATTTTGGTTTATTGACGCCGAGGCATATTCCTTTCCAAGTCATTGGTGCTACTAAATGGTGTAATGTGGCTCTGCTCATAAACTTTATCTTTGAATAATCATGAGAAGGATTTGTAAATACGTTACAAAAATCTATAGAGGATGTTAGTATTCTGGAGTATCAGTAGTAGCCAGTGGATTAATTTAGAATACTGGTGACTGCAGCTTCCTGTCTGTAAAATCATATAGCATATTGGGGATTAAAATGTTTTGCTTTTACAAACTACTGAAGAAAATTATCCTTTTGTACATTTTCTTGTGCTTCATTTTAAGCAGTTCTGAGCAGTTGTACTGCAGTACACTCTGATCAAAGGAATGGAAGAAAATGTGTTGGGCAAAATACATGACTGCTTCCTGCTTTCTACATGGCCCCTGTGTATTAACATAAGTTGGCCCTTATGGGAAAACAGCTTTTTAGGGGGAAAAAAACTGCACTTGTAGGTTGATGGGGAGTTTTTAAACTCCCTCTGCCCACCAATTATTTTATACTGAAGTGCAGAGGAGCCATGGTGTACATAATCAATTACAGGAGGGCTTAATGCAGTTGGGCCAGTATTGGGCATGTTTCTTTTTTGGCTTCACTTTTGTTACCGTCACAGTTCACTCAAAGAAAACAAAGGCAATACCGTACCACTGACTTGTTGATACCCACCAAAAAGTTGTTTTTTTATCCCTTAAATTTAAAAACAAAATCAATATTTATTCTGGCAAGTAGGGGGTGAATTGGACTTTCATTTGTTTGCTCTATATTATAGATAGAAAGACAGCATCTCCAGCAATGCAGCACTCCCTCATACCCCAATGGAGTGTCAGCCTGGATTATGTGCTCAAGCCTCTGGAGTGGGACTTGAACCTTTGAGCTTCTGACTGAAGCGAGAGAGCTACCACTGAGCCAAGGATGACTTCTAATGCTTTCCTCTATTTACCTTCACCCTCTCGCCCCCCCCCACCCCCCACCCACCCCCAAAATATTGAATGTAGCATTGGTTACATTTGTGCACACCTAGAGGCTGAGTACAAAGTTGCAGAGGTCAAGAATTAGGTTGTCTGCTTCTCACTTGGGATACTGTCTGCAGAAGAACATACGAACAGAAGAAATAGGAGCAGGAGTAGGCCAATCGGCCCCTCGAGCCTGCTCCGCCATTCAATAAGATCATGGCTGATCCTAAAAGGTGGAGAAATGTGCCACTGTTTTTGAAGCAAATTTTAAGATTTTTAAAAACTGTATTTTTTTTTTAGTTTAAGGATTGCCTGTGAGACAGATATTCAAAGACATTTATCTCTGCAGGGTAGCACTTCCTGAAGGTGCTGCATCTTCCAGACTGCTGCATCACAATATTGTACTTCTGCTTGAGGCTCTTTGTCTTCTAACCTGTACTAAATTTATGAAGGGAGCACACTCGATGACAAATCACTTCATTCTGAATGACTGACAGGTTTACAGTTATGAAAGTACAAGGAGAAAGGATTGCTAACATTCATTGGCTCGTGGGGATTCAAGATGACACAGCTGCTTGGTGCCCAGAACTATTGTTTATATGGAGTTAGTCATACATTATAGGCCTAATCAAGACTGTTCTGCTGAAGTGCTGAAAATAGCAGAAAGATTGCTGGAAGACTTTCCTCAACGAACTTCACCAAGGTTCATACCATGGTTTCCAAATAACCTGCAAAGCTTACCAGTGAAGCCTCAGAAATGTCCACCAACTATTTCAAATGAAGAAGCAAAAAGAATTGAAAAGCATTTGGTTAAGTTAGAACTCAAAGTGCAGACTCAAAATTATGATTGTACAGAGGGTCTTCTGGAGTTTTCTGCAAACGTGAAGAGTGCTGGTACTCTTACTCGGGTAGCTGCTGCAGAATTTCTTCCAGAAACAACAGGTTTACGGTGTGGAGTTACAAATGAGGAATACAAATCCGAAAGGTCTTGGAGTATTGCAAGATACAGCAGAATAAGAGGACCAAGCATTTTGGAAGTTAGTCATGGGCTTCAAATAATCAAGGAAGAGCTCCAGCTACATTCTTTTCAAAGGGCGAAGTGGATCATTGATCAATCCAATTGTAGTACTCAGAAATTGGAGGAGATCTGGGCTAAGCTGAGCAGTATTATCAAACATGGTGACCTTCCTGGATGTAATGCCAAAATACATAGACATTTTGGTCAAATATGGATTTTCTGTGACCTTGTGTGCTGTGAATATGTTGGTAATCTGATTAAACAAATATTAAATCTTACAGGCAAAATCAGTTTACTTGTACATAGACATGGTATTATTTATAACTTGTAGCTATTTTTAAAAATATTGCTTCAGAAGTAATGTTATTGACATGTATGAATTCCTTGCTATTGTCTGTGGACTTTAAACAATATAAATTTGCATGTAATTTTGCTAAATGAGCAGATTGTCTTTCATGGCCACTTATGGATAGACTGTTTAGTATGTTTAGCTGTGGCTCAATTGGTAGCACTCTTTCCTCTGAGACACAAAGTTGTGGTTCAAGTCCCACTCTAGAGACTTGAGCACAAAATCTAGGCTGACATTTCAGTGCAGTACTGAGGAAGTGCTGCACTCAGAAGTGCTGTCTTTCAGATGAGACATTAAACCAAGTCTCTGAAAGTCATTACAACAGTGACTACACTTCAAAAGTACTTAATTGGCTGTAAAGCACCTTGGGACGTCCCGAGGTCGTGAAAGGCGCTATATAAATGCACGTCTTTTTTTCTTAGTATAAATTTTTATCAGAGGCTAATTGATCTTAAAAGGGATTTGCTTTCCTATTTCCAGAGATTTTTTATTTATTTTAATGATACAAGTGAACAATGTGCTTTCTGCAGTGATGTGCCCATTCATTGATCTCCATACTAGAAATATTTTATGTAAAGATGTTATGTGGGAGCCCCACTGAAGTGGTAAATATGATGGTCAGTATGGTGCTGAGCCATATAGAAATGGAAGGTTAAGTTTGATTTGCTGATTGCTGTTGAGTTAGCTATTCCAACCAGGATGGTGGTCATACTGCTACAATTGGCTTTAGAATCCCTGGGTGTGGGAGGGGGGAAAGAAAGCTATAGCCCCTGCTCCTGATCACTATCCAGTGACTTTGGTGGAAGAGTATGTGTGTATATGGACATTGGTTGAGGACAGGATCAAGCTTGACTATGGCCTCTTCCATAGTTGATTTGACTGTTGACATTCGCTGTGTAAGTTCTTGTTTGAAGAGTTGGTACTTGAGTGACGAACCATAGGGCTGCTGGTGCTGTGGTACTATCGTACAGCATGAGGGCAGAAAATGGAGCCCAGTAGCATTTGAAGGCATTGTAAACACTTCAAATCCTTCAAATTAGAGGTATGATTGCTTCATATTAAGTGTTCAACTCATCAGCAGCAAATGTTCCAGTTTTGTTATCATAATTGACCAGAGCATTAGTAGCTACACCAGTGAAGGTTCTACTTCTCATAGTACTGTGATTAAATGTTTATAGGTATGGGATGGAGAGCAGGGATTTTGATCTCCAGTGACCAGGAATTAACATTTTTGGTCTAAATATCTTTCTTTTAAACAACATTTAGCTTTTAACCACAGTTTTACATTCTCTGGAAATTCTTTGATTTGATATTGAAGATTATAGATTTAGTTTATCTTCACTGCACCCTTTTGCATGTCAAACTATACCCTGACAGTCCCTTTCTGTGGAAGGTACAGGCCAAAAATCAACCACTAAATCTGGCAGCCATAACTAGAAAATCTCAGGTGGCCAGTAAAATGGGTCAGCCTTATGATTGAAGCCTTGAGAACCTCAATGCCATCCCATAGTAAAAAGTGCTTTGTTGGCACAGCAATGTATTTCCATTCTTGGCATTTTTAGCAGGGGAGGGGAAAGGAGATAAACAAAAGATTGAAAAGGAGATGAATACACATGAGAATGAAAACTGTCCAGGTTTTATCTTGCACAGAAGTTGACTTGTATGAAAAATTAGTGTGTGCAAATGCACTGGTAATAAATATTTTAAAAATATACAGTATTTGTCTTTGTTTCTAAATTCAGTTTAATCATGTTGAACAGTTAAATTTCATATATATTCACTTTTTTAATCTGCACTTAACTACTGGAATCATATTACAGAACTTGTAACTTGGATTCTATTTTTAAATTCATTCCTGCCTTAAAACACATGACATGCACAGTTTCTGGCTCAGTAGGCAGGTAGGCAACTTGCTCCCAAGTCTCTGAGCAATAGTGCTTTTGAGTCCACAATGCATCTTGAGGATAAACGAGAGTGGCTGCATTTAGCCTATAATTTATGACCTAATGAAATTGTGTTCCTAGAATCTGCACATTTCAAAGCTGCATTTCTTCCTAGTTTTGTTAGTGGGTTGTTAATAGGAAATTACCTGTTTTTCTGCCATCATTAAGAATTTTGGATCCTATGTGTGTGCCAAAGCAATCTTGGAGGAGGGAGAGATATGATACCTCATCCCTTTTCTCCACATTTGGGAACTCCTTGTTTGAAGGATCTTATGCATACTTGCAAGCTACCACTCCCTTAATTGATTTTTACATATGTCTTATGAAGTCAAAGTGGAGATAATTTTAAAAATGTAATAGAATATACATACTAAAATTTCCACCATTTTGGTTTTACAGGAGGTTTAAGTGCTTGGATGACCTCCATGCACCACACCCCCCTGTTTACTTTAATTGGTGCTGCAACTCCAAATCAAGGCCCTATTTTTTCAAGGTGGGCCTGTGCTTTGCACACATGGGGGCTGATGCCACAATGTTGCTACAGTCACTAATTCTAAATAAGTAAAATTTAACAATTTACACCTATTTACTTGACTTCAGTAACCAGAGGGATGTGGACATTCGCATAGAATAAATCAATTGTTGCACCAATATAGTTATCAATGAACCCAAGCTAGTGTATACAAAGCATTTTTTTAAAATACAGTTTTGTTAGTTATCTTGAAAATACCCTGTTCTAGCTAAGTTGTTCATTCAGTCCAATTAAGCTGCAATTGACTAAGTGACCTACAAGTTTTAACTCGTGTTAATAATTGTTTGCCTTTAAAAGGTCGGTGGATGCAATTTCTCAGTTACTAGTGAATCTCAGTCATTCAGAGGAATCTTTCTCTTGCCTTCTCATCTCCATGTTGGTGCTTCCTCTTGTTTTATCTTTTCTGGTTATCTGTCTTATGCACTATTTTTCTTCTTTTTGTTTTCTCTCCATTTTGGCTGGGTCTTCGCAGGTGAGGTGGGGGATGGTTAGGGAAGATATGGATCTGGCCAGGGTCCTCGGCTGGCGGGATATGATGGGATGCTGGTGGAGGTAAGGACATGGGGCGGGGGGGTGGAATCTAGCCAGGACCGCAGGCTGCTTTTCAGGTCACTGATGTAGAGAGGAACCCAGCCAGTGCTGTAGGTGCTGTCACACTACACCATGGAGGGTGTCCTCGTTGTGAAGACAAGACTTTTATTTTCAAAAGAACTGTGTGGTGGTCACTCCTACCAGTGCTATTGTGGACTAACGTTTCTGTGACGGGGAGGTTGTAGATGTGGCCAAGGATGTTACGTCCTTGCCATCATCCTTCACCACCGAAGCTCCCTGCCAGAAAGGCAAAGTCATAAAATAACATATAGAAATTTGAATAAATGTTTAAACAGGAAGGGGTATGGGGAAAGAGCTGGGAAATGGGATTTGAGTGAACAGCTGCCATTAGAAGAACTCACACTGGCTATCCACAATGGGATGCCCCCTCAATCGCTCTATTTACCATAGCAAGTCCTTTTAATCATCTTAAACCCCTCAATTAGATCACCCCTTAATCTTGTATATTCAAGAGAATACAAGCCTTGTCTATGCAACCTGCCCTCACAATTTAACCCTTTTAGTCCCAGTATCATTCTGGTGAATCTGTGCTGCACCCCCGGTAGATCCTTCTTGAGGTGCAGTGTCCAGAACTGAATGCAGTACTCTTAAATGGGGTCTAACCAGAGCTTTATATAACTGTAACATAACTTCCAGCCCCCTTGAGATCAAGGCCAACATTCCATTCGCCTTTTAAATTATTTTTTGTACCCGTCCACTAGCTTTTAGTGATTTCTGTACTTGGTCCCATAAATCTTTCTGCTCATCCACAGCTTCTAGGTTTTCCATTTAGAAAATACTCTGATCTATCTTTCTTGGGTCCAAAGAGGATGACTCACATTTCCCCACATTGAACTGGTTAAAACTCCAGGAATCCTGTGTAATAAAAATGGAATTTGACTTATTCGTTCACTGTACACTAGTGACCTTGCTTCATCTTCATAGATGAAATGTGCCTCAATGAGAACTGAAAAATCCTACCTACCTTTTCTTTGCCGATCTGTGCCTCAACCCTGGAGGGGGAGGCAATGATCAGTTGGGAAATGATCATTTCACTGTCTACCACATGTTATCAGTACTTTTTGTAAAAAAAATCCTAGCAAGATGGCGGCTGTTGCCCCTATCTGGGGAGTCTAGAACTAGTGGGCATAGTCTCAGGATAAGGGGTCGGCCATTTAGGACCAAGATGCGGAGGAATTTCTTCACTGAGAGGATTGTGAATCTTTGGAATTCTCTACCCCAGAGGGCTGTGGCTGCTCAGTCATTGAGTATATTCAAGGCTAAGATCGCTAGAATTTTGGACACTAAGGGCATCATGGGATATGGGGATAGGGAAGGAAAGAGGAGTTGAGGTAGAAGATCAGCCATGATCTTATTGAATGGTGGAGTAGGCTCAACGGGCCGTATGGCCTCCTGCTTCTGTTTCTAATGTCATAGCTGATTTAAGGGGGCTTACCTCTTGAGATATGAAGGAACCTGTCTAGCCATTTGTGGAGATTTCCAATCGCAGCATATTTATAGTTGACCCGTAGATCAATGTCAAACAGTCAAATAATACTGTGATTTCCTTTAAAATTTCCAGAAAGTTCAGTTTTATAAATGTAAAAAAAATTAATAATTTACAAAAGACTTGCTGTATTAATAGATTTTTGTTGGATAAGGATGTCAAGCGATATGGAGCAAAGGCAGGTAAATGGGGTTGAGGATGTAGATCAGCCAGGCTCGAGAGGCTGAATGGCTTACTCTTGTTCCTATGGTAAATATTTTAACACTGTGGTTAATACCTGGTTAAATGGACTAATTTTCTTTCAGTATTGTAGCTAGTGCTCTTGATTTTGACTAATCTTTTTTTGTTTTTTTTTAACTTGTTCATTTTGACTCTGTGCACCATAATTCTTTCCTTATTTCATATTATAGTGATGAGGTTAACCAAACCAACGTTGTTTACCAATTTGCCAGTGACCTGTGAAGATAGAGACCTTCCAGGTGAGTCAAGCTAATTCTTTAGCATTATAAGGCGATGCAGTACACAATCATTTTAGATAATCAAGAATGTTAACCTGCCAAACTTGAGCATGTCAAAGCACATTTTAAATCTGTGTTAACTGTTTGTCTCTGGAAAGCCAATGATCTGTTGCTAATCTGTGTGCTTTTTTATTCTCATTTCTACTCTTTGATATGCAAGTATTCTGTATGCACAAAATTCTGTTGCCTCCCAGTACTAGAATCTTAGTGATGATTTGTCCCGAGTACAGCAGAAATGGGTCTCTTCATATCAAGCCTATTATACTGGCTTTGCACACGCCTTTTTTAATGCATAAGATAACACTGCGAATGCACATATCACCCAGAGTACATCATGCAACAATGCAGTGTTATTTTGTGGTGCATTTTGGAACTATCCAACACTCTTTAGTTATATACTCACTGGTTCAGCACAAACAGGACAAACATCTGCTTGCTATGTTTTTGGGTTGCTGGTTTGGATTGGTAGTTATTATGGTGATACTGGACTTTCCTAAAGTTGAGCACTACTAGGCTTGTGGTGAATATGGGACTTTGTAAAATCAGAGTAAAAAAAATTGCTTAAAATACAGTAATTTACAACTCCACCCCCCCCCCCCCCCCAAATAAAGTATCTACTCTATCATGATCAAATGCCAATTGCATATTGAAGGGAGGTAGAAAATAAATATGGTTTTTAACCTAGCACTCTTCTAGGTTCATTTTAATTTTTTGTTTCTCAATATGAATACTGAAAACATCTGATAAGAAATTATTTGCATAGGAATCAATCGAGCCTGGTAAAAGGGATTGTCTTTTTATGTATCAATTATAAAAATTGATGAGTGAGTTGCATTCTATTTGAAAATAGAACCATAGAAAAGATACAGCACAGAAGGGGGCCATTCAGCCCATCGTGTCTGCGCCAGCTCAAAGAACAACCAGGTGCCTGTTCTAATCCCACCTTCCAGCACCCGGTCCGTAGCCCTGCAGCTTACAGCACTTTAGGTACAGGCCCAGGTACTAAAAGAGTTGAGGGTCCCTGCCTCTACCACCAATTCGGGCAGCGAATTCCATACACCCACCACCCTCTGGGTAAAGAAGCTTTTCCTCATGTCCCCTCTAATCCTTCCGCCATTCAGCTTAAATCTATGTCCTCTAGTTCTTGAACTCTCCGCTAGGGGAAACAGGTACTTCCTGTCTACTCTATCTGGGCCCCTCACAATTTTGTACACCTCAATCAAGTCACCCCTCAGCCTCCTCTGCTCCAAGGAAATCAACCCCAGCCTATCCAATCTCTCCTCGTAGCTGCAATTTTCAAGCCCTGGCAACATTCTTGTAAATCTTTTCTGCACTCTCCAGAGCAGTTACGTCCTTCCTGTAATGTGGTGACCAGAACTACGCACAATACTCCAGCTGTGGCCTCACCAGTGTTTTATACAGTTCCATCATTACATCCCTGCTTTTGTATTCTATACCTCGGCTAATAACGGAGAGCATTCTGTATGCCTCCTTCACAACCTTATCTACCTGTACTGCCACCTTCAGAGACCTGTGCACGTGCACGTGCACGTGCACTCCAAGGTCTCTCACTTCCTCTACCCCTCAATATATTTCCGTTTACTGCGTATTCTCTTTTACTGTTTGCCCTCCCTAAGTGCATTACCTCACACTTCTCCGGGTTGAACTCCATTTTCCACTTTTCCGCCCACTCCACCAACCCATTGATATCATAATAAGAAATAGAAATAGGAGCAGAAGTAGGCCAATCGGCCCCTCGAGCCTGCTCCGCCATTCAATAAGATCATGGCTGATCTGATCCTAACCTCAAATCTAAATTCATGTCCAATTTCCTGCCCGCTCCCCGTAACCCCTAATTCCCTTTACTTCTCAGAAACTGTCTATTTCTGTTTTAAATTTATTTAATGTAGCTTCCACAGCTTCCTGGGGCAGCAAATTCCATAGACCTACTACCCTCTGAGTGAAGAAGTTTCTCCTCATCTCAGTTTTGAAAGAGCAGCCCCTTATTCTAAGATTATGCCCCCTAGTTCTAGTCATCTTGGAGTCTACAGCTATCGTCTTCACCATCAACTACATGGCCAATTTTTGTGCCGTCTGCAAAGTTGCCAATCATGCCCCCTACATTTGAGTCCAAATCGTTAATATATGCCACAAACAGCAAGGGACCCAACACTGAGCCCTGTGGCCCAGCACTGGAAACAGATTTCCATTCGCAAAGACATCCATCGACTTTTACCCTTTGTTTCCTGTTCCTGAGCCAAGTTTGGATCCAATTTGCCACATTTCCCTGTATCCCATGGGCTTTTACCTTTCTGACCAGTCTGCCATGTGGGACCTTGTCAAATGCCTTACTAAAATCCACGTAGACAACATCCACTGCACTACCTTCATCAATCCTCCTTGTCACTTCCTCAAAGAATTCAATCAGATTTGTAAGGCATTACCTTCCCTGTACAAATCCATGCTGACTATCCCTGATCAACCCATGCCTTTCCAAGTGACAGTTTATCCTATCTCTCAGTGTTGATTTTAATAGTTTGCCCACCACCGAGGTAAGACTGACCGGCCTATAATTGTTCGGCCTTTCCCTCAACGTTTTTAAACAATGGTACTACGTTTGCAATCTTCCAGTCCTCCGGTACCTCCCCTGTATCTAGTGAGGATTGGAAAATGATCCTCAGCATCCGCTATTTCCTCCCTGGCTTCCTTCAATAGCCTAGGAAACAATCCATCCGGCCCTGGTGACTTATCAACTTTCAAGGATTCCAGTCCCTCTAGTACTTCTTCTCTCGTTATGTTTACCTTATCCAATATTTCACACCTCTCCTCTTTAACTACTACATCCGGATCATCCCTTTCCTTTGTGAATACAGAGACAAAATATTCATTTAAAACCCTACCCACATCCTTTGCTTCTGCATACAAGTTACCCTTATCATCCCTGATAGGTCCCACCTTTTCCTTAGCTATCCTCTTGCCCTTAATGTACTGGTAAAACATCTTTGGGTTTTCTTTAATCTTACTAGCTAATATTTTTTCATGCCCTCTATTTGCTTTCCTTATTTCCTTTTTTACCTCATCCCAGTACTTTCTATACTCCTAGGCTTTCTGCAGTATTTAGTTTTCTGTGACAGTCATAAGCTTTCTTTATCTGCTTTATCTTGCCCCATATACTTCTAGACAACCAGGGGGATCTAAATTTGGCAGTGCCACCCTTTTTCTTTGAGGGGACGTGTCTGCATTGTACCTGTAGAATTTCACTTTTTAGTGCCTCCAACTGGCTTGCCACTGATTTTTTTCCTCAAGTAGTTGTGTCCAGTCCACTTCTGCCAAATCACCTCTTAGTTCTGTAAAATTTGCCTTCCCCCAATTTAAAATGTTTACTCCTGATTTAACTCTGTCCTTTTCCATAATAATTCTAAAACTAACGAGTGAATTGTGGTCACTATCCCCAATATGGTCACCCACTGTCACTTCACCCACTTGCCCATCTTCATTTCCCAGGACTAAATCTAGAATTGCATCCCCTCTTGTTGGGCTTGCCACATACTGGCTAAAAAAGTTCTCCTGGACACTGATCAAGAATTTTGCGCCCTCTGTGCCGCTTACACTGTTTGAATCCCAGTTGTATTGAAAATGTATTGAAAACTCCTATGTCAGGCTTTGTGAATGGGAAAATCAATGTTAAGTGTCAACATTTGCATGCCGTACCTGTTAGCTTGTAGGTGGCACTGTTAGGTTTTTCAATGGTTATTGCATAATGTTAGATATTAAAACAGCTCCTAGACAGCAGATTGCGATTACCACCAAAAACTGGTTGTCTGCATGCAGTTGCAGCCTTTGCCACTAAGTGTTTGAGCTTCATTATATGTTGGTCAGCAGCAGTTGTTTTCATATCTTCATGCTCTTCCCTTGGAGAACAGTGTGAAGTAGTGGAAGAATTCACAGGCTGATTAACAGGCTGCGACCTGAGTGCTCCTTCCATGGCTGTAACCATCTTTATACTGGCCATCAGGGTGCTTAGTCTTCTACCGTGGGAGGGTTTTATGGGCTTCCACAACTCATACAATGAGTGGGGGTGGGGGGTCCATCCACTGGACACGAGTCGCCCGCTTGATGTCAACGCAGAATTTGGAGTCTGAGCTGGAGCCGGAGCTCCAGTCTCCGCTTGCTGGGACTGTCTAGAGTGGGGTTTGAATCCTACACCTTGTGACACAGGCGGGAACGCTACCATTAAGCTAAAGGCTCGCTCCACTTAGCCATTGTGGTGACATTGTAACAGTTTCAGGCAGGAGAAGTTGGTCCTTCAAACCACCTATCTACTGTATTCCCTTGGTGCATTTCTAAAAACTCCAAATTCCATTTTTTGACAACGTGCCCAGTTCCTTCTTGAAAACTATTAACAACAACTTGCATTTATATAGCGCCCTTAACATAGTGAAACATCCCAAGGTGCTTTATAGCACACTGAGCCACATAAGGAGATATTGGGACAAGTGAACAAAAGCTTGCTCAAAGTTTTAAGGAGTGTCTTAAAGGATGAGCGGTGGAGAGGTTTAGGGAGGGAATTCCAGAGCTTAGGGCCTAGGCAGCTGAAGGCATGACAGCCAATGGTGGAGCGATGAAAGTTGGGGATGCACAGGAGGCCAGAATTGGTAGAGTACGGAGATTTCGGAGGGTTGTAGGGCTAGAGGAGGTTACAGAGAGGGAGGGGTGAAGTCGTGGAGGGATTTGAAAACAAGGATGATATTTTTAAAATGGAGGTGTTGCCAGACCAGAAGCCAATGTAGGTCAACAAGCACAAGCACAAGGGTGATGGGTGAATGGGACTTAATGCAAATTAGGATACGGGCAGCAAAGTTTTGGATGAGCGCAAGTTAACGGAAGGTGTAAGATGGGAGACCGGCCAGGAGAGTGTTGGAGTACTTGAGTCTAGAGGTAATGAAATCATGGATGAGGGTTTCAGCAGCAGATGAACTGAGGCAGGGGTGGAGATGGCCGATGTTACGGAGGTTGAAGTAAGCAGTCTTGGTGGTGGAGCGGATATGGGGTCAGAAGCTCATCTCCGTCAAATAGGACGCTAAGGCTGCGAACCGTCTGGATCAGCCTCAGACAGTAGCCAGGGAGAGGGATTGAGTCAGTGGCTAGGGAATGAAGCTTGTGGCGGGGACCGAAGACAATGGCTTTGGTCTTCACAATATTTAGTTGGAGGAAATTTCTGCTCATCCTGTCTGACAAGCGGCGTGACAAATCAGAGGCAGTGGAGAGTTTGAGAGAGGTGGTGGTGAGCTATAGCTGGGTGTAGTCAGTGTACATGTGGAACCTGACGTGTGTTTTTGGATAATGTCGCTGAGGAACAGCGTGTAGATAAGAAATAGGGGGCCAAGTATAATTCCTTGGGGGACTCCAGAGGTAACAGTGCAGCAGCGGGAAGAGAAGCCATTGCAGGTGATTCATAGAAAATAGGAGCAAGAGTAGGCCATTCGGCGCTTCGGGCCTGCTCTGCCATTCAAAATGATCATGGCTGATCATCTAACTCAGTACCCTGTTCCCGCTTTTTCCCCATATCCCTTGATCCCTTTAGCATTAAGAAATATATCTATCTCCTTCTTGAATATATTTAATGACTTGGCCTCCGCTGCCTTCTGTGGTAGAGAATTCCACAGGTTCGTCACCCTCTTAGTGAAGAAATTTCTCCTCATCTCAGTTCTAAATGGCCTATCCCATATCCTGAGACTGTGACCCCTGGTTATGGATTCCCCATCCATCGGGAAAATCCTCCCTGCGTCTATTCTGTCTAGTCATAGGAACAGGAGTAGGCCATTCACCCCTCATGCCTGCTCCGCCATTTGATAAGATCATGGCTGATCTGTGATCTAACTCCATATACCCGCCTTTGGCCCATATCCCTTAATACCTTTGGTTGCCAAAAAGCTATCTATCTCAGATTTAAATTTAGCAATTGAGCTAGTATCAATTGCTGTTTGCGGAAGAGAGTTCCAAACTTCTACCACCCTTTGTGCAGAAATGTTTTCTAATCTCGCTCCTGAAAGGTCTGGCTCTAATTTTGAGACTGTGCCCCCTACTCTGAGAATCCCCAACCAGCGGAAATAGTTTCTCTCTATCCACCCTATCTGTTCCCCTTAATATCTTATAAACTTCGATCAGATCACCCCTTAACCTTCGAAACTCCAGAGAATACAACCCCAAATTGTGTAATCTCTCCTCGTAACTTAACCCTTTAAGTCCGGGTATCATTCTAGTAAACCTACGCTGCACTCCTTCCGAAGGTGTGGTACCCAGAGCTGCTCACAGTACTCCAGGTGCGGTCTAACCAGGGTTTTGTAGAGCTGTAGCATAACTTCTGCCCCCTGTACTTGAGTCCTCTAGATATAAAGGCCAGCATTCCATTAGGCTCAGTGATTATTTTCTGCACCTGTTCATGACATTTCAATGATCAATGTACCTGAACCCCTAGGTCCTTTTGGACATCCACTGTTTTTAACTTTTTACCATTTAGAAAGTACCCTGGTCCATACTTTTTTGATCCAAAGTGGATGACCTCACATTTGTTTACATTGAATTCCATTTGCCACAGTTTTGCCCATTCACCTAATCTATCAATATCGCTTTGTAATTTTATGTTCTCATCTACACTGCTTACAATGTCACCAATCTTTGTGTCATCGGCAAACTTCGATATGAGACTTTCTATGCCTTCATCTAAGTCGTTAATAAATATTGTGAATAATTGAGGCCCCAAGACAGATCCCTGCGGGACTCCATTAGTCACATCCTGCCAATGTGAGTACCTACCCATTATCCCTGCTCTATGTCGCCTTTCGCTCAGCCAACTTCCTCGTTTTTTTTCCCCTCTATTCCATGGGCTTCTATCTTAGCTAACAGTCTCTTATGTGGGACCTGATCAAATGCCTTCTGGAAGTCCATATAAATAACATCCATTGACATTCCCCTGTCCACTACTTTAGTCACCGCTTCAAAAAATTCAATCCGGTTTGTCAGGCACAACCTACCTTTCACAAATCCATGCTCGCACTCTCTGATTAACTGAAAATTCTCGAGGTGTTCAGTCAAACATCCTTAATTTTAGACTCCAGCAATTTCGCCATGGCAGATGTTAGGCTAACTGGTCGATAATTCCCTGGTTTCCCTCTCCTTTCTTAAGAAGCGGAGTGACGTGCAATTTTCCAATCCAGAGGGACAGTTCCTGAATCTGGAGAACTTTGAAAGATTATAGTTAGGGCATCTGCAATGTGCTCACCTACTTCCTTTAAAACCCTGGGATGGAAACCATCTGGTCCTGGGGATTTGTTACTCTTTAGTGCTATTATTTTCTTCATTACTGTTGCTTTACTTATGTTAATTTTATCGAGTCCCTGTTCCCGATTCAATATTAGTTTTCTTGGGATTTCTGGCATGCTATCCTCTTTTTCTACTGTGAATACTGATGCAAAGTAATCGTTTAACATGTCTGCCATTTCCCCATTGTCAATGACAATATCCCCACTTTCAGTTTTTAAGGGGCCAACACTGCTCCTGACCACCCTCTTTTTCCTAATGTAAGTATAAAAGTTCTTCGTATTGGTTTTGATATCCCTTGCAAGTTTCTTTTCATACTCTCTTTTTGTAGCTCTTACTATCTGTTTTGTGACCCTTTGTTGATCTTTGTATCTGTGCCATTTTTTGCCTTTTTTTTGTATGCCCTTTCCTTAGGTCTTATATTGTGCCTTACCTCTTTAGTTGTCCATGGCTTTTTTTTTGGCAAGTAGAGTTCTTGCCCCTCAGGGGTATAAACCTATTCTGTATCATGTTAAATGTTTCTTTAAACATTTCCCACTGATCATCAGTCATTTTACCCATTAACAGATTGCCCAGTTTACTGGACAGTCTCTGTCTCATCCCATTGAAGTTGGCCTTACCCAAGTCTAGAATCTTAGCAGCTGACTCACTTTTTTCCCTTTCAACCACTACATTGAACTCTATCATGTTATGATCACTATTGGATAGATCTTCGCGTACAGTTAAGCCGTTAACTAAATCTGGTTCATTACTCATTAATAAATCTAGTATGGCTTGCCCCCTTGTTGCCTCCAGGACATACTGCTGCAGAAAACTATCCCGGATACACTCAAGAAATTCACTACCTTTCTGACAGTTGCTAGTCTGCTTTTCCCAATCTATGTGAAGGTTAAAGTCCCCCATTAAGACCACTATGCCTTTCTTACATGCTTGTCTAATCTCTGCATTTATACAATCTAGCACTTCAGAGCTGCTGCCAGGGGTCCTATGCACAACTCCCACTATAGTCTTAGATCCTTTCCTATTTCTCAATTCAACCCATAAGGTCTCTGTTGGCTGCTTACCTCTCATTATATCCTCCTTTATCATTGAATTGATTTAATCTCTAATCACTAAGGCTACTCCTCCCCCTCTTCCATTTTCCCTGTCTCTCCTGTAGACCTTATAACCCGGTATATTTAGTTCCCAATCCTGACCATCCTGCAGCCATGTCTCAGTGATAGCTATCATGTCATACCCTCCAATTTGAATTTGAACCTGTAGTTCATTTAATTTATTCCTTATATTCCATGTATTTGTATATAGCACTCTTAGTTGGGCCACAAACCCTAGCCTGACCTTCAGCTTTGATGCTGGGATAATCGCTTTACGCCTTCTAGTTTTCACTTTATCTGTAGTGTCTAAAGTACACTTTCTTTCTGCTGCTGTACGCTTTTCCCTTTCACTTGTTCTTCAACAACTGTTTGTACTATTTGTATTGTAAATTTCCCCTCTCTTGCTCTCAACTTGACTCCCTTCTGACTCCCCGCTCAGGTTCCTATCCCCCTGTCACTCTAGTTTAAACCTTCCCCAACAGCACTAGCAAACACCCTGTTAGAATTTTATATGTTTCAATGAGATCACCTCTCATTCTTCTAAACTCTAGTGAATATAGGCCTAGTCGACCCAATCTCTCCTCATACGTCAGTCCTGCCATCCCAGGAATCAGTCTGGTAAACCTTTCTTGCACTCCCTCCATGGCAAGGACATCCTTCCTCAGATAAGGAGACCAAAACTGCGCACACTACTCCAGATGTGGCCTCACCAAGGCCCTGTACAACTGCAGTAAGACATCCCTGTTCCTGTACTCACATCCTCTTGCAATGAACGCCAACGTACCATTCGCCTTCCTAACTGCTTGCTGCACCTGAATGCTCGCTTTCAGCGAATGGTGTACAAGGACACCCAGGTCTCGTTGCACCTCCCCTTTTCCCAATCTATCACCATTCAGATAATCTGTCTTTCTGTTTTTACAACCAAAGTGGATAACGCCACGTTTATCCACGTTATACTGCATCTCCCACGCTCTTGCCCACTCACCCAACTTGTCTAAATCACATTGGCTATGGATAAATAAGAATGGAATCAGGCGAGGGCTATCCCACCCTGCTGGACGACGGAGGAGAGGCGTTTGAGGAGGATGGTATGATCAACCTTGATCAAAGGCTGCAGACAGGTTGAGAAAGATTCGGAGGAAAAGATTTACTAGGATGCTACCGGGACTTGATGGTTTGACTTATAGGGAGAGGTTGGATAGACTGGGACTTTTTCCCTGGAGAGTAGGAGGTTAAGGGGTGATCTTATAGAAGTCTATAAAATAATGAGGGGCATAGATAAGGCAGATAGTCAAAATCTTTTCCCAAAGGTAGGGGAGTCTATAACGAGGGGGCATAGATTTAAGGTGAGAGGGGAGAGATACAAAAGGGTCCAGAGGGGCAATTTTTTCACTCAAAGGGTGGTGAGTGTCTGGAACGAGCTGCCAGAGGCAGTAGTAGAGGCGGGTACAATTTTGTCTTTTAAAAAGCATTTGGACAGTTACATGGGTAAGATGGGTATAGAGGGATATGGGCCAAGTGCAGGCAATTGGGACTAGCTTAGTGGTATAAACTGGGCGACATGGACATGTTGGGCCGAAGGGCCTGTTTCCATGTTGTAAACTTCTATGATTCTATAAGTTTAGCATGGTCACAGTCACATAAGATGTCATTTGTGACTTTGATAAGGGCCTTTTCAGTACTGTGGCAGAGGCAGAATCCGGATTGAAGTGGTTCAAACATTGAGTTGCAGGAAAGATGGGCACGGATTTGGGACACTTTCAAGGACATTGGAGAGGAAAGGGAGATTGGAGATGGGGTGGTAGTTTGTAGGGATTGAGGGGTCAAAAGTGGGTTTTTGAGGAGGGGGATATTGACGGCAGATTTATAGGGGAGGGGGACAGTACCTAAGACGAGAGAACCAGTAACAATATCAGCTAACATGGGGGCCAGGAAGGGAAATTGGGTGATCGACAGTTAGATGGGAATAGGTCGAGGGAGCTGAAGGTGGGTCTCATAGACAAGATGAGCTCGGAGAGGGCGTGAGGTGAGATAGGAGAGAAACTAAAGATGCAAGTTCAGGACTAGAGCAGGGGGTTTCTTGTTCCACCGCCCGAGACAGTAGAGAAAGTGTCATGGTGTTGAAGAAAATTAAAAACGATTAATTTCAACCTCTCACAGCTGTTCTGTATGCCATCTCAGCACCACTCAGATGACCACCTCATCTGCACAACACCCTTTCTCTACCAATCTGATTGGCCTGTGATCCTAAGCTTTCTTTAATCCATCGCCTCTACAACAATCAAGACCCAGAAGCTCCTTTTGTGGTCTGGAAACAGGAATTCCCAGTCCTAACTGCTGATAACTGTCCCCCCTGCCTGATCTTTGTGCTGACAGCACACCCATCTGAGCCGTTTTTCAGTATTCATTGTTTTGGCTGTTTTTACAGCCATACCCTCTGCAAAGCCTGCCCCTCCCTCAACCTTAAGCCATTTTCCCCTCCTTTCCCCCCCCCCCCCCCCCCAAAAAAAAATTATTCTTCCTTCCCCACAACTGTGCATCAGAAATCTCTGCCCTAAGCAGCATTGCAGTGCTCACCTGCTGCACACTCTACTCCGCCTCACTGAGTGGGCCCCATCCCCTCACTGAGAAGCATTGAGGCCTCTCTGACCTGCTACTGACCATGGCCCACACCCCCCTTCCCCACTCAGTAGGGAAATTATTACTAGCTCACTGACCCTCCTCCCCCACACCTATCCACATGAAGATCAAAACTGTCTCCTGCCTTCACTACTTACCATCCAAATCTCCTCCTCCCACTCTCCCACAGGAGATTGACTTTTAAAAACTGATGTATTGAAATGTTGGGATGGTCTATTTCCTGAATCTGTTTCAAAAAAGCCCTTTTTAGATAGAAAGTTGCTCACTTAATATTTGAGAAATATATTCTGGAAACAAGAAAGTTGGTTGATGACACCATTTTTATCGTAGGAGATCTTTTTAGTCAACTTATGAAGGATGATCCCTCTACAGTTAAAGGAGCAGAGACCTTTATGTTGGGTGAAATGCTGACTCTCCCACAGAACTTTGGGTAAGAATGTCTCAATCATTTACATATGTTCTGTTGTTCAGGTATACATTTCCTTTTTGTTCCTCCTCTCTCCTCCCCTCCCCCCCCCCCCCCCCCCCCCCAATCAAATAAAAATGGCAAGTGAAATTGGAGAGTATTGTGGAATCATCTTTTGGGGAGGGTGGAAATGGGTAGAAAAGCCTGTGCTTTTCTATTTTGGGCGAAGTCGTCTGATGCTAGGTATCGGTCTTGTGGCTCTATCTGGACTGCCTGTAAGACTTTAATGTCTCCCCTGTGACTTAGTTACCAGAGTACTTTGCAGTTTAAGTGGTAAAATTAAGTGGAACAATTTTAATATTATAAATTATAATTGTTGTTTCTACTTGCTGTGGGAATAAAATTCAGGTGCTGAAAATCATTCCCCCCTTTTAAATTATTTAGCATTGATGTGTGTATCTTTTTTGGAAGGGAAAACGGGTGTCCTTGTTGATTTTTCACTTGGAAAACTTGTGGAGGCTTTCCCTTTGTTGGATGGTCTGGTGCTAGAGTATAGTAAGGAATGTCAAATAAATGTGTCAGCAGATCCTTTTTTTTGGCACTTGGCCTTTGACGAATGCCGGTGATGGACTGGGGTTGACAATTGTAAACAATTTTACAACACCAAGTTATAGTCCAGCAATTTTATTTTAAATTCACAAGCTTTCGGAGGCTACCTCCTTCCTCAGGTGAACGATGTGGAAATGAAGTCCTCGAAATGAAATCGCATTTATAATTCACAGAACAATGCTTGGTGATAACAGACAGTTTTTTCAACTGCCCGTTGCCAAGGCAATCAGTGTGCAGACAGACAGGTGTTACCTACAAGGTCTCCGAATATACAAATCACCAAAAAAAACAACAAACAAAAAAAAAACAGAGATAGAGAGGTAGAAACATAGAAAAGACAGCAACTGACCCGTTATATTAAAAACAGATAACATTTGTTCGCTGGTGGGGTAACGTGTAGCGTGACATGAACCCAAGATCCCGGTTGAGGCCGTCCTCATGGGTGCGGAACTTGGCTATCAATTTCTGCTCGACGATTTTGCGTTGTCGTGTGTCTCGAAGGCCGCCTTGGAGTACGCTTACCCGAAGGTCGGTGGATGAATGTCCATGACTGCTGAAGTGTTCCCCGACTGGGAGGGAACTCTCCTGTTTGGCGATTGTGTCGATCGACAGTTCCGACGGGCCACAGCAAAAAATCGCATAGACCTCCTCAGGAGACTAACACGGGACGCAACCAACAGAGTACCCTTTGTCGTCCAGTACTTCCCCGGAGCGGAGAAACTACGCCATGTTCTCCGCAGCCTTCAACATGTCATCAATGACGACGAACAACTCGCTATGGCCATCCCCACACCTCCACTACTCGCCTTTAAATAGCCACCCAACCTCAAACAGACCATCGTTCGCAGCAAATTACCTAGCTTTCAAGAGAACAGCGTCCACGACACCACACAACCCTGCCACGGTAACCTCTGCAAGACATGCCAGATCATCGACACAGATACCACCATCACACGAGAGGACACCACCCACCAGGTGCATGGTTCATACTCCTGTGACTCGGCCAACGTTGTCTACCTCATACGTTGCAGGAAAGGATGCCCCAGAGCATGGTACATTGGCGAGACCATGCAGACGCTGCGACAACGGATGAACGGACACCGCGCAACAATCGCCAAACAGGAGGGTTCCCTCCCAGTCGGGGAACACTTCAGCAGTCATGGACATTCGGCCACCGACCTTCGGGTAAGCATACTCCAAGGCGGCCTTCGAGACACACGACAACGCAAAATCGTTGAGCAGAAATCGATAGCCAAGTTCCGCACCCATGAGGACGGCCTCAACCGGGATCTTGGGTTCATGTCACGCTACACGTTACCCCACCAGCGAACAAATGTTATCTGTTTTTAATATAACGGGTCAGTTGCTGTCTTTTCTATGTTTCTACCTTTCTATCTCTTTTTTTTTTGTTTGTTGTTTTTTTTTTGGTGATTTGTATATTCTGAGACCTGGCAGGTAACACCTGTCTGTCTGCACACTGATTGCCTTGGCAACGGGCAGTTGAAAAAACTGTCTGTAATCACCAAGCATTGTTCTGTGAATTATAAATGCGATTTCATTTCGAGGATTTCATTTCCACATCGTTCACCTGAGGAAGGAGGTAGCCTCCGAAAGCTTGTGAATTTAAAATAAAATTGCTGGACTATAACTTGGTGTTGTAAAATTGTTTACCTTGGAAGATATTCAATTCTTCAATCACTGTATCAAGGAGAAACTGCAATTTCATTAAGTAACTGTTTTGTACATAATGATGAGTAATCACTAGACAAGTAACAGTGGAACAGGCCTGTGGTTGTGATTTTGGAATACACTTTGGGGGGAAAAGGTCAAAGGGAGGCTAGCTGGACGTGTGTTTCTTGAGGGTTAAGGAGTTGCTTCTGGGTGTGGAAGTGGATCTGTCGCAGTCATGTAGTGAATTATGTCACTGAATAGGAGAACTGATTCTGGGTATCCATTTGGGTCTGGGGTTTCACTGCCTATGTTGAGACTGTTGTTTGGATGGTCTTCATTCTTTGAGTAAAAAAGTTTATTTTGTAATATTTGCCCTTAATTTACACACTAATTTCCATTTATGTCTTTGGTTAAACTTTGAAGTAATCTAGGTTTACCGTATGCATTTCTAGACTGTAAAGCTTAAGTTTCTCTAATCTGTCCTTATAGCTCGTCCCTTTATATTTTGGCCTTCTGTTGTCCTAGCTTTGTCTCCTTTCTAAACTCAAATATTTTTTGAGGCATGTTAATTAATATCTTATCCAGTCCATATTGTATCCAGAATTCATGTAGAACTGTCAAACTTTCTGAATGTTGAGATAAACTATATTGAGAGGAGTTCTGCATCTATTTTATCTGTAGCAAACCTCAAAGAAGTTGAACCAGGCATGACCTTCACTTCTGAGTCCATGCTGGTTTTTTCTTGAGTTATTGATGGACAGTAACTCCCTTGGTCTGCTGCTTAGTTTAGATTCCATTATTTTACCTGTTATTGATATTGGGCTAATGACCTTATAGTTGCTTAGGTCGGTTTTGTTGCCTTTGTAAATATATAGGTACAGTGTTTACCTGCTATTCCAGGAAGCCACACTAGTGCTTTGTGATCATGGCAATAGCTGGTGTCCCACAAATTTCCTCTATAGTTTCTTTTCTTTTAGCAATTGTAAACAATTTTACAACACCAAGTTATAGTCCAGCAATTTTATTTTAAATTCACAAGCTTTCGGAGATTTTCTCCTTCCTCAGGTAAATGTTTCAAGATCTCCTTGAAGCCTACGCATTTATACATATTGAATAATACATGGTGTTTACAGACTGCCCCTGCAACTGCCCGTTGCCAAGGCAATCACCGTGTTCAGACAGAGAGGTGTCATCTGCAGAACCCCCGAATACACATTCAACAAAAAAACAAACAGGGAAAAAAAACAGAGAAAAAAAAACACAGAGAGAGGCAGAAACATCCGGAAGGCAGAGAGAGCCAGCAAATGACCCATTATATTAAAAACAGATAACATTTGTTCGCTGGTGGGGTAACGTGTAGCGTGACATGAACCCAAGATCCCGGTTGAGGCCGTCCTCATGGGTGCGGAACTTGGCTATCAATTTCTGCTCGACGATTTTGCGTTGTCGTGTGTCTCGAAGGCCGCCTTGGAGTACGCTTACCCGAAGGTCGGTGGATGAATGTCCATGACTGCTGAAGTGTTCCCCGACTGGGAGGGAACCCTCCTGTTTGGCGATTGTTGCGCGGTGTCCGTTCATCCGTTGTCGCAGCGTCTGCATGGTCTCGCCAATGTACCATGCTCTGGGGCATCCTTTCCTGCAACGTATGAGGTAGACAACGTTGGCCGAGTCACAGGAGTATGAACCATGCACCTGGTTTCTTTTAGCAGCCAAGGATATTGACCATTTAGAGAGAGATTTGTCTTCATGAAGCGGTCAACTTTTTTTGTTTACAAATGCACCACATTACACAACATTGCAATACATCCTGTTACTTGGCAGTGATGTCTATGGTGCACAACTCTCTCCCTCCTCAAATGGAAAAGGAAGTTTGTTGCATACTTTCTTCTGACACAATGGAGAGAAGTCTGAATTAAGGTAGGATTGATTAAACCAAAAATTTAGGATTGGATCCTTGCCAGAAATTGGTGGTTCTTTTTTAAAATCACTGTACTTTCAAGCCATGGTGGTGTTTATAAAGCCAGGAACTCTGAATTCAATCAGCCCACTTAGAAAAAATGAAACCTGGATTTTTGTTTATTGCAAAGGCCATACGTTTTCAATGTTTATAATTACAAACAGGAACCCGATCCTGGGGAGTTGGAGGAAATTGTCTTTTTTCCGGTGAATTGGCTTCTATTCATGACTCCAGATTGTATTTATTTAGAACAGGATGTTTATAAATATATTTTTCCCTCCTTCCTTTCCTGCCAATGTTCTCCTTTCTCCATTCCCCTAAAGGTGTTGACTCTTTGCCGGGGCATGATCACATTATCCAAATGGTTATTCTTCACATGTAAACCAGCAGGTTGTTCTTTTACTGGGTGCGGGGGTGAGAATTCCACCGGTCTGTCTAAAATCAGCTAGTGCAGCACAAATCAGGGTTTGAGTTTTGTTCCTTTCTGGTCTATATGCTGAGCTCATTGCTTTAACCGGCTGAGTCAGGGGTAACAAATATAATTTTAATGGAAAGTGCTGTAAGTGTAAATTCTAACTTGCCACATGATGGCAGGGCATTCATTTGCCATTGGAGTGGAGTACAGATTGGTGGGAGGTAATAAAAATAGCAGACATTTTTAAAAGCCTTTCAAATTTCCTGTTGCGAAAAGTGCTGTTGTCTTGTTCACTTATATCCAAATGTTACATATGGTTGCCACTTTATGAAATAAATATTTTAAAGTGCATGGTTTGGGTCTGTTATTTTGTTCATAGTGTGCACCATTACAATGATGTGCAAAAATATTGTTAATTTCACATTTGGATTTCTCATTTTGGGCAGGAATATTTTTTTAGGAGAAACCTTTTCAAGCTACATCAGTGTACATAATGACAGCGTGCAAGTTGTTAAGGATATCTTGGTTAAGGTAAGGCAATTAATTCAATTATGCATCTGATTTACTTGTGGAAATAGTATTGTAATTTAGAAAAAATATTTCCATGCAGGTTCCACTTTGTTTTCTCCTGACTAGTAGTTCTGGAAATTTTCTGTTGTTAATGAACAAATTCTTGTGTTGTCACTAGGATTTCAGTACAGTGCAGTTGTGGGTGTGTGACATTTTTGTACATTATTTCCACTTGAACTGTAGACACCGAGGAGTACAGTTATAGGTTTGGTCCTTACAAACTTGAGTTGTATCTAGAAAAAGCATTTTGAGCTGTATAATTATGGGTTGAATTACTGGCAGTGACTGGATAACGAGAGCGCCATTCCATCTTGCAACAATAACTGGCAAAGTAATGGAATCGATCATTAGGAATTAACTTCAGGATTATTTGCATGAAAATAACTCTGGTAATTGGCCGCCAATGTGGTTTCACAAAGATAATTATAGATGAAGGGAGATCCATTCACCACATCTAGCTCATCCTTCTGAAGAAACCTATCATGCCTCTTACCCTAAATCTGTGTCTCACTACATTTTGATTGACTCAAGAAAACATTCAGTTTCTTGAAGTAATTCAGCGAAAGATCATGAGGCTGATTCCTAGGGCATGATTTTAGCATGGAGCCAGGAACTGAGCGGGTGGGTAGATTATCACTTGGGAAACCTGGAAGTCAAGTGAGCACGTCGGAATCTGCGATCGCAACTCATTTGAAGGCAATTAAGTTTACTTCTGGGTTTTGGGTCTCCAAGCTGCACAGCGGGTGTACTGCGCACCCGGATGACGTGATCTGAACTCCACTATTTAAAGGGCCAATGCAAAAATGGATTTTGGAGGAGAAAGGAGGAAATAAAGCTATGGATGGACATAGAGGAAAGGCAGCACCCAGGTACTCGAATGCATCGCTTGAAGTACTGCTGGATGCTGAGAGAAACAGGAGGGCGGTCATCTACCCAAGTGATCGGAGAAAGAAACCTGGTTCTGCCACCAAGAAGGTGTGCCTGGAGGTGGCAGAAGAGGTCAGGAGCACGATGCCTAGATCTTGGCTGCAATGCAGGAAGAGTTTTACCAGGTCAGGAAAAGTGTGTACATTTGCTGATTCACCCATATCCTGCATTGTGTAACACCCCCCCCCCCCCCCCACCACCCCCTCACTCTGTGTTGGCAACCTACTCCATCACATCACTCCTCACACCCACTTAAGTTACAGCATCAACCATTATTCACTTTCTATGTACTTCCTCACCTTCCCATTTATGCACCCATTACTGCTACTCACCCCAGTCCTGATGCAATGTGATGCACCAGTTTCATAGTCACCCAGAACAGTGCATGCATCGGGTGAGCATGGTATCTTCAGTCACTCACAGGTCTGTTCCTTCTCTTGTAGGAGAAGAGTGCGCAAAACGCAAGAGGACGAGGACTGGAGGTGGACCACCACAGATAGTCCAGCTGACCGATGCGGAGGAGGCGGCCATGGAGATAAGTGGGACATCTGCATCCCTATCCAGAGATGGAGAGACTAGAAACCCGCAGATGCCTGATGACAGAACTTTAATATCTTTTACACACATGATTACTTTATTTCATCAATCACTGAACTCTGACAGACCTTAGTACGATGATTGCGGCAAGATTGTCACTTTGTCGATGAACACTTAATATTGCTTTCTGTTGGTTTCCAAGGCCTTCACGCTGAAGAACA
Organism: Heptranchias perlo; assembly: GCF_035084215.1. Lineage (NCBI taxonomy): Eukaryota > Metazoa > Chordata > Chondrichthyes > Hexanchiformes > Hexanchidae > Heptranchias > Heptranchias perlo. Next base: position 73,157,367 of record NC_090325.1, read on the forward strand.
ACATGGCGAGATGCAAGAGATTGCTTCCTCAGAGGACCTCATTCCTTCTGAAGGTGCACCTTCACAAGACATACAGCCGTGCACCTTCACAAGACATACAGCCATGCACCAGCACAGATACTGGCACTCCAATGGTCCTGTTAGCCAGATAGTTGGGTTGTCATCTGGTAATTCACAACTCACAAGTAAGCACGAGCAGACGTTGGTGGCAGGGGCAGCTGTGGAGAGTCTGCATTGGAGGGCGCACTCCTCTCCGAGCTCTACTTAGCTGGACACGGATGCAGAACCCCAGAGGCCATCGTTGAGAAGGCGAATGATTGAGGTACAGCTGCACCTTTGTGATGTACTGGAAAAAGTGTCATGCACACTCTGCACAATAGCGGAGAGGATGGAGGAGTCCAGCACCAACACTTGTGGGTTGTTGTCGCAGGTAATTGTCTGCAATAGAGAGAGTGGCCGTCTCCATTGAGCTTCAAGCATGGCTCTCAAATGAGTCTATGCAGGCCATGAACACGCAAGGCCGTGCAGACTTTGGATGCTAACATGTCTGCCACCTTAAGCTGGATGGTGGATACCTTATCCGTGGCCTTAAAGGCATCGTTGTTCTGCACCAAGCTGCTCTCCAGCAGAGTGGTAGGAGTGATGTCCTGGTCTGGGAGAGGGATAATGGCGAGGGGGGACATGGAAGTGGGAGCTCCACTCAAAGCGCTCCCATGCCTCATCCATCTTCATTTTCCTCCTCCTCATCCTCTTCTTCTGCAATGTTGTTGCCAACAGAGGATGATTGACGAGCGCCTCCGTCCTCCTCCACCTGTAACCCGCTCTGCTGCGCTATGTTGTGCAGGACGCAGCACACTATGATTATTCTGGACACCCTCGCTGGCGAGTACTGAAGGGCTCCTCCAGACCTATTCAGGCACCTGAAGTGCATCTTCAACATGCCTATGGCTTGCTCAGTGACACACCTGGTGGTCATGTGGCTCTGATTGTATTGCTGGTGTGCCTCATTGGGATCCTCACAGTTGTTGTGAGCCATGTCTGCAGGGGGTATCCCTGTCTCCAACGAGCCAGCCATTAAATCTGTCTCCTGTCCGGAAGAGGTATGCAATGTTCGACTCACGCAAAATGAAGGAATCCTGACAGCTGCCAGGGAATCTGGCGCACACCTGTAGAAATCTCTTCCTGTGGTCGCACACCAGCTGTACATTAATGGGGTGAAACCCCTTTCACTCCATGAAGATTCCTGGCTTGTGTGGTGGTTCTCTGGCATTAAGTGGGAATTAAGCACATCCAAAAGCGTCTGGGTTAAACCTGGAAGTGGGCGCGGTGGAGCTAGGTTACGGTCCCGCTGATGAAATCTACAATTTTGACTACCCACCTGCCCCCAGCCCAGGCCACCTGTTCTCGGGGGTTAAAATTGTCCCCTTAGTATAAGGGGACTTTATATAGCTATTTAAGCAACTCAGTGTAAAAGATTAATCAGGAGCACTATGTCACGCAACAGTAGAACAAGATGATGAGGTAAGTTCGTGGCTTACATCAGGAAGCACCTCTTTCGACAGAGTGATCAATACCTGGAACGATCTTTCAGGTCTGGTAGTGGAGACAAAATCTATCGAATAATTTTTGAGCTGGTTAAAGTTGTGCTGGAGAGGATGATGGGTTTCTATAGAAAGGATGGGCCGAATAACCTTTCTCTGTACTTTGTGATCATAGGAGCAATTTTAATTTAGAGCAATTAAGATTATAGTACAAGTGCTCACAATTGCATATGGCACCCATTTTAGGTGCAGACTTAAGATTTTCAATTGTTTTCCCCCTACAGTAGGTTACTTAAATCCTTCCTCTTTTCCTTTTTACTCCCCTCCACTGCTGTATTGTATTTATTTGGCCTAGAGTGCTTCCCTGTAACAGATTGATGGGAAGTGAGTGAGATGCTTGAGTTGACTTCCATTCCAACCTTTTCTCTCTTTGATAGGTTGGCTGAAGCTGGGTTTTTGCTGTGGGAAATTTCAGCTGCAAACCTGTGTCCTGCATTCACTACATCACTGGAATGCCTAGTCAGTTCCTATTTCATACCACAACTTCAGATATTCAGTGGCAATGGGTTTTAAAAAGCAAAAAGCTACCAGTTGTTAGTTTTACCAATAATCCTAGGAATTTTGTTTAAACCTTTTTTCTTTAAAATAAGGCCGATCTTCAAACCAGCTCTCAACGTTTAAACCTGTCAGCTTCTAATGCTGCAATGACTGAACTTAAGCCTGACCGTTGCATCGATGATGTGATTCACCATGAAGTGAAGGAAATTGGAACGCACATGTAAGTTCTGCTTTTCCATTTAAAAGAGATTGAAAATGAAGTGCATCAAAGGATTGAAATGAATGACCAGAGGTACAAAAGCACTAGTATGTTCTTTTATGAATGTGAAAGAACCGTAACTCCAGGCATAGATGTGAAGCTGCAGGAATCTTCCACGCGAGTAAACAACCACGTGGAACTCGCTGCCACTAAAAAGACAACCCCTGAGTATCACTGTCTTTTGAATTTTGTACACTGCTCCTAGCAGTTAATTCACATATAATTTTTATTTTTACTTGTGTGTTGCACTCTTGTTAACAGTGGCACTATTGTTTACTCATATTGTTTTGTCGTTATTCAAAAATTACTTCCTTTAAAAGCAAATACAGTTTTCTAATTTTAAAAAAAAGCTGTGAACAGCAATTGTTCATATCAGAAATACACTGATATGCAAGCATAAAAATTGCTGTTGCTCCATGATTTTTAAATTAAATATTCTAAAAATTGTAAACTTTAAAAAAAAAACACACACTACTTCTGAACATTGCAATATCACTGAATATTGAGGTAAGAATGTACGGCATAGAGTGGAGGAATGTATGTGTATTTTCTTTCGCCTTACTTTGATCTAGCTAAACTCTGCAGAAAGGGAAGTTGCAGAACAGAGACTATTTGTGGGGTGAGTTGGGGATATCAAATCAGAAGATAAGCTATCGCTTGACTGTTGTCCCTATGTCCTAGTAGATGACTAAAAGCAACATTGCAGAGTCCAGGCAACAGGCCACTTACCCTTTTACTGCACTTACTATGTAACCCAATGAAACTGTAGCAAGGGGAAAAAGAAACCAAGCCTGTTTTTAAAAACAAATGTAACCTCACTTGTTGTCTTTTCCCCTTTGCCAAAAAAGTAAGATTCATTTGACAGCTGATCCCCTATTTAGATTTGGGAGGGAAAGAGAAAATCGTGAATCGGGGGCCTTGAAATTGTGGTGGGTGGGGTCCTACGGTCAGTTTCTGGAGCTAGGGAAGAAGTTAAAAAGCAGGACCTCCATGGTAGTAATCTCTGGATTACTCCCAGTGCCACATGCTAGTCAATATAAGAATAGTAGGATAAGACAGGTTAATGTGTGGCTGGAGGAATGGTGCAGGAGGGAGGGCTTCAGATTCCTGGGATAGGAGGGATCTGTTCAAGATGTAGGGGTTGCACCTCAACAGAGCTGGGACCAATGTCCTGATGGGGAGGTTAACTAGTGCTGTGGGGGAAGTTTTAAACTAATTTGGCAGGGGGGTGGGCACCAGAATGAAAGATTAGAAAAGAGAAGCAAGGTGTACAGAAGACTGGGAGAGACAAATAGCACCACACTAAAGAATAGTTCAGAAATAGGAGGGATCAGACGGGGTAAATGCAAGACCGTCTAAGATGAGGTTGTTGTGCATGTGCGTAAATGCGCGTAGCGTAGTAAATAAGGTTGGTGAGCTGCAGGCTTAAGTTGCCACATGGTACTATGATATAGTGGCAATAAGAGACCTGGCTCAAAGTAGGGGAGGATTAGGTACTTAATATTTCTGGCTACAAGGTATTCAGGAAAGATAGAGAAGGAAAGAAAGGAGTGGGGTGGGGGGGTGCAATATTGATCAAAGAAACAACTGGAAAGGGAAGATGTAGTTGAGTGGTCAAAGACAGAATCCATTTGGTTAGAATTAAGGAACAATAGAGGAGTTAATATGCTACTGGGTGTATACTATAAGCCACCAAATAGTGGGAAGGAGATAGAGGAGCAAATTTGCAGGCAAATTACAGAAATATGCAAGAACTGTAAGAGTAATGATGGACTTCAGTTATCCCAATACAAACTGGGATACTAACAGTGTAAAGGGCAAAGAGGGGCAGGAATTCCTGAAAATGTGTACAAGAGAACTTTATTGAACAGTGTGTTTCCAGCCCAACGATGAAGGAAGCAGTGCTGGATCTAGTTCTGGGGAATGAAGTGGGGCAAGTGGAGCATGTTTCAGTGGGGGAGCATTTGGGGAACAGTGATCATAATATGATCGCTTAGAATAGTTAGGGAAGAGGACAAAGAACAATCAAATGTGAAAATACATAACTGAAAGCGGGCTAATTTCAGTGAGTTAAAAATGAATCTTGCTCAAGTAGATTGGAATCAAAAATTGGTAGGCAAAACAGTAACTGAGCAATGGGAAGCCTTCAAGGAGCAGATGGTTTGGATACAGAGTAGGCACATTCCCATGAGGGGGAAAGGAAGGACATCTAAAGCTAGAGCTCCCTGCATGACTCAAGAGATGGAGATTAAAATGAAACAGAAAAAGGAGGCTGATGACAAATGTAAGGTTCATAATACAGTAGAGAACCAAGCTGCATGCAGAAAGTACAGAGGAGATCTAAAAAGGGGAATAAGAGGATCAAAGAGAGTATGATAATAGATTAGTGACTAACATAAAAGGGAACCGAAAAGTGTTTTATAAACATATAAATAGTAAAAGGATAGTCAAAGGAAGGGTGGGACTGATTAGGGACAAAAGAAATCTTCTTGTGGAGGCAGAGGGCATGGCTGAGGTACTAAATGAATACTTGGCATCGGTCTTCACTAGAGAAGAGGATGCTGCCATTGTAGCAGCAAAGGAGGAGGTAGTAGTGATATTGGATAGAATAAAAATATGTAGAGGAGGTACTCAAAGTAGAGAAGTAATTTGGTCCAGATGGGATGCAGCCTAGGCTACTGAGGGAAGTAAGGATAGAAATTGCAGAGGCTCTGGCCACAATCTTCCAATTCTCCTTAGATTTGAGGACGGTGTCAGAGGACTGGAGGATTGCAAATGTTACACCCCTGTTCAAAAAGGTGAGCGTGATAAACCCGGCAATTTCAGGCCAGTCAGCCTAACATTGGTGGTGGGGAAACTGTGAGACAATAATCTGGGACAAAATTAATTGGTACTTGGAAAAGTATGGGCTAATAGATGAAAGTCAGCACAGATTTGTTAAAGGAAAATCATGTTTGACTAACTTGATTGAGTTCTTTGATGAAGTAACGGAGAGGGTTGATGAGGGTAGTGCAATTGATGCGTATATGGACTTTCAAAAGGCATTTGATAAAGTACCACATAATAGACTTGTTAGCAAAATTAAAGCCCATGGGAGTAAAGGGACATAGGCATCATGGATGCAAAATGGTTAAGGGGCAGAAAGCAGAGAGTAGTGGTGAACGGTTGTTAACAGACTTCAGGAGGACATAGACAGGTGAAATGGACAGACACATGGCAGATGAAATTTAACGCAGATAAGTGTGAAGTGATACGTTTTGGTAGGAAGACTGAGGAGAGGCAATATAAACTAAATGGTACAATTTTAAAGGAAGTGTGGGAACAGAGACCTGAAGATATATGTACACAAATCTTTAAAGGTGGCAGGACAAGTTGAGAAGGTTGTTTTTTTTTAAAAAAAGCATTTGGGATCCTGGGCTTTATTAATAGAGGCATAGAGTACAAAAGCAAGGAAGTTATGCTAAACCTTTACAAAACACTGGTTAGGCCACAGCTGGGGTATTGTGTTCAATTCTGGGCACCACTCTATAGGAAGGATATCCAGGCCCTAGAGAGGGTGCAGAAGAGACTTACAAGAATGGTACTAGGGCTGAGGTACTTCAGTTATGTGGAGAGGCGGGAGAAGCTGGGGTTGTTCTCATTGGAACAGAGAAGGTTATGGGGAGATTTAATAGAGGCGTTCAAAATCATGAATGGTTTTGATAGAGTAAATAAGGAGAAACTGTTTCCAGTGGCAGAAGGGTCGGTAACCAGAGGACACAGATTTAGAGTGATCAGCAAAAGAGCCAGAGGCGACATGAGGAAACATTTTTTTATGCAGCGAGTTGTAATGATCTGGAATGCACTGCCTGAAAGGGTGGTGGAAGCAGCGTCAGTAATAACTTTCAAAAGGGAATTGGATAAATACTTGAAGGGGAAAAATTTACAAGGCTATGTGGAAAGAGCAGGGGATTGGGACTAACTGGATAGCGCTTTCAAAGAGCAGGCACGATGGACCAAATGGCCTCCTCCTGTGCTGTACCTACTGTGATGCTATGAACAGCTGCTGGCGCAAAGCCATAAATAAAGATTCTCAAGTAGAGGGGACCCAAGCTTTATAAGGTAAATTTAATATCATTTGTAGAAGTCACGTGATCAGGCAATCACATGGTCAAACCTCCATGAATGCCTCCAACCAGAGTTGGCAACCCTACTCCACCAGTACGTCAGGTACTGATGAGCTGCTAACAGCTCTCTACCAACCCCCCAGCACTTCAAATATTAGCAGCTGCAGCACACGAAGAGCGGGGCGGTCCCAGACAGGAGTCTGCAGGACATTAACCCCAGCCCCAATTTGGCTGGGATCTCTCGGGCACTTCAGCCCTAGAGCAGCCACCTCACATTGTGCAGGCTGCCAATGTAGCAGATCTCAGGATCAGGACATCACTCCCTCAATGGAAAAGGACCCCGGGATGGCAATGAATTGGGAAACCCAACGAACCAAAAATGAACTGAAATCACATCCTGCTGGCAGGGCTCCAGAATTGGGCACGATCCTAGGTGAGGGCGAGAAAAAGAAGGAACGCTGCAGGAGATACAACCAGTCTCCGGATATTTAGCTAATCTGGTTTACTGTACATACAATGACCATTTTGAAAATATGACACCTGCAAATAAAGGACACTTGATGCAAGTCCCTTAGGTGTCCCTAATTTTCATGTTTCATTATCTCATTAAACCCTGTGTTGTTCTACTTTGAACTTGCTTCATGAAACGAATTTTCCAGCAGGGCCAGTGGTATATTGTATCTTGCTTTTGGAATGTGTTTGGACCACCATAAATAATTTTATAATATTGAAGGTGAATGAATTCCCAGGTTAATGTGAACTTCCCAGGTTGTGGAAATGTTCTTGTCGATTGACGAGCAGATATAAAAGTAATTGGAAATTCTGAAAACTAAATGGAAAATGCTGGAAATACACAATAGGTCTATCAGTATCTAGGGGGATTTAAAAAAAAGACAAGTTAATGTTTCAGGTGAACTGGTTAGTGTTTGGAGTGTAGACTCTGTCAGAATTGGAAACTGGAAGCCTCTTTATAGAACTGAACAAGACTAAGGTGGGCGGCAGGGGTGGGGGGCAGGGGGCAACAATATGTCAAAGTTAAAAGTCAACCTGTCTTTTTCTCTTTTCAGATACTGCCAGTCCTATTGTGTATTTCCAGCATTCTGTTTTATGTTGCAAAAGAGTTTGTATATGCACCGATCTGCTCATGTTAATATAATAAGCAAGAATATAAGAAAAGGACCATCAGCCCATTGAATCTGTTTCATCTAGTTCCCCAACACTCACTGGGGCAAATTATTTCAAACATTTATCACCCTTTGAGGGGAAAAAAGGTTCTTGTATTGGTTTTACTTTTAGCTAATTTAGATTTATGCCCTCTGATTCTATTTTTCTCATTTACTTTGAAGTAATGTGGGTTTACTTTATACTATTTAATACTTTATATATCATAAGATTTCTCTTCCTAGTCCCCTTTCAACAGTTTTGAGACTGTAACCCTTGAGCTTCTCGTTTTTCTTCATAGCTCATCCTTTTTATACTAAGGATCAGCCTTGTGGCTCATCGGTCCACCCTATCCAACGCATGTGTTTCTTTGTGGCATGGTGACCAGGACTAAACTCAGTGCATTTAAAACTGAGGCACAATGTCTAGATTTGTAGAACATCTTCCTGTTGCAATCCATCGGTTTGACATTTATTCAAGCCTTAATTGTTGGGCTTATGTGGTTAAACCAATCTTTGTAAAAGATGTGGCATTAATTTTATTGATTTATTTTTCCACTTGTTTTTCCCTTTTGCAGCTTAGTCTGTGCAGTCAGCTATACCACACAAGCTGGAGAGAAGATGTACTTTAGGAAGTTCTTCAAATTTCAGGTAGTACATGTAAAGTTTAGGGCGAACTCTTTGAATTGTACAGAAACTATAATGTTGTAGGCTTCCCACCATTTTTCATAATATAACATTTCACATTATATAATTTTTTTTTTTAAGTGATCAGATCGAATGATTTTGGCCTAAAGACTGTGTCAACTCTCTTGATTACTGTGCTAGTATGTGCACAAAGTTGAGTGGTTCAACATATCACACAAACTATTAAAGTTTGCACTTACTTAATCAGCCTCTATCAAGAAGTATTATAATGAAGATTTTTGCCAGGAAGCCCTTAGTGGTTTATCAGGGCTGTTAGAATTATTGGCTGTAATTAACTAGAATATTCAAGCTGCAGGAAAATGGAAGTACTAACTAGACTCTTCACACCCCTCCCCTAACTGAAAATAAGTACTTGAACTAAAACCAGTTAGAATATATTTACGTAGGCATTAGTAGTTGACAAGATCACAACATGTTTACAGATGCAGAAGGTCATTCGGTCCATCCTAATTCATCTACCCAGAACAACTCTACACTTTCTACTGTTCCCCCACCCCCGCAATTATTGCATCTAGTTGTTCATTAAATAATTCCAGGATTTTCATCTCCACTAATCTGCCTGGAAATCTATTCCAAGTGTTCCGAGTGAAGAACAACATCCCGGGGCCAGTCCTGAAGTTACCATTTACTAGTTTGAACCTGTGTCCTTTGTCCTACTCTTACTGTTTAATTCAAAGTAGTATTTTGGATTAACCTCTTCCATGCCATTTACTGTCTTGTACAAGATCACCTCTCGGATGCCTCCTTTCCAGGCTGAGAAGCCTCAGTCTCTCCAATCTTTCCTAATAACTCAGACTCAAATTTCAGATTTAGCATAGTTGTGGAAAAGGACAGAGATCGAACAGGGGTAAAAGTTCTAAATTGGGGAAAGGCCAATTTTACTAAGCTGAGAAGTGATATGGCGAAAGTGGACCGGAAACAGCTACTTGAAGGTAAATAAGTGTCAGAGCAGTGGGAGGCATTCAAGGGGGAGATTCAAGGAGTTCAGAGTAAACATGTTCCCACAAAGAAAAAGAGTGGGACTGCCAAATTTAGAGCCCCTGGATGACTGTGTGCATACAGGGTAAGATAAGGCAAAAAAGGTCAGACACCAAGAGCTCAATACTGCAGAAAGCCTAGAAGAGTATAAAAAGTGCAGGGGTGAAATTAAAAAGGAAATTAGGAAAGCAAAGAGAGGGCATGAAAAAATACTGGCAAGTAAAATTAAGGAAAACCCAAAAATGTTTTATAAATACATAAAGAGCAAGGGGATAACTGAGGAAAGAATAGGGCCTATGTGTGGAGACGGAAGATGTGGGTATGGTTCTTAATGAATACTTTGCGTCTGTCTTCACAAAAGAGGGGGAATGATGCAGAGATTGTAGTTGAGGAGTGTGAAATATTGGATGGGATAAACATAGTGAGAGAGGAAGTAGTAAAAGGTTTAGCATCTTTGAAAGTAGATAAATCTCTAGGCCTGAATGAAATGTATCCCAAGTGGCTAAGAGAAGCAAGAGAGGAAATAGCGGAGGCTCTGACCATCATTTTCCAATCCTTCTCTGGCTACAGGCGTGGTGCCCGAGCATTGGAGGACTGCTAATGTTGTAACATTGTTTAAAAAGGGAGAAAGAGATAGACCAAGTAATTATAGGCCAGTTAGTCTAACCTCGGTGGTGGGCAAATTATTGGAATCGATTGAGGGACAGTATAAATCGTCATTTAGAAAGGCACGGGTTATTCAAGGACAGTCAGCGTGGATTTGTTAAGGGAAGTCGTATCTGACTAACTTGATTGAATTTTTTGAGCAGTTAACAAGGAGGGTCGATGAGAGTAATGCATTTCATGTAGTGTACATGGATTTTAGCAAGGCTTTTGACAAGGTCCCACATGGCAGACTGGTCAAAAAAGTAAAAGCCCATGGGATCCAAGGGAAAGTGGATAGTCGGATCCAAAATTGGCTCAGTGGCAGGAAGCAAAGGGTAGTGGTCGACAGGTGTTTTTGTGACTGGAAGGCTGTTTCCAATGGGGTCCCGCAAGGCTCAGTACTAGGTCCCTTGCTTTTTGTGGTATAAATGATTTGGATTTGAATGTAGGGGACTTGATCAAGAAGTTTGCAGATGATACAAAAATTGGCCGTGTGGTTGGTGAGGAGGACTGCAGGAAGGTATCAGTGGACTGATCAGGTGGGCAGAAGAGTGGCAAATGGAATTCAATCCAGAGAAATTTGAGGTAATGCATTTGGGGAGGGCAAACAAGGCAAGGGAGTACATAATAAATGGGAGGATACTGAGAAGTGTAGAGGAACAAAGGGACCTTGGAGTGCCTGTCCACAGATACCTGAAGGTGGCAGGACAAATAGATAAGGTGGTTAAAAAGGGATACTTTCCTTTATTAGTGAAGGAATAGAATATAAGAGCAGGGAGGTTATGCTAGAACTGTATAAAACATTAGTAATGCCACCGCTTGAGTACTGCGTAGAGTTCTGGCAACTACATTATAGGAAAGATGTGATTGCACTAGAGAGGGTACAGAGATTTACGAGGATGTTGCCAGGACTGGAGAATTTTAGCTATGAGAAAAGATTGGATAGGCTGGGGTTGTTTTCTTTGGATCAAAGGAGGCGGAGGGGAGATTTAATTGAAGTATATAAAATTATGACTGGACTAGATCGAGTGGGTAGGGAGGACCTATTTCCCTTAGCAGAGGGGTCAGTGACCAGGGGGCATAGATTTAAAGTAATTGGTAGAAGGATTAGAGGGGAGCTGAGATAACATTTTTTTCACCCAGAGGGCGGTGGGGTTCTGGAACTCCACTGCCTGAAAGAGTGGTAGAGGCAGAAACCCTCAACTCATTTAAAAAGTACTTGGATGAGCACTTGAAGTGCCATAACCTACAGGTCTATGGACCAAGTGCTGAAAAGTGGGATTAAACTGGATAGCTATTTTTCGGCCGGCACAGACACAATGGGCCGAATGGCCTCCTGCGCCGTGACTTTCTATGATTCTACCCCTGACTAGGATGATCCTTGTGGCTCTTCACTGCCCCTGGTGCTTGAACGTCTCCGATGTTTCTCAGTGACCAAAACTGAATACGGTACTCAAGGAGTGGTCTGACCAGAGCACTATATATAGTTCGATCATAACTTCCTCTGGCATTTCCATTGTTTTGGTTGGGACTAGGGAAGAGAAACCATTGTTTCTATGGTTCAACTTTTGATTGGCTTTGTTAATTGCTGCTCTGTATTGGTTGGACATGACCGCTGAGTCTACTAAGACCCTTAGGTCTCTTTAAGCCACCTCCTTAGCTATTTCATATTGTGTTGATAGCTGTTGCTGTTTGTGATTATGATATTAGAAAGATTTCAAAAGTTTCAACCAGTGAGACATTCAAGTTCTGGCTGATTGGCTTTAAGTGTAATGTTGAAATTGATTTCTGCACAGTATTTCTGATTATAATAATAAAGCCTAAAAGTTTGAACTGTATTGTACTAAGCCAAGTAACCTCTTGCCTGATTCTAAACTCATCTTTTAAAATTTGCTTTGAACTCCCCACCCCTCCCCCCCCCCCCCCCCCCCCGACACACCCCCAAACCACTTACTAACAAACAAACAATCAAATCAGCAGCAGGAAATAATGGCATGAATGTGCTGGGAGAAGGACTACAATGAGAGAATGATTGATTTTACTTTGATACTGGACATAGCAAAAAAATAATTTGAGTGAACACATGACTGCTTGTCTTACTTTTGTGTCCAAAATGGTTGCTAAGAACAAATAGCAGACTGCTGCAACTGAGGCTGTAAAGATTGGGGATTATGTTGTGCTAATCTGTTAGTGGGTAGTGCCTTTACAATTTGTACTGTACAATGGTTCTGAAATTCAGTGTGTATCACAACTGAGACTTTTAACACCTCTTACATTAAACACTAGCCTACTGCAAAAGGCATTTGGCATCTTCTGGTCACAAACAGTTGTGAAGTTAGTGGATTGGTACAGCATTTTAACATAAAGCTGAAGACTAAATTGGTGTGCTGGGTATTAAACTTTTAAGCCCCTAAGGTTCTCTGTGACATAAGGGATTTTGTTTTTGAAGGCTTCAGAGCCATGTGACTGCCCAGCATTGTACGAATGAATAGACTTTCATTTGTGGCAGTGAACCCTTCATATTTTGTCCAATAAGTTTATTGTACATTCTACATTCTCTTCAGTTATTCAGTTCTACACAGGTTTGAAGTTCAACAAATTGTCAACAAAGAAAGTCCTTACATTGGTGTGATTTAGAAAGCATCTAAATCTACCAGTCTTAATGGATGTTCTACCTGAGAAAACAGTCTTCAGCTTGCACTCTCTGTTCACACAGGTCCTTAAGCCACTCGATGTAAAGACCAAGTTCTACAATGCAGAAGTAAGTATACAATCAAATTGCCATAATGTACCAAGAGGAGTTCCAAAATTAATTCAAGTTATTCCATTCCTGTGGTTTATTTTAAAGACATATTGAGATATCTATTTATTATACTACTGCTAGTAACATAGCCACTACAAGGTTTTTGTGTATTTTCTTTTCTAGAATGTACTGTTTGTTTTCGGCATTTTTCTGCATTAACTGTTGTATCATTCTTTTTTTAACAGTCCTGTCTTTTTTTGTAAAAAAAAAATCCTTTTTTTTTTAATTAGAGGGTGTGGTCCAGTCTATAGATACCATGGACCTTTCTGTAACTGAAAGAGCTGGGTTTGTCGTAAGATGAACGAGCCATCTGTCTTTTCTTGCCCAAAGTGGAAAACTGCTCTTGCAACGTGTTCGTTACTTGTTTGCTACATTAAATTGATAAAAACTGATACCTCTAGTAGATAGATTATATGGCTGGCTCTTTTGGGATTCAAACCAATAACTATTGGTTTGGGCGGAGAGCAATGTTCCGCTTGCATTAATGGTTACATTTCAGTCATTCTAAGATACCGTTTTAGGTTTGTGCAGACATTTGAAGGAGAATATTGGCTATGGTTCTATTTGTCAAATTGAACTTATTTTTGAATTTATCATGAAATATAGCTTGAGAAATGCATAGTGCATAGCCTACAAATATAACTAACACTTACTTTGTGTCACGTCTCTGTCGAGTTTAAATTTGCCTATTTATTAACCGCCCAGCTTTTTAAGTTAGAAGGTACTGTTTTCCAGTGCTACCCAACTGACTCCTGTTTTTTTTAAAAAAACGCTTCTTCCTGCTGCCTTTCTGCTCCCTCCTTCCACCACTGCCGCTCCTAAGTGCTGATAGATTTTCCACACTTGCTGGTCTCACTCGCCACCTACACTTCCCCCTGCTCCCCCCAGCGTGAACAGCTGTGCTTTTCTCCCTGTTCCTCACTGCTGATATGATCCCAAAAAAAGCCTAGAGTGTTCTTGAGCGTGACCTGGGAACTGCCTTTAAGGTCTTCAAAGCATTTACATCGTCCCAAATACTACCATGTCCCCCTCCTTCCTCCTACTCCCAGAACCTATTGCTCCTGTTCAGTACTTCTGCACCACGTGACCACAATCCTTTCCAAAATCTCCGCCGTACCTTTGGAAATGATGTAGGTTTTTAAACTTGTATACATGAATTTCACAAGCCACTTTGTAAAAGTTGTGTAAGCTGATGAGCAATTAGTATAGCTGGACAGCTTTTATATATGTTCCAGGTGCTATTTAATCATTGTTTAACTTTGTTTGATTTCTTTCCTTTTTATTTGCATTCCTAGCATGTGTAATGTTGGAGTATTTAGTTATGGTCATGGTTTCAGCCATTGTTTTGCCTCCTTGTTGAATCTTTGCATATAAAGTAGTCGACCTACAGAGCTTGAAAATTTTAACATGCTTGTTCATGAACACTATTAATTAAGACACATTTTATTTGGAGACTAAAATTGCTGTGATGGTACAGAGGAGGATGATGCTTATTTTTTTTTTAAAAGGAATAAAAATTGCTGTAATGGTGCAGAGAAATCATTATCAAAAGTTCTGTTCTGTAGAGATTGAAATTACTCCAATTTAAATCTGTTTTAGTGCTAAAATCAAGATGTCTGTCAAAAGTTAACTATGCAGAGTTTGGTAGCTTTTGTGTGAAATTCACCGTAGAATCCACCCTTTTCTTGGAGGATTTACAGACTTTAGTAGCGGATCAGCTCAATTTAATTAAAATGCATGTTTTTGTAACTTTGGGAGGTAATTGCCTTTATATGGTTTGGCATTGAGCCATACAGAGCAGTAATATTGCAGATTCAAGCCCTGGTCTGTGCTGAGTTAGCTGACCTTCTCTGGTGTGTAGGTGGATGGATTACAATTTGCCCAAGTTTCCCCAGTCACATTGTAATGACAATGTATATGGTTATTTTTTTTATGATTTTAACCAGTCATGATATCTTTCCTGAAGTGAAAAAGTAGGAATTGTACTTTATTGGTTAGGGAAGGCAAAGTTTGCCAGGGCTCGTGCTTGACTTCTATTGAGCAACCCTCCCCTCTCCTTTCCTCTGGCTGGAAGTACATCTTTGTGGGTCCCAGCACAGGATCAGGCTACATTGTGATGGCCCCAATGCCAAATAGCCCATTGTCATTCATTATCTAGATTCAGACTTGAAGAATGGGCTCTTGTGACATGCCACAGAACTGCCCGTGGGAATAAAAGTCGTTGCCTTTAGGAGAGGACCATTGAGGGGAAAATTTTGGGGTGGGGAGATTTTTTTTATTGCAATTATGACCATTTTCAGCAGGTTTTTTTTTAATATTGGGTATTTACACAAGGAGCATATTTTTATTTTGTGAAATTTTACCCCTTTTTTTCCAGTCTTCTGTGATTGAGGGCAGGTGGCTAATTAGTTACTGTTAATGCTGTTGAGGTGTACAAAAATGGCATAAGGATGCCTCCCTCATCTTTACTTCCTACAGTGGCTGAGTGTAGGAAATTGAAACTGACTTCCCATACTGCTACTGCACACTTTGTTAAATGTATGAGGGATTCTTTGTCATCCCCTTCTTCCTTGAAGTTTATCTTTTATCCTTTCAACTCCTTGCAATTAGCAATGCTTGGCATTAACTATAAATGAATGTAATTTACAATCCAATAAGCTAAATAATTATAATTGTGCACATTGAAACAGGACTATGCAGCTTTGCCCTTTCACTGTAATTTTCTTGAAAAAGTAGGAAGTCCCTCTTAAATCCCAGAGTAGAGAATGGGCAGGTCACTGCTCCCAGGCTTCTGCCAATGCCACACTGAGACAAGCATCAGATGTGTAGCAGTGGCTTTTCTATTAACTTTTCTGGGAAAGCACTTAGCTATGTTGATAAAGTGAAATGCTAAGATTAACAACTGTGGGCAAGTGTGAGATCATCCACTTTGGACTGGAAAAAGACAAAGCAGAATATTTTCTTAATGATGAGAGACTAGGAGCTGTGGAGGAGCAAAGGGATTTGAGTGTCCATATACACAAATCACTAAAAGCTAATGCACAGATACAAAAAGTAATCAAAAAGGCTAATGAAATGTTGGCCTTTATCTCAAAGACGAGGAAGTCAGCTCTACAGAGCCTTGGTCTGACTCTATCTGGAGTGCTGCATTCAGTTTTGGGCACCGAACCACAGACAAGCTACATTGGCCTCGTTGGGGGTACAGTGCAGATGCACCAGGATGATGTCGGGGCTTAAAGGTTAAATTATGAGGACAGGTTTCATAAACTTGACTTGTATTCCCTTGAGTTTAGAAGGTTGAGGGGTGATCTAATCCAGGTATTTAAAATGATAAAGGGATTCTATAGGATAGATAGAGAAAATATTTCCTCTGAGGGGGGAATCCAGAACAAGATGCAGAATCTCCTAATTAGAGCTAGGCCATTTCGAAGTGAAATCACATAGCACTTTTTCACACAAAGGGTAGTGAATATCTGGAACTTGCACCCCATAAAGGCTGTAGATGCTGGGTCATCGATATTTTCAAGATTGATAGATTTTTCTTAGATAAGGGTACCAAAGGATATGGATTAAAGGCTGGTAAATCAGAGGTTGGTAAAGACAGAGAGTGAACCTCTAATGGAGTGAATTGCTAACAGTGAGGACTTTCAGCTGGGAATTTGGTGAGTGGGAATTCACTGGTAAGTAGTGTTTTATTTTTATCAAACTGAAATTTAACTTAGTTCAAACTTAGTTTACTAACTTAACTGCCACTGACTTACAGCTTTGTAAATAGTTAACTATCAACTGTAAGTAGGTTCCTGACTAGGTATTAATTATTGTGGTTGGAAGTTAACTAACCTATTGTAACTAGGATGTGTCAGAATGGTGTATAGTTCAAGGATCGTTGCAAAAGCACAGGGGTTGGTAAAAACAGAGTGAACCTCTAATGGAGTGAATTGCTAACAGAGAGGACTTTCAGCTGGGAAATTGGTGAGTGTGGGAATTTGGTGCAGAGGCGGAAGGAGGTGCTAAGCAATTTAAACCAAGGCACTAAAAACTAATTTATCAACTTCTAAAACTTAAATAAAAAAATACATAACTTTAAAAAAAAATCTAAGTAGTTACTAATTACTTTGAAATCAAGCTAAATCCATTTACTAAATATAATCTAGATCTCAAGTGATTCTAACAGTCCTAGAAATAAACTACTGATTTAAATAAATAAAAACTAGAAATGGCAGTACAGGCTGTGTTGGGTCTGTAATATTTGAGAGTTTGCGGACAGTGACACTGTCCGGATTGCCACATCTGCAGTAAATGTCTCTGGCTTGAGACACTCTGGCTCAGAGTGTTTAAGCTGGAGTGTGAGTTAGAGATACTCTGGCACATAAGCGAGTCGGAGGTAGAGAAGGAGGACCTGCAGACACTTGTCCTATCTAACAAGTACGAGGTCCTTGATACCTGTGAGGATAAGGATGAAAGCTGCATGGAGGATGCCCAGAATGCTAACCATGGCATCGTGGAGCATAAGGTGTAAAAAATTATGAGTGGCCTAGATAGAGTGGATAGGAAGGACTTATTTCCCTTAGCAGAGGTGTCTGTGACCAGGGGGACACAGATTTAAAATAATTGGTAGAAGGATTAGAGGGTAGCTGAGGAGACATTTTTTCACCCAGATGTTGGTAGGGGCCTGGAACGCACTAGAGGCAGAAACCCTCAACTCATTTAAAAAGAACATGGCTGTGCACTTGAAGTGCCGTAACCTACAGGGCTACGGACCATAGAAACATAAAAAATAGGAGCAGGAGTAGGCCATTCGGCCCTTCGAGCCTGTTCAATTGATCATGGCTGATCCTCTATCTCAATACCATATTCCCGCGCTCTCCCCATACCCCTTGATGCCTGGAAATTGGGATTAAGATGGATAGCTTTTTTTCGGCCAGCAGGGACTTGGGGGAAAAAGAGTGGGAGGATCCATTTGTCGGGGTCCATGTCGACACAAATGACATAAGGAAGAACAAAGGAATATCAGAACCAAGAACTGGGGTTCATTTCTAGAGGGATAGAATAGAAAAGCAGTGAAGTTATGTTAAATTTGTGCAGAACCTTGGTTATACCACACTTTGAGGACAGTGACCAGTTCTGGTCTCATATTATAAAAGGAATATAGAGGCACTGGAGAAGGTGCAAAAAAGATTTACTAAGATGATACCAGAACTGAGAGGTTATACCTATCAGGGAAGATTGAGCAGGCTGGGGTTCTCTTTAGAAAAGAGAAGACTGAGGGATGACCTGATAGAGGTCTTTAAGGTTATGAATTTAGGGGTAAGGTAGCATAATGGTTATGTTACTGGACCAGTAATCCAGAGGCCCGGACGAATAATCCGGAGTCATGAGTTCAAATCCCGCCGCGGCAGCTGGGGAATTTAAATTCAATTAATTAAATAAAATCTGGAATTAAAAAAACTATTATCAGTAATGGTGGCCATGCAACTACCGGATTGTCGTAAAAGCCCATCTGGTTCACTAATATCCTTTAGGGAAGGAAACCTGCCGTCCTTACCCGGTCTGGCCTATATGTGAATCCAGACCCACAGCAATGTGGTTGATTCTTAATTGCCCTCTGAAATGGCCCAGCAAGCCACTCAGTTGTACAATCTTGCTAAAAAAGGCATAATAAGAATAAAAACCGGACGGACCACTAAGCACCGGACACGACAAACGCAAACCAAGCCCAGTCGACTCTGCAAAGTCCTCCTCACTAACATCTGGGGACTTGTGCCAAAATTGGGAGAGCTGTCCCACAGACGAGTCAAGCAACAGCCTGACATAGCCATACTCACAGAATCATACCTTTCAGCCAATGTCCCAGACTCTTCCATCACCATCCCTGGGTATGTCCTGTCCCACCGGCAGGACAGACTGACCAGAGGTGGCGGTACAGTGATATACAGTCAGGAGGGGGTGGCCCTGGGAGTGCTCAACATTGACTCCGGACCCCAAGAGATCTCATGGCATCAGGTCAAACATGGGCAAGGAAACCTCCTGCTGATTACCACCTACCGTCCTCCCTCAGCTGATGAATCAGTCCTCCTCCATGTTGAGCACCACTTGGAGGAATCACCTGAAGGTAGCAAGGGCACAGAATGTACTCTGGGTGGGGGACTTCAATGTCCATCGCCAAAAGTGGCTCGGTAGCACCACTACTGACCGAGTTGGCCGAGTGTTGAAGGACATAGCTACCAGACTGGGCCTGCAGCAGCTGGTGAGCGAACCAACACTAGGGAGAAACCTACTTGACCTCGTCCTCACCAATCTACCTGACGCAGATTCATCATCAGCAGCAGAATTGTAT
The DNA here is from genome assembly GCF_035084215.1 of Heptranchias perlo. Lineage (NCBI taxonomy): Eukaryota > Metazoa > Chordata > Chondrichthyes > Hexanchiformes > Hexanchidae > Heptranchias > Heptranchias perlo. The sequence continues at coordinate 73,176,462 of NC_090325.1, forward strand.
TCCAGCACAATCTGTAACCTCATAGCCCGACATATTCCTCAATCTACCATTACCAACAAGCCAGGGGATCAACCTTGGTTCAATAAGGAATGTAGAAGAGCATGCCAGGAGCAGCGCCAGGCGTACCTAAAAATGAGGTGCCAACCTGGTGAAGCTACAACTCAGGACTACATGCATGCTAAACAGCGGAAGCAACACGCTATAGACAGAGCTAAGCGATTCCACAACCAACGGATTAGATCAAAGCTCTGCAGTCCTGCCACATCCAGTCGTAAATGGTGGTGGACAATTAAACAACTAACGGGAGGAGGAGGCTTTGTAAACATCCCCATCCTCAATGATGGCGGAGTCCAGCATGTGAGTACAAAAGACAAGGCTGAAGTGTTCGCAACCATCTTCAGCCAGAAGTGCTGAGTGGATGATCCATCTCTGCCTCCTCCCGATATCCCCACCATCACAGAAGCCAGTCTTCAGCCAATTCGATTCATTCCACGTGATATCAAGAAACAGCTGAGTGCACTGGATACAGCAAAGGCTATGGGCCCCGACAACATCCCGGCTGTAGTGCTGAAAACTTGTGCTCCAGAACTAGCCGCGGCTCTAGCCAAACTGTTCCAGTACAGCTACAACACTAGCATCTACCCGACAATGTGGAAAACTGCCCAGGTATGTCCTGTCCACCAAAAGCAGGACAAATCCAATCCGGCCAATTACCGCCCCATCAGTCTACTCTCAATCATCAGCAAAGTGATGGAATGTGTCGTTGTCAGTGCTAAAAAAAGGCACTTACTCACCAATAACCTGCTCAGCGATGCTCAGTTTGGGTTCTGCCAGGACCACTTTGCTCCAGACCTCATTACAGCCTTGGTCCAAACATGGACAAAAGAGCTGAATCCCAGAGGTGAGAGTGACTGCCCTTGACATCAAGGCAGCATTTGACCGAGTGTGGCACCAAGGAGCCCTAGTAAAATTGAAGGATGGGAACTGAACATCCAGGGGTATTCAATATTTAGGAAGGACAGGCAAAAAGGGAAAGGAGGTGGGGTAGCTTTGTTAGTAAAGGAGGAAATCAATGCAATAGTGAGGAAGGATATTGGCTCGGAAAATCACTATGTGGAATCTATATGGGTGGAGCTAAGAAACACCAAGGGGCAGAAAATATTGGGGGCCTATAGACAACCCCCACCAAACAGTAGGTGAGAGCATTAAACAGGAAATTAGAGATGCATGCAAGAAGGGTACAACTGTAATCATGGGTGACTTTAATTTACATACAGATTGGTCAAACCAAATTAGCAGTAAGACTGTGGGGGAGGAACTCCTGGAGTGTGTACGTGATGGATTTCTAGACCAATACGTTGAGGAACCAACTAGAGAACAGGTGATCGTAGGCTGGGTATTGTGCAATGAGAAAGGATTAATTAACAATCTTGAGCGGGGTCCCTTAGGGAAGAGCGACCATAACGTGATAGAATTCCTCATTAAGATGGAGAGTGAAGTAGTTGAACCCGAAACTAGGGTCCTGAATCTAAATAAAGGAAATTACGAAAGTATGATGTGCGAGTTGGCTATGATAGATTGGGGAACTTTACTAAAAGGGATGACGATGGATAGGCAATGGCTAATATTTAAAGAACGTGTGCAGGAATTACAAGAATTATTCATTCCTGTGTGGAGGAAAAATAAAACAGGAAAGGTGGCTCAACCGTGGCTTACAGAAGAAATTAGGGATAGTATTAGATTCAAAGAGGAGGCATATAAAATTGCCAGAAAAAGCAGCAAGCCTGAGGATTGGGAGCAGTTCAGAATTCAGCAAAGGAGGACAAAGAGATTGATTAAGAGGGGAAAAATAGAGTATGAGAGTAAACTAGCAGGGAACATAAAAACTGACTGTAAAAGCGTCTATAAATATGTCAAGAGAAAAAGATTAGTGAAGACAAATGTAGGTCCCTTACAGTCAGAAATGGGGGAAATTATCATGGGGAACAAAAATGGCAGAACAATTAAACATATACTTTGGTTGTGTCTTCACAAAGGAGGACACAAATGGGATTGGTCGGTGGGGGGGGGAAATATACTGGCATGGATTGAGAATTGGTTGACAGACAGGAAACGGAGAGTAGTACTAAACAGGTCTTTTTCCAGGTGGCAGGCAGTGACTAGTGGGGTACCGCAGGGATCAGTACTTGGGCCCCAACTATTCACAATATATATCAATGAATTGGATGAGGGATCTGAATGTAACATTTCCAAGTTTGCAGACGACACAAAGCTGGGGTGGAATATGAGCTGTGAGGAGGATGCAAAGAGGCTCCAATGTGATTTTGACAAGTTGAGTGAGTGGGCAAGAACATGGCAGATGCAGTATAACGTGGATAAATGTGAGGTTATCCACTTTGGTTATAAAAACAAAGACAGATTATTATCTGAATTGTGATAGATTGGGAAAAGGGGAGGTGCAACGAGACCTGGGTGTCCTTGTACACTTGGGTGCAGCAAGCAGTTAGGAAGGCGAATGGTATGTTGGTCTTTATTGCAAGAGGATTTGAGTACAGGAGCAGGGATATCTTACTGCAGTTATACAGGGCCTTGGTGAGACCACATCTGGAGTATTGTGTGCAGTTTTGGTCTCCTTATCTGAGGAAGGATGTCCTTGCCATGGAGGGAGTGCAACGAAGGTTTTCCAGACTGATTCCTGGGATGGCAGGACTGACTTATGAGGAGCGATTGGGTCGACTAGGCCTATATTCACTCGAGTTTAGAAGAATGAGAGGTGATCTCATCAAAACATATAAAATTCTAACAGGACTAGACAGACTAGATGCAGGGAGGATGTTCCCGATGGCTGGGGAGTCCAGAACTAGGGGTCACAGGATACGGGGTATGCCGTTTAGAACCGAGATGAGGAGAAATTTCTTCCCTCAGAGGGTGATGAACCTGTGGAATTCTCTACCACAGAAGGCAGAGGAGGCCAAGTCATTAGATGTATTCAGGAAGGAGATAGATATATTTCTTAATGCTAAAGTGATCAAGGGATATGGGGAAAAAGCGGGAACAGGGTATTGAGTTAGACGATCAGCCATGACCATTTTGAATGGTGGAGCAGGGCCAAATGGTCTACTTTTGCTCTTATTTTCTATATTTCTATGAAGTCATTGGGAATCAGGAGGAAATCTCTCCAGTGGCTGGAGTCATACCTAGCACAAAGGAAGATAGTAGTGGTTGTTGGAGGCCAATCATCTCAGCCCCAGGACATTGCTGCAGGAGTTCCTCAGGGCAGTGTCCTAGGCCCAACTATCTTCAACTGCTTCATCAATGACCTTCCCTCCATCATAAGGTCAGAAATGGGGATGTTCGCTGATGATTGCACAGTGTTCAGTTCCATTCGCAACACCTCAGATAATGAAGCAGTCCTTGCCCACATGCAGCAAGACCTGGGCAACATCCAGGCTTGGGCTCATAAATGGCAAGTAACATTTGTGCCAGGCAATGACAACGTCCCCTTGACATTCAACATCATTACCATCGCCGAATCCCCCACCATCATCATCCTGGGTGTCACCATTGACCAGAAACTTAACTGGACCAGCCATATAAATACTTTGGCTGGGTATTCTGCGGCGAGTGACTGACCTCCTGACTCCCCATAGCCTTTCCACCATCTACAAGGCACAAGTCAGGAGTGTGATGGAATACTCTCCACTCACCTGGATGAGTGCAGCTCCAACAACACTCAAGATGCTCAACACCATCCAGGACAAAGCAGCCCGCTTTATTGGCACCCCATCCACCACCCTAAACATTCACTCCCTTCACCCCCGACGCACTGTGGCTGCAGTGTGTACCATCCACAGGATGCACTGCAGCAACTCGCCAAGGCTTCTTCGACAGCACCTCCCAAACCCACGACCTCTACCACCTAGAAGTACAAGGGTAGCAGGCACATGGGAACAACACCACCTGCATGTTCCCCTCCAAGTCACACACCATCCTGACTTGGAAATATATCGCTGTTCCTTCATCATCGCTGGGTCAAAATCCTGGAACTCCCTACCTAACAGCACTGTGGGAGAACCTTCACCACACGGACTGCAGCAGTTCAAGAAGGCGGCTCACCACCACTTTCTCGAGGGCAATTAGGGATGGGCAATAAATGCTGGCCTTGCCAGCGACGCCTGCATCCCATGAACGAATAATAAATAAACAAGAATAGGTAGACGTAGAGAAGATGTTTCCTCTTGCGGGGGAGACCAGAACTAGGGGCCAGATTTTACAAAGTTTTATGGGTGCTTAACTTATGGAGTAACCACGAAATTTTAGATATTAATTTTATTCATCGAATTTTTTCTTTTTTATCTTTGTTTTTAACGTTTGTTTTCATTCAGGTGATTAATGTTTTTTCTACTTTTTATTAAATTTTCTTTTTTTAAAATTAACTTGCACATACATTGCGGATGACATGGGTATAGGGCACATACTGCCAAATAACCTAATTGACCAATAGACTTGTCTATATCTCTGCGAGGTGGACTCCAACGCTTGGGGTTTTGAAATTCAATGATACAAACTATCCAATATCTCAGCCCCGCCCACTAATTTCTCCCTATCCCTCAGTACCCTCTGCCCTCCCCTGGTCTGTGATAATTCGCTGGATTGACCTTGTGGACAAGCCACATAAATACTCTGAAAAGGCACTCAATAAATGGAACTTCATTCCACGAGTGTGTTTAAAATAGTCGCTAATAAATCCAATAGGGAATTTAGGAGAATCTTCCAGGATGACGGACTTCAGTTATGTGGATAGACTGGAAAAGCTGGTTGTACTCCTTGGAGCAGGGAAGGTGAAGAGGAGATTTGATGGAAGTGTTCAAAATCATGAAGGGTTTAGATAAAGTAAATAGAGAAACTGTTCCCATTGGCGGAAGAGTCGAGAACCAGAGGGCACTGATATAAGATGATTGGCAAAAGAACCAAAGGTGACATGAGGAAAAACTTTATTACGCAGCAAGTAGTTATGATCTGGAATGCTCTGCCTGAAAGGGTGGTGGAAGCAGATTCAATCTTGGCTTTCAAAAAGGAATTGAATGAATACTTGAAGGGAAAAAATTTGCAGGACTACGGGGAAAGAGCGGGTGAGTGGGTCTAACTGGATTGCTCTTGCAAAGAGCCAGCATGGGTTCGATAGGAAGAATGGCCTCCTTCTGAGCAGTAACCATTCTATGATTCTTTACCCAGAGCTGAGGTTAGAATGTGGAACTCACTACCACAAGGAGTAGTTGAGGCGACTAACAGATTCATTTAAGGGGAAGCTAGATAAACACATGAGGGAGAAAGGAAAGAAGGATATGCTGATAGCGTTAGTTGAACTGGGAGGGTGGAGCATAAAACTGGCATGGACCTGTTGGGCCGAATGACCTGTTTCTATGCTGTACATTCTATGTAAATAGTATTGAGGTGCAGCTGAATGACCTACTCTGTTCCTGTATTGCTGTGTAACTTGATGGCATTGGGGAATCAAATCAGTGGTTCCTTCCCTGCAGCTTTATTTTTTATGGGTAACTAATTGGAAGTTTTATGTGCAAAGATTTTCAGTGACTCTAAAGTTTTCATAATTGGAACCAGACCTTTGTGAAAAGCAATAATATAAATATGATAACACATTTGTGCAAATCTTCTTCCTTATAGTTTCCAAAGGTAGAAGTAATTCAGTAAAACCTCACCTTCCTTGGGACAGATAATGGAAAGTATTTGTCTAAATTATTTTTTTTCCCGTCCTAAAGGCAACTAAATTGTACTGTGCAAATTTTTTGAATAATTTCACAATCAATTTTTAAAAAAAATCATAATTGGACTCTTGTTCTCTACAGGATGGTCTTTGGTTTGAGTATTTGGCAAAATTCTGGCCTGATGAATGTGTTCCAGGTCACAGACCTGTACATACATCTGTTTATTTTGCCTCACTCATGGGTGATTACTTTGCTTCTCTTTTCCATGCTGTTAATAGTGTATTGGAAACATAATGAAAAAGATAATTAAGCTTTTCATGAAATCTTTTGGTAAAGTAGTTGCCCTTGTTCTTTTCTTTAACATTTAACCCTTATTTCTCTAATGTTTTGCTTTTTTTTAATTTTTCCCCTATTAGAGTGACCTCAGTTCTGTGGTAATTTTTTATTTATTGCTACTTTGTGCTTTGATTTAATTGCAACATAATTACAATCGCTGTAATTAACATTGGCTAAATTTACAGAAGAATAATGGAGAAGCATCGGTCAAATTTTAAATTGCTGTTGTAACAAAAAATTAAAATGAATTGTCTGTGAAATTGTGACTATTTGAAAATATATAACTGCAAGTTACGGTTTGTTCATTTTTAAAAATCTAGTTCTTGTTGTTTTTTCTGAGTGGTCTACAATTTCATTTCGGTAAATAACTATTGGAAATTTGGAAAGTAACTTCTTGAGACCTGACTGAATTGTAGCAAATTTGTTATGCTTTTCCATTATATCACTAATTTCATCATCCAAGCTTTCCTAATAATCTGTGCTGAAGTAAAATGCTGAATGACAAATAAAATTGATTTAATCAAGGTGATTTGAGCAATGGATTTGTGGGATCTGGTGGCAGCATGCTTTGTCAAATATGAAATTTTAAAAATCCTTCAAAATTTGTGACAGGTATGAGGTGACCATATGAAAGTATTAGCTGTAATTTATAATTTGTTGATGGTTTAAAAAGAATAGACAGTTGACAGTACATCCAGGATTTTGGCCAAAAATCTAAAATGGGATGCTATAAGCACTGAAATTCTGTCAATAATGCTGTTGAAATCTTGCACACACCCTGCTGTATTTGAATGGAACCTACTCGAGTGAACCTACTTGAGTGGAACATGTTGTCAACAATGAGAGGTTCCTTAAGTTTTTTCCCCCAACTAATTGTTTGTTTATTAAATGACAGCATGACTATTCTCTGACTAAAAACAGAGAATGCTAGAAGCACTCAGCGAGTCAGGCAGCATCTGTGCAGAAAGACACAGGGTTCACTTTTCAGGTCAATAACCTTTTATCAGAACTATTCTCTGGCTAATCTAATTTAGAAAACGATTGCATCTGTCGAGCTATTGCAATTGATATTCAAATACACCTAGCCATTATTGAACATCAAAGTAATTTAACTTGTGTTCATAAACATCGATTACATTTATTGTAGTATCTTAGAATTTTAAGGAGGCTGTTCTACCCATTTGTGCCTGCACCGACTCTGATTGAACTCTCCACTTAGACCCATTTAAGGTGCTGAGTAAAGCTTCCTTTATTCTGCCCAGACAATGTCCATAAAGCCAACTGCAGAACAGTGCCCTTTCTTGCCCATGTAGTTTTTTTTTGTTTTTCACACAAGGCATCCATTTGCTGACATTGCTGATCTGTGCTAAGCTTTGGCTAGCTTTGCAGTGTAGATGTATATGTTGAGACTGTTCAAACTCATTTCATATATAATCCTTACAGCCAGAAGTGAAAGGAACTTTCATGCTTTTTGGCTTGGCTAAATTCAAACTTGGATCCAGGAATGTGAGGACAGGATGCTAACTACTATGCCACCCAGTTCCATATTTAAGCAATTTTAATAATTCTGCTCGTTGCATAATGTGTGTACTTTATAAACTCTTCAACTAAGTGATTAATCCACAAGAATAGCAGAACTGTAGGCTATGAAGTCCTTTAATTTTTTTTTTGTTAATTAACCATCATGCACTGTCAGTAGAAAGGGCAAAGTATAAACAGCTGAATCACTTTGCTCTTTCCATACAGTTTCCTCTGCAAAAAATTGTGTACATTTACCGTATGTTGGTAATGTAAAGCAAATATTGCAAGGTTGCTACAGTATATAACTTAAATTTGTCCATTCAAATAAAAAAAAACTGACTGCCGGAAGCAGCGATTATTAAATAGTGTTAACTAGTTTATGGTGATCCTTCCCTTAAAGTGGGGGGGGGGGATAATTATATTATAGAAAGCAGAATTAGAAGTATGTGCAATTTTAATTAAATTAACACATCTGTGCTTCTGCACTGGTATAATAGCTTTCTACACAATCTGTTTTTATTTGCTAACTATAAAGAGCCTTGAATGCAAAACTACTGACATCATTTGTGATGTATTGGCTTGCTTATTAGTGTATTTTCTGATTTTTCTAGTCACTTTCCAAAGCAGTGTTCAGGGGTATTTTAGCCATTCAGAAACTCACTAATAGCATATATTCTTATCAAACCTGCATTATTATTCTGTCCCTTTTTGTATATGTGGGGGTATAAATTTTTGCACTTAATTTAAAGCACAGTTCACGTTCAAGTACTTAATGTAATGAATGTAATCTCTAAATTACCATAAAGGCATGATGTGTAATTTGAGGCTTGGTTCCAAATTAGATTAAAATATAAATATTTGGTCTGATCTGCATAACCTGTGCCTTAATCATAACCAACATACTCTAAATGTTGTAGAGCGAGTCATGGGTTGAGCTATTAATAAAATGGAAGGGTTTCACTGCATATCACTTTCTTCCCTTGCAGGCAAATTTAGAAAAAAAATGGGTGATTAATATAAATTAACATACTTTCAGAAGGCTGCATCTCAATAAAAATACCATTGCCATTGTTCTCAAAGCAAATAGAGTTAAACTTAAATTAAGCAACTTTTATTAGCATAGCTGCCCACCCATAGGTTTCAACAATTTTGTTTCTTCATTTATATTTATTTTAACTTAGTGTGTCAATCACTCAAAATTTTAAGAGTGGCTAGTATCTATTGTAATAGATTTACCATTTTTTAAATAGATTTTTATTTAAAAGGGGGAGAGTAAGAGTAGCTGCCATGCATTACTCTACCAATAAGACCAATTTTTTCTAAATATTCTTCATGGACATTCCAAACTAATGTTTATATTCCGCAGGAATCAGTCACTTGTCGTATGTGGGAAAACAATTTGCCTTTTTAGTAAATTCATCCCAAATCCATTGCAATAACTAAATTAATAAACTAAAAGGGAAGTGAATAAGCCATTTCTTTGAATAATGCTTCTGCTTTTCTTCATTAATTACCTGCACTGTGATTCCAAGGCATGAACTAATCACAATATTTGGGTTAATTCTCGGAGGAACTGGTGTTTTATTGTTGAAAATATTTTTTTTCCCTCCACAGACAGATGAAGTGTTTCTGGAAGCTCAGATACAGAATATCACAACTACCCCAATGTACATGGAAAAGGTTTCTCTAGAGCCATCCATAATGTACAATGTAACCGAACTGAATACCGTCAATACAGGAGGGGATGGGTAAGAAGATAGTAGTGTCAAATTTATAGCTGTGCTTGATTCGGATTGCTGATATTTATTCCCCCCCACCCCCCCCCCCACGCCCTGTGGTATTGTATAGCTTTTACTGTTTATGTTGATTTGAAAAAATCAACCCCTTTTTGTTTATATTTCTTTCATGTCTTCTGCTTTAACTCTTTGAAGGTGGCAGGACAAGTTGAGAAGACTGTTGTAAAAGCATATGGGATCCTTGGCTTTATTAAGAGGCATAGAGTACAAAAGCAAGGAAGTTATGCTAAACTTTTATAAAACACTGGTTAGGCCTCAGCTGAAGTATTGTGTTCGATTCTGGGCATCACGCTTTAGGTAGGATGTCAAGGCCTTTGGGTGCAGAGGAGATTTACTGGAACGCTACCAAGGATGAGGGACTTCAGTTATGTGGAGAGACTGGAGAAGCTGAGGTTGTTCTCCTTAGACCAGAGAAGGTTGAGGGGAGATTTGATAGAGGTGTTCAAAATCATGAAGGGTTTTGATAGAGTAAATAAAGAGAAACTGTTTCCAGTGGCAGAAGGCTCGGTAACCAGAGGACACAGATTTACGGCGGTGACAAAAGAACCAGAGGCGACATGAGGAACCATTTTTTTAACGCAGCGAGTTATGATCTGCCTGAAAGGGTGGTGGAAGCAGATTCAGTAGTAATTTCCAAAAGGGAATTGGATAAATACTTGAAGGGAAAAAATTTACAGGGCTATGGGGAAGGAGCAGGGCAGTGGGACTAATTGGATAACTCTACCACCAGCGCAATGGGTCGAATGGCCCCTCCCGTATCATGACCTCTTTTTGGCGAATTCTCCCTTCTCCAAAAACATTGCAGTGTATACCAGTATTTCTGCTCCAACTGGAAGTCAATCTCTGTGGAGCAAATTGATATATTTCCATTGAAATGTGATGCTGTACCTCTGAGCTGGGTAAGAATTCTTGAGACTGCCTGTATTGAATGATACTCAATGTGGAACCTATAGCCATAAAACTATGAAATGAATATCTTTATGCCACATGATTTAAGGTATTTTTTATATATTTTTCTAAAAATTCAACACTCCTGTATTCTTCTGAGTGGGGGTGGAAACGTGGTATGAAGAAAGATTTGTACAGATATATGCAGATACTCAATATGTTGTACAGTGCCTCAAATGTTTCAGTAAAAGTGATTTCACTTGGTGCCAAATTATGGTAAGCAACACCTTTAACGTCAGTTTGATGTAAAATATTCAAAATCTGATTCCATTTCTAATTGGATATCCAGTAAGACAATTTTTAAAATCTTGGCTAATATTCTCTCTTCCTGGATTGTTCACTCTGGAGAAAGTTGTTTTTTTTAATTCGTTCATGGGATGTGGGCATCGCTGGCGAGGCCGGCATTTATTGCCCATCCCTAATTGCTCTTGAGAAGGTGGTGGTGAGCCGCCACCTTGATCCGCTGCAGTCCGTGTGGTGAAGGTTCTCCCACGGTGTTGTTAGGTAGGGAGTTCCAGGATTTTGACCTAGCGACAATGAAGGAACGGCGATATATTTCCAAGTCGGGATGGTGTGTGACTTGGAGGGGAACGTGCAGGTGGTGTTGTTCCCATGTGCCTGCTACCCTTGTCCTTCTAGGTGGTAGAGGTCGCAGGTTTGGGAGGCTGTCGAAGAAGCCTTGGCGAGTTGCTGCAGTGCATCCTGTGGATGGTACACACTGCAGCCACAGTGCGTTGGTGGTGAAGGGAGTGAATGTTTAGGATGGTGGATGGGGTGCCAATCAAGCGGGCTGCTTTGTCTTGGATGGTGTCGAGCTGCACTCATCCAGGCAAGTGGAGAGTATTCCATCACACTCCTGACTTGTGCCTTGTAAATGGTGGAAAGGCTTTGGGGAGTCAGGAGATGAGTCACTCACTGCAGAATACCCAGCCTCTGACCTGCTCTTGCAGCCACAGTATTTATATGGCTGGTCCAGTTAAGTTTCTGGTCAGTGGTGACCCCCAGGATGTTAATGGTGGGGGATTCGGTGATGGTAATGCCGTTGAATGTCAAGGGGAGGTGGTTAGACTGTCTCTTGTTGGAGATGGTCATTGCCTGGCACTTGTCTGGCGCGAATGTTACTTGTCACTTATGAGCCCAAGCCTGGACGTTGTCCAGGTCTTGCTGCATGTGGGCTCGGACTGCTTCATTATTTGAGGGGTTGCGAATGGAACTGAACAGTGTGCAATCATGAGCGAGCATCCCCATTTCTGACCTTACGATGGAGGGAAGGTCATTGATGAAGCAGCTGAAGATGGTTGGGCCGAGGACACTGCCCTGAGGAACTCCTGCAGCAATGTCCTGGGGCTGAGATGATTGGCCTCCAACAACCACTATCATCTTCCTTTATGCTAGGTATGACTCCAGCCACTGGAGAGCTTTCCCCCTGATTCCCATTGACTTCAATTTTACAAGGGCTCCTTGGTGCCACACTCGGTCAAATGCTGCCTTGATGTCAAGGGCAGTCACTCTCAACTCACCTCTGGAATTCAGCTCTTTTGTCCATGTTTGGACCAAGGCTGTAATGAGGTCTGGCGCCGAGTGGTCCTGGCAGAACCCAAACTGAGCATCGGTAAGCAGGTTATTGGTGAGTAAGTGCCGCTTGATAGCACTGTCAATGACACCTTCCATCACTTTGCTGATGATTGAGAGTAGACTGATGGGGCGGTAATTGGCCGGATTGGATTTGTCCTGCTTTTTGTGGACAGGACATACCTGGGCAATTTTCCACATTGTCGGGTAGATGCCAGTGTTGTAGCTGTACTGGAACCTTCTGTATTGTATTTAGTGATCTAGACTCCTATAAGTTGCATTGCTATGGTATAGGAGGAAGTGCCTTTAAAATCAAAGTTATTTAGTTACAATTTACAAGTTCTGTATCCAAATGACTGGCAAAGGACATGAGAGACTATTCTGAATTTAAGAAACCACTTTCAATTCATTGGTTTAGACAAGTTCAAAGTGGTTTCCATATAAACAATGTTTGTAATCTGCTTCGAAGAGATGTAGTTCAGGGTCTCATGCATCTGTCTAATTATAAATGCCTTTTCCTTGCCATTCAGTGCTGGTGCTTGTTTTAGAATATTCTTCCTTGGGATCATTATTCACTACAAATGTTCACTAAATGATATTGGCGTACACCAGAATGTGGGATATTCATGTCTACTGCTACATTAGTTGCAGAATCATGTGTGATTGTCAGATAGCTCTGGATGCACCAATACTCTATAATTGTTGGGCACATTCTACAGTTCAGGTAAATTGCAACAAATCCTATTTCTCTCATCGTGATGCCCTATTTGGAAGGGGCAGATTACAAATGGAAAGAAGAATTTTCCTATTAGAGAGGATGTCAGGAAATGTTTACCATTTTAGGCCCAATATTGCCAGTAATGTAATGACAAAATTATAAGTGAAGGATTGCATTTTGGCATTTGTGAAAATATAGCCTAATCATTGGGCTGTATACAGTATAATGCAATAATTGAATACAGTTTAATTTTGAAATTTGAATAAATTTATTAATTTTAACTAAGTATTACATAATTCAGTCTGGAGTCATGTGCATGATGCCGCATGAAATTGAGAATCTCTACAAAGCAGATTCCAGTTTATAAAAGCCACAGAACTGAGTTCAAAGGAACTTCTACAGGGAGTCTGTGATAACTGGTTGTCGATGTGAGCCTCTGAGTTTGTGTGATCTGCAGACCTGAGAGATTGAAGCCGAATCTTTATATTCTGTTCTGGATTCCATGACTAGTTTCAAGTCCCATGAAATTTGATAAACATCTGAGAATAGACATCCCACATTAGTAGCTCAGACCATGCAGGGGTGACATTTTAGTTCTTATGGCTAAAGACCTCCATGCACATAGCTGTAGTGCAAAGTATCACCTTGAGGCAATTATGTCCAACATCATATTTGAAACTACAACAGCAATTTTTTGTGGAGCATGTTAAATCTTTTACACAAGGATTCTGTTTGTTCCTCACCATAACCAGTAGACATTTCTACTAGCCAGTATTCTCAGCAATAAAATAACTGTTCACTGTCTCCTGTGGTTTTCTTGTCGTGGCTGCTGCAGTGTCAAATAATTGACTCCTCATTGTCAAGCTAGAAAGACATGCGTTGGAATTTTGACAAGACTACACTTTGTGAATTCATCTGGGATTTAAACAATGCGTGATCTTTGGAAAGAAACAGCTGGTGGTTGAAGCTAATATGCTTTCTGTTTGAGACTAAAGGGACACTTTTTAGCTGACTTTATTGGATGCAACTTTTTCTTCCGGTGCTCTGTGTCTAGTTACATCTTCATAGTGTCTATGAAACATATTCCACATCTTAGTAGCCTACGAAAGTGTGATATCTCACTTCTGTAGTAACTCTGAAAACAGAGACAATTCATAAAGATCATGCACTGTTTAAATCTTGGAGGTATTCCCAAAAGTGCGGTCTTGTCAACATACTATGTATGTAGTTTTGCCTCCCATTTGTTGCGTCGTCTTATGAAGTAGCAAGGAAATGAGCATGGAATTCGTTTAAAATAGCACATACTGTCCCAGATGAACTTGCAACCCTTTGGTTTCAAATATATACCTAATTTTATTTACTTGTAAATCCGGATCTTCACCATATTCTCATCACAATTCCTTTTGGTTGAGTGGTGAATGGCTGTATAGTTTATCCATCTAAAAATGGTTTTAAGAACTAGGAGTAGGCCATACGGCCCCTCGAGCCTGCTCTGCTATTAAATAAGATCATGGCTGATGTTTAACCTCAACTCCACTTTCCCGCCCAATCCTCATCCCTTGATTCCGCGAGAGTCCAAAAATCTATCAATCTCAGTCTTGAATATACTCAACGACTGAGCATTCACAGCCCTCTGGGGTTGAGAGTTCCAAAGATTCACAAACCTCTTGTGAAGAAACTCCTCGTGAAGAAACTCCTCCTCATCTCAGTCCTAAATTGCTGACCCCTTATCCTGAGACTATGCCCCCTAGTCCTAAACTCTCCATCCAGAGGAAACAGCCTCTCCGCATCTACCCTGTCAAGCCCTCTTAGAATGTTATGCATTTCAATGAGATCACCTCTGAGTCTTTTCTAAACTCAAGACAGTATAGATCCATTCTTCTCAATGTCTCCTCAGAGGGCAATCCTCTCATCAATCTAGTGAACCTTCGTTGCACCGCCTCTAAAGCAAGTCTATCCTTTCTTAGATAAAGAGGCCAAAACTGTACACAGTACTCCAGGTGTGGTCTCACCAAAGCCCTATACAATTGTAGCAAGACTTCCTTATTCTTGTACTCCAACCCCCTTGCAATAAAGGCCAACATACCATTTGCCTTCCTAATTGCTTGCTGTACCTGCATATTAACTTTCTGTGTTTCGTGGACAAGGACACTCAAATCTCTCTGAACACCAACATTTAATAGTTTCTCACCATTTAAAAATATTCTGCTTTTCTATTCTTCCTACCGAAGTGAATAACCTCACATTCCCCCAGATTATACTCCATCTGCCATCTTCTTGCCACTCACTTAACCTGTTTATATCCCTTTGCAGACTCTGTCTCCTTCTCACAGCTTACTTTCTCATCTACCTTTGTATCGTCAGCAAACTTGGATACATTACACTCGGTCCCTTCATCTAAGTCATTAATATAGATTGTAAATAGCTGAGGCCCAAGCACTGATCCTTGCGGCACCCCACTAGTTACAGCCTGCCAATCTGAAAATGACCGTTATTCCTACTTCCTGTTTTCTGTCCTTTAACCAATCCTCTATCCAAGCTAATATCTTACTCCCAACCCAATGAGCACTTATCTTGTGTAACATTGTGTGGCACCTTATTGAATGCCTTTTGAAAATCCAAATATCCACTAGTTCCCCTTTATCTACCCTGCTAGTTACATCCTCAAAAAATTCTTAATAGATTTGGCAAACACAATTTCCCTTTCATAAAACCATGTTGACTATGCCTAATCATATTATGATTTTCTAAGTGCTCTGTTACAAATTCCCTAACAATAATGGATTTGCACATTTTCCCAATGACTGATGTCAGGCTAACTGACCTGTAGTTCCCTGTTTTCTCTGTCCCTCCTTTCTTGAATAGCGGGGGTTACGTTTGCTACCTTCCAATCCGCTGGAACCGTTTTAGAATCTAGGGAATTTTGGAAGATCACAACATTTTTCACTTCAGCCTTCAGTCTTGTTATTGAGACATGCCATAGTTTATGCTGACAAAAGTACCAGAACAGAATTCCGGTCCCATACACCCTTGATATCACATGTTTTATAAATTTCTGTAGGAACCTTGGTTCCCAGCACTTCAAGCATCCCTCTGCAGGAAGGATCGACAGAGTTACCTAATCAAGTGACTTCTGGCATAAGTCATTTGAGAGAAATCAGGGACAGTTTTGCTATTTGAATGCTCATGTTTTGTTTTTCTTAAGGATTCGTAACCTTTGGTTGTTGAATGGTAGCATGTGGGGTAATTGTGTGTTGACGTTTCTTGAAATACTATTACCATTGCTGGATTTTGTTTAAAATATCAGGATATCTGTTGTATTAAGGCATTTGCGCCTGGAATTTCTGATCATCATTTTATCACCAACAGTGAATTACTAGCAGTGTTAAAATAACGCTGATGGGAAAATCCAGGCCAAGAATCCATTGCCATAGGTTTATTAGATTGCCAGCATTTGTAGGCAACTTTTGGTCTGTTCTAACAAATCTGTAGGCAAACAATGTCAAGGAGCCCCATTGAGAGAGTTAAATATAGAGGTTTCCTATTTTCTGGAGCTGCTGTAGCAGTAGATGTCCAAACTGTGAAGGAAGCAGAGTAAATTGCTGAGTTCCCCCATTGGTTCAGCAAACTTATCCAGACCAGAGAGGTTCCAGATTTAGTCCGAGCTCTGTTTTGAGTTAGCTGATGTCCACTGGAAGTGACAGTAGGAGTGCCACAATTAACCTCTGCGCTACAGAGAAGGAAAATTGACCAGGATTTCCATTCCAGACCATTATCCAGTGACCCCCTGCTGGGAGAACATGTGTGTGGACATTGGTTGAAGACAGTATTGGGTTTGGCTGCGATACTTTCAAGGTTGAATAAACCACCGATGCTCCCTGTCAATGCTTACGTGTGCAAAATGGCCACTGAGATGGAGAATGGCCACTTGGGTGAGGTACTGAAGAGCTCATGTGGGACCATACCCCTTAAAGGAGTCAACATCTTCAGAAAGGGTGGGCAGAAAATTGCTGATAACGAAAAAGACTTCACTGTAATTGTGTATAAAATCTGGATCTCACTGCATTACATTCAGATCAAAATTTTAATCACAGTTGTAATACTGATGTAATTTACGAGCACCAAGAATCAAGACTTAATCCCAGCATGATTAAAGGCCAATATATTAAAAAAAAATGTGGGCTATTCATCTCCCTCTCTCTCTCTTAATGATCCAACACAAAGATCTAATAGTATGTAGAGAAAGGTTTCATCAGTACTGGAAAAATTACAAGCAGATCTGTTTAATAATGTTATGGATCAGTCTATGTAATTTACTTCTGAAGGGGAGGCAGCCTTTGACTTTGCTTCTGTTTTGGAAAATGGAAAATGTCTAGAAGTATTAATAGATTATTAGAAGAACTTCAATTAAGTATACTAAACTATTGCTGGTTCCCTATACATCAGCAATAAATAGCAAACTAATTCATGTAAAATAACTTGCTAAATTGAATAGTTTACATTTGACTCTTTTAAATGTAGGAAAATGTGACTTTTTATTGCCATATCATCAAATTTTGTCAAGACAAGGACCATATTATTTCAGCTTGTTCATGTAGATAAATAAATGTATTTTTTCATTTAAGTGTTTCTCTTCTATTCAGAATGTCCACATTTGGGAAGATGACCTACTTACAGCCTATGGACACACGGCAGTATCTGTACTGTCTCAAGCCCAAACCTGAATTTGCAGAGAAAGCTGGGGTCATCAAGGGAGTCACAGTTATTGGAAAATTGGATATAGTCTGGAAAACAAACTTGGGTGAAAGAGGACGGCTGCAAACAAGTCAGTTACAACGAATGGTTAGTAAATGTTTCTACATTTAAGTTTTCTCCAACGTTGTGCATTTAGTCAAACTTCAATATTATAAACTCTTGTGGATATAAAGTTCTATGAGGATTGTGCTTAATCAGGCTTTGTGTTCACCATTGGAACTTTCACTAGGAACAGAACATTTTGATGAGGTCCACTACTGAGTGTCCCACATTTATCAGGTTACTCTTAATAAAAGTGTAATCATACTTGTTTCATTATGGTTTGTTTTAATTAGAATATCCGCAATGCACTATTGTAAATTTGTGTGTTTTTTTGCTCCCTCTCCTGAGAGTGGTGACTTGTGTTGGGGGACAGTTCCATGGTTGCAGATCATCCTCCAGTACCTTGCCCATTCTTGATGTGTGACCCGAAACACATTGTTGAGCTTTTCAATCATGGGGCCAATAGATATGCCTGAACCTGTCAACACTTTTCGACTTTCAGCAGGGATCACTGGATAGCACTCAAGTTTTGCTCTCATCAAATCCTGGCTATGCTTAGCTGACACCAACATGTAGTCCCTTTCCTCTACTTTAAACTTCAGTGAAGCATCCCCAGAGATTGAGCCTGGGGCCTTTTTGCCTATGTAATGTTGCTTCCTTGGTGGGGGGAGGCCACATTTAGCCTGGGGAAGCTCCCTTCCGAAGATTTGTAATTCTTGGTACCAATGCAGAATGTTTAATGTTTTGTCATCTTTCTTTCAGAAAGATAATAAAACAGATATTAATTTTGCCTGTTTAGAGTTCTCATATGGTCAGTTTCTCATATGGTTTTATTTCAGGCTCCTGGATACGGTGACGTAAGACTTTCCTTGGAGATGATCCCAGATACAGTAAATCTTGAAGAACCTTTTGAAGTTACTTGTAAAATAACTAATTGCAGGTAATAGTAAGACCGCTGATGAATGCAGAGTGTAACTTTGTACTGCTTTTAGCATATTGGAGAGAAAATATTTTCAGTCTGAAATGTTGACCCACCCCCCGCAACACTCAAAAAAAAAAAAAAAAAAAAAAAAGTAAAGATGAAAATAAAGATGAAAAGTCTTGACTAAGCTTGAACTTCATTTTTCCTTTCCTGCAGAGGTCCTTTATTTCTGGTATCCACATTCAGCAGAGTGATTTCCTATGGAGCTACTTGTTGAAGGGCTCTGTAGCTGACATCAGCTGAGTTGCTCCGCCCTGAGTGTGGAGACGTGGAATGGTAAGCCCTCTACAGGAAAGTGAAATTTTTAAAAATCAGGTATCTCCTACAGGGTAGGCATTCTTGAAATTAATGTGCGCTCTCACTCCTTTAATTCATTGAATTAATTTGTCAGATGATGGATGAAAGCCATACTATTCTATTGCAGCTACTTTAATGTGAATCCTTTTTCATTTTAAGAGGGGGGAAAGTCTAAGACGAGTATAAGGTATTCCACCATCTATATAATTTAAAAATAAATATCTTCTACCTTCTGGTAAATAGCATTGCTTTTATCATTTGTCACAACTCCCGTGGAGACCCAACATCTGAGTCTGCTCTGGCTCTGGTTTCTCTATTGAGCAGCTTTGATGATGCATGTTATGGGTGCAGCTTCATAGACTAATCCAGAAATTGGCACATGGGATCAGTCTGGATGCTGATTTGAAAGTATCAAGGTGTGGGTGCTCATCCGGTAATAACTCTTCTTGGCTCCTGCTCCTTTCGTTTGGTATCTGGGTTAGTCCAAGCACAAATTTTCAGGTAACTCTCTATGGAACTGCTCCTAGAAGCTCCCATAAACAATGTTGCTGGAATGGGTTCTGGAAAGATGAGTTCTAAAACAGCGGGCCTCAATAAGAGGCAAATGAATTATTATAAAATACCATCTCCTACACGATAGGAGAAATATATTTCACTTTTTGAATTTGCATGGATGGGTGAATTTTTTAAAAATAATTTCATAAGTATTTTTGCAGTGTTACTTCTGGTTTGTGACTATTTAATCACTTAGTTGAAGCCATAGCGGTTATTGTACAATGTGTATTGTAGAAAATAGTTTGGGAGTATTTACCGTAGCTGTATAAGATATTCATAATTTAGGTTTAAAAATTGTTCGTTAAAAAATGTTTAATTGCCTGAAAAAAAAACTCAGGTCAGTGATTTAAGTAGAGGTGTCAGTCTAGTAATGAGGCTGTAATTGCTGTGGCTCTGATGCACCAGTTGTAAATAAAAACCGATCTAATTATTACTAAAGGTGTGAATAGCAACAACAATTTACATAGGAACATAATGTGCAGAGTACCATCATTTCAAAATAAATGTTCCTAAACTTTGTAGTATCGTTTACACCAATTGTGCAAAATGACTATTGTTTCAGTGTTGTGACCAAATTTTATTTGATACATATGTGATGCTCTTGGGAAGATGCCTTGCAGGAGTTTGAAGTTTCTTCTGATATAGGTGGAGTAGTGATGGGGATTTGCTAATTGATACTGTGCATCCTATATACTAAATTTAGAGGCCATATCCAATAAGCTGAGTTATTTTTTTTTGTTCTTGGGATGTTGGCAACATTGGCATTTGTTGCTCTGAGAAGGTGGTTACGGACATTCTCCTTGAACCGCCGCAGTCCTTGTGGTGCTGGTGTTAGGTAGGGAATTTCAGGATATTGACCCAACAATGATGAAGGAACAGCAGCAGATGTCCAAGTTAGGATGGTGTGTGACGTGGAGGGGAACTTTGAGTTGATGGTGTTCCCATGAAATTGCTAACCTTATCCTCCTTGATGGTAAAAGTAGCAGGACTGAGAGGTGCTATCGAAATAACCTTGGTAAGTTGCTGCAGTGCAGCCACAGTGTGCCGGTGATGGAGGGGATGGATATTCAGTCTAAGGGCAGGTGCACCAAACAAGTGAACTGCTCTGTCCTGGATTATCTCAATCTTCCCAAGTGTTGTTGCAGTTGCACCCATCTGAGTGAGTGTGTATTCCATTACACTCCTGACTTGAAACTTGAAGATAGTGAAAAGCCTTTGAGGGATCTGGAAGGGAGCCAATTTTTGCAGAGTACACAGCCACTGCCTTGTTCTTGTACCATGGTGTTGATGTGGCTGGTTCAGTTCAGTTTCTGGTCAATGGTGACACCCCCTAAGATGTTGATGATGGGGACTCAGCAATGGTGGTGCAGTCGAATGTCGGGGGAGATGGCTTGACTATCTCTTGGTTGTGATGGTCATTACCTGGCACTTCTGTGGCTCAAATATTAATTGTTACTTGTCAGCCCAAGCTGGGATATTGTCCAGGTCCTATTGTAGGCTGACATGGGCTGCTTCATTATCGGTCCAGTTGTGAATGGAGTTGAACACTGGAATTATCAGTGAACAGCCAGACTCCTGACCTTGTGGCAGAGGGAAGGTCTTTGGTGACATGGCTGAAAATGGTTGGGCTGAGGAGACATCCCTGAAGAAAGCCTGCAGCAATGTCCTGAGTTTGTGATGAATGGCCTCTGAAATCTATGACCATCTTCCTTTGTGACCTCAGCCACTGGAAGATTTTCCCTTTGACTTCCATTGACAGTTTTGCTAGAGCTCGTTGGTGCTGTACTTGGTCAAACACTGCCTTGATGTCGAGGATAGCTGTTATCACTTCTGGCTTTCAGCTCTTGCATCCATGTCTGGATCAATGCTGTGATGAGATCTGGAGCTGAGTGGTTCTGGCAGAACCTTAACTGAGTGTTGGTGACGAGGTGTTGCTTGATACCCTATTGCTGACTCCTTCCAGCACTTTGCTATTGATTGGGAGAGCAGATAGGGCAGTAATTGGCCAGGTTTGATTTATTTTTTTTATGCATGGGACATACGTGAGCAATCTTCCACATTCAGGTAGATGCCAGTGTTTTAGCTGTACTGGAACAGCTTGGCTAGGGGAATGATGAGCTCTGCAGCACAGGTATTCAGCATTACAGTCAGAATATTATTAGGGCCCATAACCTTTGCTGTGTTCAGTGCAACCAGCTGCTTAATGTCACATGGAGTGAACCAAATTGGTATCTATGATGGTGGGGATTTCAGTAGAAGCAAGTAGAATCATCCATTCGGCATTTTGGCTGAATACACTTGCAAACACTTTATCCTTCTGTCTTCCACTCACATTGGGCTCCACCATGATTGAGGATTAGGATGTTAATGGAGCTTCCCCCTCCTGTTAGTTACTGGTTGTCTATCACCATTTTTGACTGGATGTAGTAGGACTACCGAGCTTTGTTGTAATCCATTGGTTGTGGGAGCACTTAGTTCTGTCTCTAGCCTGCTGCTTTTGGTGTTTAGTATGCAAGTAGTTTTGTGTAATAGCTTTACCAGGTCTGTACCTCGTTCTATGGTACGCCTGGGTTTTGGCACATTATTCTTTTTATTCAAGGTGAAGTAGAATTGTTAAACTGATGTAGTGCTCAGAGACTGGTCACTGTCATGTGAGGATGATTCAAATCTTTATTTTTACACTAGCAAAATGTCTGTGATATTGTACTGAGCTGTTTCATTCACTCTTTTTCTTTCTCTAGCAGTGAGAGGACAATGGATCTGGTGCTTGAAATGTGCAATACAAATGCAATCCACTGGTGTGGAACTTCAGGAAGACAGCTAGGAAAGTTGAGTCCAAATTCCTCTTTACATCTTGCACTCAAGCTATTGGCCTCTGTGCAAGGTTTACAGGTAAAATCCTATGACTGTGAGAAGAGCAGTAGTAGAGGGAGAACTTATTTTATGAAGTAGCCATGACAAATTTACTTTGTATTTTGAATGTTAAAATTAGACTTCGCTACAAATCATCAACCTTTGGAACAAATTTATACATTGTATCTGCTCACCAGCCCACGATTTCTCCCGATCTATTTTAGTGGAAAATAAAGAGCTGGCAAGTACACACGTGGAAAACCTCAGCCACAGTGTATAAGAGTCATAATGTTTCACACCTGAGCTTTCCTCGGTTTTTGGAAACTTTTTAATTGGTCATTGTATAACTAAGTCTGTTAATGTATTCATGGCTTCTTGGATCAATTTCATTAAATTATGTAATTGCATTGCTGACCAAATCTAAACACACACATGTTAAGTACAGCCATTTTAAAAATTAATTATTTTTATTCATGATCATGAACTGTGTTTGCAGTATTTGAATGTTTTAAATTTTTTTTTACATTCTTACTTTCAGCACTAACAATCCATATTATATTGGTTTTCTTTTAACTGTGCAATTACTGGTTATGACAAATGTTAGCAAGGATGAGGGAAAAAGTTGTTCTTAATAGAGGAAAAACATCCTTGTTCTATTCACAAAATACAGTGGAACTGTACCTGCTGGTAAAGCAGGAGCACAATGTGGTAACTTCGAATATATTGCATCTTGCACCACTGACCTTTTGTTTGATTTTGCTTCCTGTTTTACCCATCACATGGTCCATTGTTAAAGGGACACAGTCTTCATGAAAAATAGCAAATATGATTTGTTTGGTGGAGCCAGGATAGCTGTGCATCACTTTCATATGTTGCATGCAAATGGTGTGTGATGTTTCAATGTGATTTACATTATTGTTTGCAACCAAATCCAAGCACTGCCCCTTAACAATTTTGAACAAACTTTGCAATCTCTTCCAGTGATCTATCTACATTTTGTGTATGCTTCGTACAACTTCTAATTTTGTTCATTTCTCTTTTCAGAGTATTTCAGGATTACGACTGATGGATACATTTTTAAAAAGAACATATGAGTATGATGATATTGCACAAGTATGTGTGGTCTTTTCACACTTGAAGCCAGAAAGCTAGAAGCATCTTCTAGCAGTGGTGTCCCCTTCCTGTGGTTAGCTGTGGGCCAATGGTTCTGTTTTAATGATGTGACCTTTTTCACTAGTGAAAGACTATCACCACGTTCTTATAAACCAAACATGTATAAAGATTTTATCATTTTAAAAAGTCTACTGATAACATCTGTTTGGAAAATGTTAACTCTGGGGACTGAGTGGTTGTGGATTGGGGCACTACCCCTTTCATCTCTGGGACCTGCTTTCAAATTCAGTGCAGATTGATGGGATAGCAGTATTCTTTGCTTGCTGGTTGTAGAGGTCTTGCATGAAATAAGTTTGGACAGTCTCGATTCATTTCTTGGCCATGAACCCAAAACACAAAACTGTTATTTGCCACTAAATCGATGATCTCATTCAGAGATGCCAAAGGGTGTGGGAAATGGGAAAGTGTCAAAGGTACAGAAACGGAGTGCATTTCTGAAGATGGAGCTGAAGCATAATGTGGAGGCACAGTAGACGGAGCTTTACTTTGCATCTAATCATGCTATACCTGACCTGGGAGTGCTTCATGCTGACATAGGATGTCTGAGATGTCTGTTCCATTCCCCAGCACTTAGCGAGGCTCACACTGAGCATAAAATCCACAGAAAACTCTTTTTTTTAATAAATAAATATTTGCTCGAAACTGGTTTTAATTTCATGTGAATGTAATAAAGCTTTAAATGTACTTACCAAAATGGTCTGAAGTGTACATCCCTTTTGAAAGAAAATATATCTCAACGTTACAGTGCTTTTACAGTTAGAATAGTGGTGACAGGCATTATGACTCAAACTTTTTTGATGAAATCATTGTTTCTTTTACAGTTGTATTTGGGGTAAAGGTGCATGTGACATAACTGTCCATACTGCTTTGTTGGAGTTTGAGCAGGTTCTGTGCAGCTGGAAAGAAAATAGTCCTCATAGGGCTGGGGATTAAAGCTATGTAGGAGGTGAGAAAATGTTGATTTTCTTTCCTTCTTTGTTCCTCTTTCTGCCCTGCCCCCCCCCCCACCCCCCACTAGAAAAAGGGAGACCAAAGGGGTGGGGGAGCAATTTAACTTAATTTTAATATGTTTAAGGATCACAGAAGTACTTAAAGATCTTGGGGCAAAGTCTGAAGCTGCTAACTATTACCTCCTTGTGTGAGTTCATACTGAAAATGAGCTGTATCAGCAAACTGGGGAAAATGTGTTCAGTTCTTTTTTAAATTCCCAAGCGCTCGCTCATGGAGGATGCCACGTCATTGCTGTGAGGGGAGCGGAGATGGTTACAAGAAGAATATTTATAGTGGCAGAAATTTTTATTCTGATTCTACTGAATTCACCATGCTTTTTGTTACAAAGTGGAGTCGTTATGTTTGTGATAAAAAGGTCTCACTCGAGAGACCACAAGGATGACTGATGTTGGAAACTGCAGCATTGTGCTGCTACAGTAGAAGGTGCTCTTAACTTTGGTTAAGCTACATTCTCAGGGAATGATGGGAGTTATTCCTTGTATCTAACTTGTGCAATGCATGACCTTGGGAGTCTGTAATACTGGCCTGGGCATTGAAAAATGTTTTTTTTTCTTTCTGCAATGCAAGCATCTTCAAGTTAATTGGTCCATCTAGCTGAAGTGTACTTTTTGAATCCTCATTCATCTAAACAAAGCACTCAAGACATGACACTGCTGTATGTTTCCCCTCTCCTTCCACATCTGAAACGTCTCTATTCCCATTCTAAATTTTCTGTGACTAGTGCCTGTTTATTGTCACTCGTAACTTGTTAGCGGTTTCTGAATCTTAGCATTCTGGGTCCACAAAGAACAATTCAGCTTCCATGATATTTACCTTTTGTAACTTTAGGCAATTGAATTCTATATTCTCAAATGATTTATTTTTTAAAAAGTGAGCTTTCTGAACCTCTTGTAACTCAATGATCTAAATGCTGGAACCATCTTAATTGCTGTTCCTTGCACCCGCGCAGTGCATTTGTTGCAATTATTAGAACTGGGTGTAGCACTCAAGTCGGCGCTTACTAATATTTGGAAGAGAATTAACGATTGCTTTACTATAGGCACTTGGCCGTGCATTCTCATATTTCATTTAACTCCCATAATTTTGAAGTGCATATAGCTTTTATTATGCAATCATATTTTGATCATATATGAATAACACTTACATTTTAACTGAGTAATTCTCTCTGTTCACATGCACTGTGGATGTAAATCCCGTTCAAATGACTTTCTCTCCACTTTCCCACCTAACTTAATATTATAAAAACTTGGACGACCACCTGCTTACAATTAAGAAACATCACCCTAATTGGATTAATAAGATAGTGAAATAAGAAAAAATCAAAAACCTTTAGGCAGTAAACTGAGGGAAACCACTGGGAAGAATACAGGAACTCCAAAAAAAACATTGTAAAAGGCTGTCTGAGGCAAAGATATACTGAGTAGGGTGTCCTAGCGCTCAGTACGGGGGCCTCCTACTATTTTCGATCTACATTTTAAAAAAAATCTGAATTCAGAAGCTTGAGTGAGTTAGTCAAATTTGCAGATGGGGTGGGGGAGTAGTAGTCTAATAAAGCAGTTGAAGGTTTACAGTGATTTGGATCATATTTGCAATTGGACAAAACTATGACAGCTGAAATTGAATACAGATATAAATGCAAGGTCTTACACACTGGAAAGAAAATGCATGGGAACGTAATGATGCTGAGCTAGCTAGAGGAGAATTTGAAATATATCTGATAGTCATTGTATCCAATTATTGCAGAGCAGCAATTAATAAAGCAAACAGTACGCTGAGCCATATTGCCAAATCAGTGGAGTTTAAGTATGTGGTTACAAATCTTAAATGGTATAGTGTCTTGTTAGGACACACCTTTGTTCAATTCTGGTCACCAAGGCATTGAAATAAGCTCTGAAAATGATGCAGAGAGGAACCAAGAGGTTGATCCTGAGTGTCAGAGGACTGAGTTCTGAGTAAAGGTTAGAAAAAGTTGGGCTCTTCTGCCCTGCAGAAGGCATATGAGATGGAACCTTCCAGAGGTATGCAAGATACTAACTGCAATAGAAATGGTTAATCCTGAGTACTATTTTAAGTTAAGCTCTGACTGCAGGACAATACAATATAAGTACAAGTGCAGGACTTGTTAAGAACCATTTCTTCACATAAAGCATGATTAGTACCTGGAATTGTCTTCTGGTGAGGATAGTGGAGGAAAAAACTAATTTGAGGCATTTGAATGCTATGGTACAGAAGGGGACTTCTAGATTTCTGTGAAAAGATGAATTGGGTGGGCAATTATTGTGGATCTTTTTAGATTACTACTAGAAGGTCTTAGGATTGACAAATCTGTAACTCTTATTAGTTACTGCTATTGAACTGTTCCTCTAAATTATGAGCTCTTGAAACTATTTCATTGTTTGCTGTCTTTTGCTTTTACTAGAATTTCAAGTTGACATTGTGGTTGCTTGTATTCCAGCCAGAAGAATGGCAGCAACCTCCTGTTCACTGCAAATGTTAGATCTAGTATGTTATTCAGTTTCATTTTATCCTTTTAACAATTTGAAATGCACGAAGACTGAAAATACAGTGTGATTTGGGGTATATTGTCTGGAATGTTACTGCTAAACTGTTGGTGCAATTAATTTTACACTCGAGCCAAGGATGCCAGTGCTGGAGAATGGAACACACTTTCATGTTTTGTATCCATCCATCATCAAAGACACCCAGACAATGGTTTAGATGTCAAGTGGAGCATAGAAACATTTTCCACTCCAATAGTTACTGTGGTCTCACCAAGTAAAACAGTCAAATTATGGCCAGTCTTGTACTACAGACTTAAATTCACTCTGATCACTGCACCATTACAGCCAGTGAATAGGGGACTTGCATCCCATCAGTCAAGGCTGAATTGAAACTTGGATTCCAGAAATGACCAGTTCAGTGCTCTAAACCTACTGAGATTCAAGTTCTATGTTGATGCTAGTTTTACTTTTTAATTCAAGGATTTTTTTTTTAATATGCAGCATAAATTATATAACATTTTTATATAAGTACTTTAAATTGTTATGTATTGTGGTATATTTCTTATGCTAAATAATTATGTAATTAGCATTCACATTTAGAAGAATGCAGGTTATTTTTTTAAATGTTGTCTTCTCTGCCCCCACTCCCATTCTACTGTGAAGTTTGCCATGGCTCTATTTACCTGACTTGCACATTAATCTGTTCGCTCAAATATTTCATTGGATTTTAACAACATTTTATCTCCTTAACCATCCCCCACTCTCATTGTGTTCCTTTTCAAAAGAAGCACAGTGGCATTGTCCATCTTTTTATTATTAAGTTTGACAAGGTACCACACAGACTTTCGGGAGAAGATTAAGGGATATGGAATTAGGGGGAGGGTAGTAAAAATTGGTTAGAAGGGAGGGCAGGGAGAGGAAGAGTTAAGGGCAATTTCTGAGTGGTTGGAAGTGGGTAGCAGTGTCCCACAGGGATCTGTTCTGGAACCACTTCTGTTCACTGTGCACATCAATGATTTGATATAGGGCTAGAGTGGTGTCCGAGTTTGCAGACGATATTAAATTAGGAGGCATAGCAAATAATTCTAAGGATCAAAGGAAGCTGCAAAGGAATATTGATATAATGGTGGAATGGGCAAGAGTGGCAGGTGTCGGTAAATGTGAGGTGGTACATTTTGATTTTTTTTCTAAGAAAGAAGTAATTACACTTTTATGGAAGGTTGGGTGATGTGGAAGGACAATGATTTGTGGGGGGTTCACAAGGCATTAAAAGCAGCACCTCAAGTGGATAAGACCATTTTTTGAAAAAAAAAATCTAGATGGGTGGAAGTTAGGCAGGCTTTTATTAGCAATTGCCTTGTTAAGAGTTCCTTTGATAATGCCCTGCTCTCCACCAGAAATACTTAATTCCAATGGGGAGGAGAAGACGGCAATGGCAAAAGGTGAACAATAAGAAAGTAGAGACGTAATAATAAACCTATATAAAACCTTAGTAAGAACACAGTTGGAGTAGTGCGTGCGGTTTTGGGCTCCACCCTATAGGAAGAATGTTGAGGCAATAGAGAGGGTATAGTGCAGAATAACTGGAAGAAAGACTTGAAAAATTGGAGCTGATTTCATTAGAGGAGATTACTGTAGCGGTGTTTAAAATTGAAACGCTTTGGGATGGAGCAGATAGAAACCGACTTACCAGTGATTGAGGGCTCGAGAACAAGAAGACACTGATATAATATCAAATGCAAGAGATTTAGGACAGAAAGCAGGAGAAACTTATTATTACATAAGTGGGTTGTGAGACTGTGGAATGCATCATTCGAGATGGTGATTAAAACCAGGACTATGCCAACATTTAAGAATAGGCTAGATAGGTGGATAAAGGGAACAGGGCAGGCATATGATTTTAAGACTTCTGCTTGTGTGGAGCATAAACACTAATGGGCTGGTTAGGGCAAGTGGACTGTTTTCATGTTGTAATTTTTATTTAATTCTGTGTAATTTGTATGTCTAATATTAACTTGACAAGTGCTTTTTGCTCATGTCTTCTGGCTGCCTTTTAATAAACTGACCTGTTGAGATCAATTAGTCAACTGGAAATAAGTTTATAAATATGCACATGAAAACATGGCTCTGCAGTGATCGTCTGTGTACTCGCAGGAGTCGACAACTCATTTTATTTTCTGCAAAGGACTTCAAGCTGTATATTAAAAGTGAATTAATTTTGTGTGGTTGTGCAATGGGACTTGTGTATGTGGTAGTTACATTTGGTCCTTATGTGTCAGTGTGGCTGTGAATGCTCCCTACTGCTATGTGCCCCCAGTTGAATAGTACTGATGGATGGGTGCATAGCCAATTGGTGAGCTGCAGGGAATATAGAAGGTCTCTATCTAAATTTACAAGTGATCATCTGTGCCAGGGCTCTCCTTTCATGACTGCAAATTAGAGTGTGGATCTCAAATCCTCTAACGGTAGCAGAGTATGAGAGTTGGTGCTAATGCTCTGAGATTGAGGTTTTTGCCATAGGTGGAACTGGTAAACTACAGTGATATGGCCATTGTTCCATGGCTTTAACTTTGGGAGATGGCATTGCAGAGCTGGATATTGGCTTCCCCCACCTTACTACCTTCCAGAATTGTTTACAAGTAGAAAATTGACATCACAGTTCTTTGCTTCTGCTGTAAGACTGTTTGAAACTGACCACTAAGATCTACATCCTCATACAACTTAGCATGCTAGATAGCCATGATAGATTTCCACGCAGTGTCAACTCTTCCCTCATTAACCACAATTGTCCCTTCCGCATCACTGCTTCACCATCATTTTGTATTTCTCCCAGTGTGCTGGTGCCCTTTGTGAGCAGCTGGACGATCACTGAGCAGAAGGGACATACATCTATTTTGGGATTGTAATATCAATGTATTTGCTTTTGCATTGTTTGTTTATAGATGCATTATGAAAATCATACATTCATTATAGTATATAACCAATAGTTCTGCACTCTCCAATTACCACAGTCCCAGTGCATTCCAGGATTGTTCACTCCTGAATACATCAATCATAGCTACCTCATAGGGAGTGAATTGCTTCATGTTTTGAGGTTTGCAACCTGTTGCACACTACATCCTCCTGTTTTAATGGTAAAACATGCTTTGCACAAATGTAAAAGCAGTGCTAATTGAAACCTGATTATTTGGCGCATGGAAATTCCATCATACATACTCTCTTTCTCATCATGGCATATACAATAGAAGATGTATAACCCTGCTCCTTTCACTTCTGATACCGTGCTAATATGTCAGTACAGCAATTTTTGTGTAAATGTGTTCTGTGCTGCTTTCTATAGTAATATGCCTTTTGTGCTCTAAGTCATGCAACTTCTTCTGAATCATATCACTCTGACATATTGGCACCTCCTGTGCATACTTGGGGCTCTGCTTTCCCACCAATACTGTGCTTGTGTCACTTCATTATGGAGAGCATCAGCATTAAATTGGCTTTTTTTTAAAATCACTTCACTTTCAGCTATTTTTACTAAGACATATGCAAGCCATGCCTGGATTAATAAACTTTTTGAAATTTATATTGATTAACTGGGTCATAAGCTACTTGAGAAGCTCTAACTACTGACTACTTTGACCCCTCAACTGTCTTGTATAAGGTTTTGGATAAGTCTCAACTTCCTCCAGCTCAGCTTTAGAAATACCAACACCATCGTCTTCGATCTGCATTTTTGCCATTGATTCCAATTCCTACGACTGAGCAAAACCATTTGTAATCTTGCTTAATCCTTAACTGAGTTTTAAATCCTATATCCTGTCCCCTCACCACCTTACATTGCCCACCTCCAGTCACTACCTCAGCCTGTCTACTTGCCACCTTCAGATGCAACTACTCTTCACGTTCTTGCTGGTCTCCCAAGTATGCTTCAACCTGTCAAACTCTGCCACGCTTATCCTGCCCCACACTTAAGTCCCGTTCGCCCATCAATGGTCCTTGCTGACCTACATTGGCTCCTGGTCCTCCAATGTAATTCTTCCCCTTTTATCTATAAATTCCTTCATGGCCTTGGTCCATATCTCTGCAATCTCCTGCAGTACTTCAGCGAGCAAGCAGTGGGTTTAGGAATGACAGATGTGTTTTAATGTGGATAATGGTAAGAATACTTGCTGAAATATGAAATCTCTACAAAATAGATAAAAGATAATGGGCTGGATCTTGCTAGAAAAATAATGGTGTGTTAACGACACACGCCATTATTAATGCACAAATCGGACAGCAAGTTTGGGGGATTAAGAGAAGCTGTGAGTTGCAAATCCCCAGAACTTGGTCAATTTACACCGCTCCGCCATTTGCACAAACGGCATCTCACCCGTAGCCTCCCCGTTATTTTTAAGAACTTGCTGGATTTGCACATTAATTGCCCATTAAACACAGCAAGTACCTTTTTAACAAACTGATGGCTGTTAATGCAATGCCATACTCTCTGGCACAGAAATGGACCAATTGAAACTGGCATCTCATTCCTTCAGGTGGTAAATTATTCTTGGAGATTTAAAAAAAATATTCTTACTTTGCCCTTGTCTTTTTTTCCAATCTCTCTTTCTCTTTCAGTACCTGATTTGACTAATTCACTCTCCTCCTCAGTGGTTCCTCTTTTTCTCAGTCCTTAAATTGGTTAAGGAGATACATTGATCTGGATTTCCTAATGTAGAATGTGGAGAATTTTTTAGTTGATACAAACATTTACTAATAACTCTCCTCCCTCCCTAACCACCCTCTTAAAAAAAATTAATTTAAAAAGTACAGGCAGCTTTCTTATTTAACCAAGGGCAACACATGGAAAATGTTGAAAAATAATTTTAATACACACATTAGTGTAGAAAGCCATGCCGGTTTAAAGAAAAAAGGGTCTGCATTTTAATCGACAAACATGCCTATATTTTTTTTATATCAAAGACATACCAGATTTGTCCACTTAAAATATTCAAGTGACTCAATTTATTGTGGTTTAGGTATTACAGCCACAACAAAAACATTCATGAGAGAAAAATTACTATGTAGATTGTTCATAATTAAAGTACTTACAAAGGAAGACCCATTCCCCATTCTAGTGAAGTTACAATATACAAACTTTTTTCCTGATTACTAAAGAAATATCTTATCACTTACACAAAGCAAATGGGGAGGGGGTTGCATTTCCCCACCTTACAGCCTGTCATGTGCTGAAGAAAGTTACCATCTTGTACAGTAACCAGCTGATGTACACTAAACACTTTTAAAGTGTTGGTGGCACAGTCTATGCTTCAGTTAATTACTGCATCAGCTGGGAACTTTGAGCATTGAGACAGTGGGAGGCACAGCAGCACTGAGTAGATAAGTGGATTAGAGGCAGTAACTAAAAAAATAAACTGAAGCAATAAAAAATGTTTAGAACATAATGTCGAGGTAGGTGTCCTGGCTCTTATGAATGGTTTACACTGTTGTACATTAAATATTTTACACTGCATACTTCACTATTCATGTCTAATTGTAGAGTTCGTATTTTTTTTTAAATGATACAGTTGAATCATTCCTTGTCAATCTGGTGCAACACTGACAAGTACAAGACATCAAATGGTCCGAGGAATGTGGGTAATCTAAACTCCAATTACAAGCACAGATATCAGACTTCCTGTTTAAGTCTGAAGTCTTGACATACTGCAGAATTTTCAAGTTTTACAACTAGACATCAACCCCTAACATTTCATCTGCTTTACTTTAGTGTTTTGAGTTTACAGTGCAAAATAAAAATAAAATCAGTTATCATAAAAACTGATAATTAAATGGCATTAATCTCTTTAAATATTGCAACAGTAATGATAAAGACAGAATAGATTATTGGACTAACAACCAAGCTTGGCTCACATTTGATTACCTTGAATAACAGAGGGAGATAGTCATTTATACTTTTAGAAGTGAATATTGTCAACCATTAGAGACAGATTTGCATCATGCCTTTATTTTAAAGAATGTTTGGTACAAATCTATCTAATGACTGGGTTTATAAATTCTTTTAAAAGGGCATTAGTTGCTTGAAAAAGAGTAATATTAGAGTGTGATCAGCTTATAGGAGAATGGGATAAGACTAGGTGGCTCAGAGAAAAACATCAGCAAAAACTTGGGCTAAATATTGTTTCTGTTTTGCAGCATTTTATGATTCTAAATTCTTTAATGCACCTTGTTAGAAACATTAAAAATCTCTCACTAGACATTTCCTTTTTTCGGGGAGGGGAAGGGAAGAGTGAGGAGGAATATGGGGATGAGAAGGAATGATCATGTTAATGTAGACAATGGCAATTACTACAGAACTTAAGGATTATAACAAACATTTTAGCTCATCTCAACCCTATCCAGGATATTATTTGATAGAATACTTAAGATGCATAATTAAACATTGGTAGGTATCTCTCCTACTTTAAGCAGAATGCATAAATAAAATAAAGTGCAAATAAGTTGCAGTGATATTTAATGCATTAATATCCTTAATTTTACTTTTTTCAGTAGTTGCTTTTCATAATCTGGCAATATTTTGTCTAAGAGCAATTCTACTAAAGTGCCACATTTCAACGAGTGCAGTGCTAATCTGTTGCTCTACCAGCTCAGGTATTTTGTACAGTAATATCAACCCAAGCTTATGATACCAGATGCTCATAAGTAGATAACAGAATTGTACATTCACTCCTTCATATCCATGTATTTCTCTACACATACTGTAGAAACTAATTTAATTATATTCTGCAAACTTATTACATCCAAACTGTAAAAAAAATTATACAATTCTCTCACAATGGTAAACATTCTCGAACTTTCATAATTAACTGATAACTATGAATTGCAGCCAGATGCCTCTGTCTGTTATTGTGCAAGCTGTGGCATTCAGAACTGATGGGTACTTGCTTTTGGCATCCAGCATCATTGGGATTTCCTTGATATAAGTATTCCCTGTTTGAGCAGAAAATGTCATTATGAAACTGCAACTCATAAACTGAATGGATGTCCTTACAGTAATAATCCAAAATTTAAAATGCAACTTTGGTATTTGTGTTCTTTACATCGCTGACTAAACACATTTAACAATAGAAATTCCAGGTCCTCTCATACTAAGTGTGTATTGAAACATCATGTGCCCATGATTTCCTGATGCATGCTAATGATGTATGAGGACTCATAAAATCTACTGTTGAATCAAAATTTACCCTTTAATGTAGTTTGTCATATATTGCAAAATTATTTTTTAAAGTATACTATTACAAAACATGTTGCTTATAGCAGCAATGCCTTGTTTTCATACACACAAGTTCACACAGCCACCTAAATACACCTTTTATCAAGCTCTTGAATCATAATATTTGGACAAAGATGCAAGATAATGTTTCTCATTGTGTAGACGCTTAAGG
The DNA here is from genome assembly GCF_035084215.1 of Heptranchias perlo. Classification (NCBI taxonomy): domain Eukaryota; kingdom Metazoa; phylum Chordata; class Chondrichthyes; order Hexanchiformes; family Hexanchidae; genus Heptranchias; species Heptranchias perlo. The sequence goes on from NC_090325.1 coordinate 73,210,681, forward strand.
TTTCATGGCTGCTGCTTGTTGCCCTCCAGTACCTCACCCAAGTGATCAATATTCTTGTAAGCATCAGTAGGCTGTTAAACTGTTTGCTGCTTTCAGCCATGGCTACAATTGAGCGCCCCTTCATTAGGGCAAAAGAGGAAAAAAATCACGTCAGAATTCCCCATATGATCATTATCCAACAATCCATGCTGAAAGTCTATTTGATTTTTTAAATCAATGATAAAAATGCTACATATATCTACATATATAAACATAATTTAATAGGACAAAGTCAGCATAGCTTTACGAAGGGGAAGCCATGTCTGACAAATTTGCTCGAGTTCTTTGAGGACATAATGTACAGGGTGGATAAAGGAACCAGTGGACGTAGTGTATTTAGACTTCCAGAAGGCATTCGACAAGGTGCCACATAAAAGATTATTGCTCAAGATAAAGAATCACTGGATTGGGGGTAATATTCTGGCATGGGTGGAGGATTGGTTATCTAACAGGAAGCAGAGAGTTGGGATAAATGGTTCATTCTCGGACTGGCAACCAGTAGCCAGTGGTGTTCCGCAGGGGTCGGTGCTGGGTCCCCAACTCTTTACAATCTATATTAACGATTTGGAGGAGGGGACCGAGTGTAACGTATCAAAGTTTGCAGATGATACAAAGATGGGAGGGAAAGTAGAGAGTGAGGAGGACATAAAAAACCTACAAGGGGATATAGACAGGCTGGGTGAGTGGGCGGAGATTTGGCAGATGCAATACAATATTGGAAAATGTGAGGTTATGCACTTTGGCAGGAAAAATCAGAGAGCAAAATCTTAATGGCATGAAACTGGAAAGTACTGCAGTACCAAGGGATCTGGGGGTCCTAGTGCAAGAAAATCAAAAAGTTAGTATGCAGCTGCAGCAGGTGATCAAGAAGGCCAACAGAATGTTGGCTTTTATTGCTCGGGGGATAGAATATAAAAACAGGAAGGTATTGCTGCAGTTATATAAGGTATTGGTGAGACCGCACCTGGAATACTGCATACAGTTTTGGTCTCCATACTTAAGAAAAGACATACTTGCTCTCGAGGCAGTACAAAGAAGGTTCACTCGGTTAATCCCGGGGATGAGGGGGCGGACATATGAGGAGAGGTTGAGTAGATTGGGACTCTACTCATTGGAGTTCAGAAGAATGAGAGGCGATCTTATTGAAACATATAAGATTGTGAAGGGGCTTGATCGGGTGGATGCGGTAAGGATGTTCCCAAGGATGGGTGAAACTAGAACTAGGGGGCATAATCTTAGAATAAGGGGCTGCTCTTTCAAAACTGAGATGAGGAGAAACTTCTTCACTCAGAGGGTAGTAGGTCTGTGGAATTTGCTGCCCCAGGAAGCTGTGGAAGCTACATCATTAAATAAATTTAAAACAGAAATAGACAGTTTCCTAGAAGTAAAGGGAATTAGGGGTTCGGGCAAGAAATTGGACATGAATTTAGATTTGAGGTTAGGATCAGATCAGCCATGATCTTATTGAATGGCGGAGCAGGCTCGAGGGGCCGATTGGCTTACTCCTGCTCCTATTTCTTATGTTCTTATATTTTCAGGTTGTAGACAAGTAGTTAATGTCATCCTGATACCAAATAAAATTTGGAGGGAGGCCTTAAGCAACTTTTTATCTCCCTAAAGAAATTTCACGAGTGTTTTTTTTTAAGAATTAACTCAAGGATTGCATGGGTGCTAAATTGGGATAATCAACAAAGAAAGGTTACCACTGCATATCAGGAGTGATCTTCGTTGCTGCCACTGAATGATCGGGTTCGGATCTGATTCCTTAACTGTTCTATCAGTTCTGGGTTGTCCTCTTGCATCTGCTGTGCAAACTGCTGTCCTCTATACAAAGTAGATAATAAGCAGGGTAGTAAGGAAAATTATAAACTGTCTCTAATGTGATACAAATAACAACGATGACTTATGTAGTTGGAGAAAAGTGTAAGAACCTTTATTCTAGTTATGGCAAAATTAACCAAAAAAGCCCATTCTTAAGTATACAATTTTTTGTACATATATAGGTTTGTTTTCAGAAAGTTTCTGCTGAAAGGATTGTAGAATGGTGTTAACAAAATTAAAGTGTGAACTGGTGCATACGGAAGAGGTGGATGTTCCTGAGGTTCTCCATAGAACTAGTCCCTGATTTTAGCTAGGTTAAGATGAAATTATGAAAGGTGGTCGATATAGAACACTCCTGGTCACTTAGTCCCTGGTTCAAAACGTGATATTAAAATAGCCATTGGCCAATTTTTTGGGGTCAGGGAATGGTGTAAAGTATACAAGGGCCTAAAGACGCAGGAGAAAATCAAGTTTGGGAAAAAAAAATGGGAGGGGATAAACAGCCCAAAAATCTTTTCAAAGCTTCATTCAAAGCTATTTTCTTCCAAATAACCCTCAAATTCCTTCACAGGTGCAAACCTGCATCATAAAACTATTTTTAAGTGTTTCAGATCCTTGATTTATTGTGATCAAATTCACACATTTAGGGGAGGGTTTTTTTTAATATTCCTTAATTCATGCAACTAACACTCCTTGGAGAAGTGTTGAGAAATGCATTTGACGGTACGAAGTTACTCCATGATGGAGGGAGCAAGATTTTTAAAAATCTTATTGCAAAATGTATTTATGCTCTAAAGTGGAAGATGTATTTCTGCTGCAACACAAATTAAATTAGGAAGTTTTGCTCTGATCTGTATACTTGATTCTGTGACTAAGAAGTGTTCCATTTCTAGTGTTGATACCCTGTGTTGATGAATTGAAAAGCTCCAATAGAAACCTTGTTTCCTTGGTTCTGGGAGAAATCGATTTTAGTCAATAAAATCTTACCACTTTGCTTTTTTCAACAAACCATTTAATAGGTTTATTTTTTATAATTGTCATCAGATCAGAAAATAGCTGAAAAATAACAACTTCCAGAAGATTTAATCTTTTTTTTCTGCAGATTTTGCTACTATAATTTTTCTTTAAAAAAAAAATTAAATAGAGAAACCAAGCTGAAAGGCTAATGCTTACGGTGCAGGATATAAAGTTTAAAAAAGATTAAAAGATAATGCAAGGTAAATCAGAAAGTAGTAGATGTCAAAAATCTTGAGTTTTAAGAACCTGAAAGCTGTAAATGGAAAGAAAGAAGGTAAGGCATTGTCCAGTTTAATTCATTCCTTCCCAGGAACTCTAAGACTTACTGTGCAGTTTTGTACTTTAACTAAAAAACAGTGGGAGAACATGAGCACTGACCATAGTAGCATAAAGACAAGGAAAGCTTGGGTTTAGGGGGAAGAGGAGAATGAGAGAAAAAAAAGATTTAGATTAGGACTGACTTTTCTTGTATCCTGTCCAAGAGAGCAAGAATGCTCTACATATGAGAGCAGTATTGAAGTGTTTGATGTTAGAGAGGGAAAAATAAATATTTGGCACAAGAGAGGAAACGAAGCTTCGAGGTCAAATAAAATAGTGAGGCCAAGAATGCCGAAAGATGAAGAAGGACTAAGGTTGGGTCCATCGAAGGCCAGAAGTTGCAGCTGCTAGTTAGACTTGAGACATGAATAACCTGTCTTTGAAAAATTGAAAGAAACAACGGGGATGAAATTGGTCTCCACCAGTAGCGCGAAATGCACTAATAGTGAATTGACAGCCCGTTTTTTGTTTCCAATAGAAAAGAAAATCGGGTGCCCAAGTAAAATGGGCTGCAAATTCACTGCAAGCACATTTTATGCTACTGGTAAAGTCCAATTTCACCCCCTATATTTTCATTACCCCAGTGAATCATTAAGTCCTTCATACCATTCATTTTTTCATCCGCATCACATTGCATGTATTGTGCCTGCCAAATATGTTAAAAGTAATATAGTTATATCAAATTCTCTAGACATTTCTTTACCGTAGTTGCAGGAAATGCAGGTAAATCCAAGTACATAAAAAGTAAACTGATTTGTTTGTGACTAAATATTTAACATCAGAGGTTAATTCACTGATCAAATAAAAAACCTGATGAGCGTCTATATGTGTGCATTTTAAGAGATTCAAAGTAACTGTCATTGGGCCATCATTGACAATGCCTTCCTGGTTGCATTGGCTAATCAGAACAAATCAGATCAGCATGGACCAATCCTGTAAAACTAAATAAATACTTAAAAATAAAAAATCAGAATGCTATTAAACAACAATATCTGGCTTCCTTTCAATCTGGGGGTTCCTGACATTCACAAACTGCTTGACCATTACTTTAATAGTTTATATCTTGGAGTTGCTGGATTGAAATACTGCCTGTACCTCACCTACAGAAATATATTACCCGATAGTAAACCCTCAGCAACAGCAAACATGAAAACTCACTATTCTGTATCATAATTTTGGAAAAATAATACCAAATTATAAGTTGTTAAAAGTTATGCGAGACTTACGCTTGTATAAGGCTGCCCATATCTGTTAGACCTCCTACACCTGCTGCAGGGCCACTGATCGCATTAGACATCATTCCTGACATTCTTTTTGTAATACAAACAAAAACAGAAAAAAGATTCTAGGTTAAAAGGTCTTTTTTTTAAAAAGCTAATATTAAAAATGAAAAATATTATAACTTACAGTTGTTGTAACTGAGGGTTCTGCATCAAACTTGCAGCCTAGAAAGAAGATTAGTTAGTAAAATAAGCAGCAATCTTCAAGTTTGAATTTATGTTTTAGAATGCACAAGGAATTTGAGAATTCAGTAGTTTTTTCATCCAATTTCTGCTATAATTTAAAATAGCTGATCTTCCTTGGTATTGCTCATGCACATAATTTTAAAAAAATGTTGTTCTCTCTTCCTGTAACTATCTTCTGCTCATTTGTCACTCATTATTTCACTGTTTTGTTTTACACTATCTTTTTTTCATCTCGCTCTATCTCTTGCATACCTTCTCTAGTTTGTCTCTAACTCTTTCTCTTTCCGAAAATCATTTTTTCTGTTATGTCTCCCAATCTCTGCACAAATTGTTTCTCTTATTTTCTTTGCCTAACTGAACAGTATTTTTTTGCTCTAGATTCCATTGGTAAGTTGTTTGAGTAAGACGCAGTGGGCTGCAAAGCTGAGCAGTGAAGTTCACCTTAGAATCATACAAGATCAAAACTGCAATCTTAAAAATTAGGTTGTGTTGAATTTGACATCATATATTATCCAATCCCTAAAAACAAACCAAAATAATAGCCATTTGATTAGTCTGAGAAATGGTGTATACTAATTCAGATGCCATGTTTAGTATTTTTCTTGAGCAGGGTCCACTGAGATCATTATAAATCAGATGTTAGCTATTCATTTTGTCTCCCTAAAGATTGCTAAATTAAGCAAAAATTGCTCTCACTTACTTGTATAAGCCTTGCCTTGATCTCATATTTCTTGTCCATTTTTCTTCAAGGTAAGGAACTGTTAATTGGCAACATTAACATTTACATGGCAGGATCTTTCTCTAAGTACCAGCTCCCAGCACCAGTGCCACTTTCCATGCTCTTCCCATTCTGGTTTAACCAGAGACTCTCCTAGTGGGACAGCGCAGGCAGAAATGCTGAGAAAGTGGAAGGCTCTGTGGGCGCAGGTTTGGCCAGAGAAATTAAGAAGTGAGGCTTGGGGCTTGGGCAAGAGGTAGGCCCACAGAGTGTTGAGTGGATCTGTTGGGCCAAGTAAAGTATGGGAAGTCCGAAGAGCAGTGGCCAGACCTGGGGGGCTGATGGGTTGGAGACACTATTTAGGGTTGGGCTGGGAGAGAGACTGGGAGGCCTCCAGGCAGAAGGGAGACTGGCTACAGAAGCATGAGGACTGGGTCATGGTAACCATGTGACTGAAATAACTGTAAAGTAGTTTCTTCTGACGAATCGGGTCGTTAGAAAGGTACACCACAGACTATGTTTCTAGCAATGGACACTTAGGCAATTCTCTTTTTTTAAAAAGTAGGTCGGCACAATTTTCTAAGAATCTTAGTTGGCTCTTGTATGCAATATAACAGATGTACCGAAAGAAGAATTGCAGCTGGATATTAGCATACTTCACTTTTTTTTAAATGCAGAATCATAGAATTTTGCAGCACAGAGAGACTTAAAGTGTAAGTCATTTAAAAAGCTATGATAACCTATTTCGTAACTGCTTACGTTACTTAAGCATCATTAAAAATGTTTATTCTTCACCAATTTCTAGCTGGATATTGCTTATGGTCATTTGTCTCTCGAGCTGAGTTTCCATACTACAACAATCTATCAGGAGGAGTGGGCTTGATGGGGTGAATGATCTTTTCTCATTCTGCACTTAAGTTCCATCAATCTGTCTATTTTTACCCGTATTTCTTTCTACTATCTTTCTACTGAACTTGGATAAATTACCCATCTGATTCCCTCTTATCTTAAGAGTTACCATGACAAGATTATGCATTATGTTTTAGCTGTTTCAGAAATATAGTTACAGCCCAAGCAATGCTCCTTTTAAGCTTGTCTAGAACTGTCGCCTATACCAGAAGTGAGTAAGAGCAGCCTGGCAGAAATTCCATTTTTGAAATCACTCGCTTTGTGGGATATGCTTGGCACTTCTTGGCAGTGGTGTAGTTGAAGTTTTGAACTTGACAGAGTAGGGGATCAAATCTGCATCCTACCACTCTTGTGGCACCACGTCGCATTCAAAGCAACATACTTAGTCAGCAAAAATGTTTATTTTAATTGGCATGTAAAGATCCTTAAAAGGCAATAGTTCCCTTGTCTATTCTTATACTCTCCTGGTCAGCCTCCGATCCTCCACCCTCCATAATCTTCAGCTCATCCAAAACTCTGCTGCCTGCACCAAGTCCCACTCACCCATCACTCCTGTCCTTGGTGACCTACATTGGCTCCTGGTCCTCCAAAGCCTTCAAGTTAAAATTCTCATCCCAGTGTTTAAATCCTTTCATGGCCTTGCCCCTCCCTATCTCTAACCTCCTCCAGCCCCATAACTTTCTGTTCCGCCAACTCTAGTCTCTTGTCCATCCCCCACTCCTTTCACCCCACCATCTAGCCCCAGTGCATTCGAATTCCCTTCCTCAATATCTCTATCTTTCCACCTCCCTCTTCTCCTTTTAAGACCCTTCTTAAAACCTATTCAATTGCACTTTGGTCACCCCTCCTAATATCACCTCTTTTGGCCCGACTGATTGTCTGATTACGCCTCTGTGAAGTGCCTGAGTTAAAGGTGCTATATAAATATAAGTAGTTGTTATTCCCCCAAGGGAGATGTGTAGTATGAAAAGCCTGAAGTGAAGAGGAATATGGAGAAGGGGACAAGCCAACCTTCCCTTTCCATTTTTCCTTTACAAAGCAAGTGAATAATCTGCAATTACTACTGTATTGTTTGGTGTAGATTTATTTTGGCACACTCTTATTTTAATCATACTTACCATACTTACAAAACTTGGATTATTCAGTAAACTTGCCAAATCAAATCCCAAACCAGCTCCTGTCTGCAGATACAGAAATCACTTAAAATAATGTTGTTACAATTAACCATTCTAAGTTAAACAAACTATGATGATCAAATTACACAAAGTGTGTAAAAAAAAAAAAAAAATTGCAGAACAATGTGAGTGGCATGTTTGGCTTCTACAGTTGTAATTAACGTTGAATTGCATATTTGCAGCTGTGATAGCCCATGATTTATATTATGTGCAATTTTAAATTGTCAACATCTCTCATTACTATACTGCTTATTGACATGGCTCCAATAGATTTCACAGCAGTATGAGCATTAGCATTGTGAAACAGCTGAGCAGTTTGTTTACTCAATGCAGCTGTAAGTTTTGCCCTAGAATACGCAAGGAGAAATACAGGAAGCATGGTCCTCCATTTTCAGAAAATATATGATGCAGATCTTAGGATTTCCACATATTTTGCATACTATATGTATCTCAATTACATGCTATTTGCCTAATTAGTAATATCAAGTTAAGGAGTCACGGGGCTTGCCAAAAACAACCCACTGGAGATCATCAGTGGAAAGTGTTATTTATTTTTAAAGGGGCAGGGAAAAAACATGACTGGATAAACACATTTCAGTGATCTGCAACACCATAGGTTCAAAGTTACATTTTAAAACAGGCAACTTACAGTGTGTCACATGGACTTCACATTCAGTAGAGCAGCACTTACTGGACTTGATGCCTCTCTTATTTTCTGTTCTGCCACTTTTAGATTTGATTTGAAAGTGCCATTTTCAGGATCCAATTCCACAGCTTTTTTGTAATAGGTGATTGCTTCGGAATGTTTATTCAAAGAAGTCAATGCCAAACTGAAAAGAAAATAGTAATTACTAATGGTATATTATGTTAATAAATTGTAGCTCAGTTCATTTTATAAATTCAGTTACAGAATCAAAGAATATGAATATTTTCAAATGTACACTGCAAGGCAATGATAGGGATATGACCAGTGACCCTGAGTCTGGGGGTGGGAAACCATAAATTGTTATCCAGTGAGCCCGGTGTATATGTGGGCACCTGGCTCAATTGATGTGCGCTCTCTCTCTCTCTCTCTCTTTGCCCCCATCACCACAATCAATCAATGTGCCAATTTTCACTGCCTAGACTTGCACATGAATGCCGTTAGGTGAAGTACTAGAGGGTTACTGGCTCCTGTGGCACCTCAGCTCTGAATGGGTCACTGCACGCCACACAATGAATAATTATTGAAGTCCAGTCACTGTTATGTGAGCAAGCACTTTATAAAATCTCTAGATTAAAAAAAATACTTTTCTTAAATTAATTTGAAAGATATAATTACATACCCCATCCTTCCATAAGCCTTGCTATAGCCTGGATCAATGGCTATTGCTCTCTTGCAGTCTTGTATTGCTGCAGTGTAATTATTTAGTTTGCTCTGAGCAGCAGCCCTAAACAAATTAGATTGCAAATTTTAGTGTATGAACTCTATGAAAGGAAAATAAAAATCAGGTTATATCATATTTCATCAAGGTTGGATGGAAGATGAAAGTACCATTTGCTGAAATATACTGGCCAAAGATTTAGGATCTAGGTTTTAATATTTACCAAATTTTAACTTCGAGGCTGTTGCTGAGTAAATAAAGGTACCATGATCACACAAAACAGATAAAAGTTGGCAACACTGTACCAAACTGCTTCAGCACAATCGTCTCTTCAGATGTTTTAGTGACAATAGCTTTAATGGTAAATTTCTTATTAAATAAAAAGTAAGAAATTAGCCAATACACACAATAGATCCATGACATAGCGTTATTACAAAATGTATGCTGAGATACTCGCTAAACATCCTTTGAATAGATGACATAGTTTCTAGAAATCAGATTATTCATTATATAAATGAACTGAAGGCCGAAATTATTAAACAGTACAACAACAACAACTTGCATTTATATAGCGCCTTTAATGTAGTAAAAAGTCCCAAGGTGCTTCACAGGAATGTTATCAAACAAAATTTGACACCGAGCCACATAAGGAGATATTAGGAGAGGTGACCAAAAGCTTGGTCATAGGGGTAGGTTTTAAGGAGTGTCTTAAAGAAGGAGAGAGAGGTAGAGAGGCAGAGAGGTTTAGGGAGGGAATTCCAGAGCTTAGGGACAACAGCTGAAGGCACGGCCGCCAACAGTGGAGCAATGAAAATCAGGGATGCACAAGAGGCCAGAATTGGAGAAGCGCAGAGATCTCGGAGGGTTGTAGGAGGTTACAGAGATAGGGAGGGGGGGTGAAGCCATGGAGGGATTTGAAAACAAGGATGAAAATTTTAAAATCGAGAACTTTCCAGCCAGAGCAGGAGCCAATATAGGTCAGCAAGCACAGGGGTAATGGGTGAACGAGATTTGGATGGTGCGAGTTAGGATCCTGGCAGCAGAGTTTTGAATGAGCTACTACCTAGAATGGATATACAATATAAAGTAACTCAACAGTAATCGATCCAATTACCTGATTATACCCTTTTGCCAATCCTTTGACATTTATAGTGTCTTTGAAATATTATACCCATTTAACAAAGACCAACATTGTACCAAACTGTCAATACCTTATTCAATACAACTGAATAGAAATACATAGGGTGCTGATGTTCACAACACAGAAAAAATGCAAGTTTCATTAAAATAATTTCAGTATTATGATATAAAACAGATGCCATGGAGTGAATGAAAGGCTTTCACTCAATCTCAGGGTTCCTTGGACATCAAAATGGGGAGGGGGAGAAAATTCTCTGTTTGCTATGTGTAGTGAAATTGTGAACATGTTTAAAAAGTACTATTTTGCTACTCAAAGTACTGGAGAAATCTTCTCCTTAGATCTCAGTTGAATTGTGAATCATGAGGTGAAAGGGAGGGAGGAACTTAAAACATTTACAATCACCGGGGAAAGGGTTCTGAAAAAAATATTAGAACTAAAAGCTGACAAGTTCCCAGGTCCTGACTGACTTCATCCTAGGGTCTTAAAAGAAGTGGCTGCAGAGATAGTAGGTGCATTGGTATTAATTTTCCAAAATTCCCTAGATTCTGGAAGGGTCCCATCAGATTGGAAAATAGCAAATGTAACTCTTCTATTCAAGAAAGGAGGGAGACAGAAAGCAGGAAACTACAGGCCAGTTAGCTTAACATCTGTCATAGGGAAAATGCTAGAATCTATTATTAAGAAGGTTATAGCAGGGCACTTAGAAAATTTCAATGCAATCAGGCAGAGTCAACACGGCTTTGTGAAAGGGAAATAGTGTTTGACTAATTTATTAGAGTTCCTTGAGGAAGTAACAAGCAACGTGAATAAAGGGGATCCTGTGGATGTGGTGTACTTGGGTTTCCAGAAGGCTTCTGACATGGTGTCACATCATAGGCTACTACACAAAATAAGAGCTCATGGTGTAGGGGTAACGTATTAGCATGGATAAAGGATTGGTTAGCTAACAGGAAACAGAGAGTAGACATAAATGGTTCATTTTCAGGTTGACCAGATGTAACGAGTGGAGTGCCACAGGGATCAGTGCTTGGGCCTCAACTATTTACAATCTATATCAATGACTTGGATGAAGGGACTGAATGTGTGGTTGCTAAATTTGCTGATGACACAAAGGTAGGTAGGAAAGTAAGTTGTGAAGAGGACATAAGGAGTCTGCAAAGGGATATAGATAGGTTAAGTGAGTGGGCAAAAATTTGGCAGATGGAGTATAATGTGGGAAAATGTGAACTTGTCCACTTTGGCAGGAGGAATAGAAAAGCAGTATATATTTAAATGGAGAGATATTGCAGAACTCTGAGGTACAGAGGGATTTGGGTGACCTCGTACATGAATCACAAAAAGCTAGTATGCAGGTACAGCAAGTGATTAGGAAGGCAAATGGAATGTTGTCATTTATTGCAAGGGGAATGGAATATAAAAGTAGAGATGTTCTGCTGCAGTTGTACAGGGCATTGGTGAGGCCACATCTAGAATACTGTGTGCAGTTTTGGTCTCCTTATTTAAGAAAGGACATAATTGCTTTTGGAGGCGGTTCAGAGAAGGTTCACTCGACTGATTCCTGGGACGAGGGGGTTATCTTATGAGGAAAGGTTGGACAAGTTGGGCCTGTATACACTGGAGTTTAGAAGAATGAGAGGTGATCTTATTGAAACATAAGATCCTGAGAGGACTAGAAGGGGTAGATCCTGAGAGGATGTTTCCCCTTGTGGGAGAGACTAGAACTAGGGGACACAGTTTAAAAATAAGGGCTCTCCTATTTAAGGTGGAGATGAGGAGAATTTTTTTCCCTGAGGGTCGTGAGTCTGTGGAACTCCCTTCCCCAGAGAGCAGTGGAAGCAGCGGGTCATTGAATATTTTTAAGGCTGAGTTAGATAGATTCCTGATTAACAAGGGAGTCAAAGGTTATAGTAGGTCGACGGGAAAGTAGGGTTGAGGTCACAATCAGATCAGCCATGATCTTATCAAATGGCAGATCAGGCTCGAGGGGCCGAATGGCCTACTCTTGCTCTTAATTCATATGTTCGTATGTAGCTATACAATTCCCCCCCTAGCAACATTTATTCTGTATTTAGCATAGCAAATTTAACTAGACTGAAACATATATCAACACAAAAAAAAGAGAAATAGTAAAAAGGATTATTACCGATTACAAAAGTAAACTGCACTATTTGGATCCAACTCAATTGCTTGAGTGTAAGAGTCTACAGCAGCTCTGTAGTTCTCCTCTTTTATATAGTTGTTGCCTGGAATATTTAAACAAAAACAAATTGCAAATTAAATTCCATTGTCCATATTTGTTTGAAAAATGTATTCTAGCACTTAGTTTTGTACTTTAAGTTTATTTACTTTTTCTAATTCTTTAGAAGCAGTAACTCAAATTTTAAAAACTGTAACCTCAAACATTCACTTTACAGCCAAGAGGTTCACTGCAAATGGACTTTAGTATAAAGTCAGTTTGTTTTTCAACATTTTTTGATGGTAACATTCTGCTTTCATTCTCATTTATCATCTACAGTTTTAAATTTATTTTGCTTCTGCTAATTTTCTCTCGTGTCCTGCAGGTGTTTATTCATAAAATCATAGAAAGTTACGGCACAGAAGAAGGCCATTTGGCCCATCGTGTTCGTCCGTCCGTATTCCCTGCTGGGGTACAGTTTCACAGGTGCCAACGGCCTTCAATATCTCACCCAACTGGCGATTCTTTCTGTGAGTTTCAACAGTCTATTTGACTACAAGAAACAGCACAGCAGAGCCAGGCTTGGGCTTCAGCTGATGTCTATATTTCCAGCTGGGGTTTTGGATAGCGATCAGTAGCAGGAACAGCAGCTGTTCTTTCTCCTCTTTAACTGGGAAGCACCAAGCCCATCATAGCATCGCATTTATCACTTCTTCTGAGATTAGCTAATTCAGCATGGCCAGGACTGCATCTGACATTTACAGTCTGTATGGCTCAGCTGCCTTCAGGGAAGCCAGATCTACATTTCTATCATTGATTTCTTAATTTGGCTTCATTCTTAACATAGCAAAATCATTATGCTTTTGGCAGGAGAAAATTATTGGTCAATCTATCCTCTTTCCCTGATTCTATAACTGAATCCTAATTACTAATAGGAATTCATCCAGTCCTTTTGAAAACCTGCCATGGTTTTCTATTCCACTACCCCCGCTGGTAATCGGTTCAACATACCTATTGCTCTTCTACTCAAAAATTGTTTCCGAAATTTCAGATTTTCTTTTGACACCCTTAACTTTAAATTGGGTCCCCTAGTGCTTGCATTCTATGCCTCTATCAGAAAAGCTTTCCTGGATCCAATTTAATTCTCTCCCATTTTCAGCCTTCTGCCAAGTACCATTCCCCAGCTGAGAGGATGGACAATCTGCTTTCTGATTGAACTTTTATACAACACTTGAGTTTGCACCATTTATTGCTGCTTACGAGACAGATCTAGACCTTTCTTGTTCTACCATTTCTTCATTAGATTTTACTATTAAACTTTTGTCATTTCCATCTTCACTGCCTTTTTCTTTAAAAAGTCTTCTGTTTTACTTAAGTTTTCTTCATGCTGTGTTCTTTTATTCATTTATGTTCCAGCTTAGTGTTCACCTATTTGTAAAATTCTCTGATGCATTCTTCCCTACATGACGAGCTTTACAAAAACATGAGTTGTTATATTTTCATTCACTTTTCTTATTATTTTCATATTTTTTAAAATTGCAACAACAACTTTCATTTATATAGTGCCTTTAACGTAGTAAAATGTCCCAAGGTGTTTCACAATTTCTTGAGCTCTCACTTTATGTTCCCTTTTTCCACCTCCTCCAGTGAATTAGCAACACTGGCATGTCAGCTGTTCCTTTGATTCTTTTTGACCATACCAGGTTCCTTGTTCTACCTTTCCAAGCATGACATACACATTTAAAACAGAAGTAAAACAAAAATAATACAGTAAGAATCAGATAGAGGTTCTGGGTGATAGTGGATGAGCACACACACATTTCATTTCTAGGAAAGGGGTCAAATCTAATCCTGACTGATGGGGTGAAAGTGTGCTCGACTATAAGGTTCCTAAGTGAATTTCAACACTCAATTCATCCCCTAGTAGAATTTTTAAAAATTGTTAAACCAAGGTGAAGGGCCAAGGCTCATAGTGCAGGACAACATCTAGACTGCAAAGAGATGTTGACATAAGTCACAAAGTACAGTTTATATAATGCCAACTTTGGTTCTTAAAGACTTGAAGATCATAGGAGAAGAAAAGACTGAGGGATGTCAGGAGTTCCATTGTTTTGAGATCCTGGAAAAAAAGTTAGATCAGAAGACTGTGCTACCAGTCTTGATTTCAACTCTGTGGGCATGTGAGCAGAAGGGAGGGGGTGTAGTTGGAGCTTGGAAAGAGGAAGAAACAAAAATTCAGAGAACACACAAATATATTACATAATATATTATGAATGGCTTTAAAAGTAGATGAGAAAAGTGGAAATTTGTTCACAGCACTGACATTCCTAACCTTGATGTGGAGATGCCGGTGATGGACTGGGGTGGACAAATGTAAGGAATCTTACAACACCAGGTTATAGTCCAACAAATTTATTTTAAAATCACAAGCTTTCGGAGATTATCTCCTTCGTCAGATGATTGAATGAAAAGGTTCTCAAATCGCATATCTTATACGATGTTGGGACAGCATCACACCAATCAAAAGGTGTCGTTGTTATTCAAACAGGCCAGTCACGGAGAACAGAACGTCCCAGTACACTCGATATACATTGTGTCTTTTACACAGGCAAGCAGAAAGAAACTTAAAATGGCAGAGAGAGAGAGAGAATTTTAAAAAACATATAAATTTTTTCCCCCTTTTCGCTGGTGGGGTTACGTGTAGCGTGACATGAACCCAAGATCCCGGTTGAGGCCGTCCTCATGGGTGCGGAACTTGGCTATCAACTTCTGCTCGACGATTTTGCGTTGTCGTGTGTCTCGAAGGCCGCCTTGGAGAACGCTTACCCGAAGATCGGTGGCTGAATGTCCTTGACTGCTAAAGTGTTCCCCGACTGGGAGGGAACCCTCCTGTTTGGCGATTGTTGCGCGGTGTCCGTTCATCCGTTGTCGCAGCGTCTGCATGGTCTCGCCAATGTACCATGCTCCGGGGCATCCTTTCCTGCAACGTATGAGGTAAACAACGTTGGCCGAGTCACAGGAGTATGAACCATGTACCTGGTGGGTGGTGTCCTCTCGTGTGATGGTGGTATCCGTGTCGATGATCTGGCATGTCTTGCAGAGGTTGCCGTGGCAGGGTTGTGTGGTGTCGTGGACGCTGTTCTCATGAAAACTGGGTAACTTGCTGCGAACGATGGTCTGTTTGAGGTTGGGTGGCTGTTTAAAGGCGAGCAGTGGAGGCGTGGGGATGGCCTTAGCGAGGTGTTCGTCGTCATCGATGACATGTTGAAGGCTGCGGAGAACATGGTGTAGTTTCTCCGCTCCAGGGAAGTACTGGACGACGAAGGGTACTCTGTTGGTTGCGTCCCGTGTTTGTCTTCTGAGGAGGTCTATGCGATTCTTCGCTGTGGCCCGTCGGAACTGTCGATCGACAAGTCGAGCGTCATATCCCGTTCTTACATCGCTGCAACAGCCTCAGTACTCAACACCAACAACAGCCAATCTCCAGACACCATCCTACAACTCATCCGCTTCATCCTGGATCACAATGTCTTCACCTTCAATAACCAGTTCTTTACCCAAACACACGGAACAGCCATGGGGACCAAATTCGCACCCCAATACGCCAACATTTTCATGCACAAGTTCGAGCACGACTTCTTCACTGCACAGGACCTCCAACCAACACTATACACCAGATACATCGACGACATTTTCTTCCTATGGACCCACGGCGAAGAATCACTGAAGAGACTACACGATAACATCAACAAGTTCCATCCCACCATCAAACTCACCATGGACTACTCCTCAGAATCGGTTTCTTTCTTGGACACACAAATCTCCATCAAAGACGGGCACCTCAGCACCTCACTCTACCGCAAGCCCACGGACAACCTCACGATGCTCCACTTTTCCAGCTTCCACCCCAACCACGTCAAAGAGGCCATCCCCTATGGACAGGCCCTACGAATACACAGGATCTGCTCAGACGAGGAGGAACGCGATGGACACCTACAGACGCTGAAAGACGCCCTCGTAAGAACGGGATATGACGCTCGACTTGTCGATCGACAGTTCCGACGGGCCACAGCGAAGAATCGCATAGACCTCCTCAGAAGACAAACACGGGACGCAACCAACAGAGTACCCTTCGTCGTCCAGTACTTCCCTGGAGCGGAGAAACTACACCATGTTCTCCGCAGCCTTCAACATGTCATCGATGACGACGAACACCTCGCTAAGGCCATCCCCACGCCTCCACTGCTCGCCTTTAAACAGCCACCCAACCTCAAACAGACCATCGTTCGCAGCAAGTTACCCAGTTTTCATGAGAACAGCGTCCACGACACCACACAACCCTGCCACGGCAACCTCTGCAAGACATGCCAGATCATCGACACGGATACCACCATCACACGAGAGGACACCACCCACCAGGTACATGGTTCATACTCCTGTGACTCGGCCAACGTTGTTTACCTCATACGTTGCAGGAAAGGATGCCCCGGAGCATGGTACATTGGCGAGACCATGCAGACGCTGCGACAACGGATGAACGGACACCGCGCAACAATCGCCAAACAGGAGGGTTCCCTCCCAGTCGGGGAACACTTTAGCAGTCAAGGACATTCAGCCACCGATCTTCGGGTAAGCGTTCTCCAAGGCGGCCTTCGAGACACACGACAACGCAAAATCGTCGAGCAGAAGTTGATAGCCAAGTTCCGCACCCATGAGGACGGCCTCAACCGGGATCTTGGGTTCATGTCACGCTACACGTAACCCCACCAGCGAAAAGGGGGAAAAAATTTATATGTTTTTTAAAATTCTCTCTCTCTCTCTGCCATTTTAAGTTTCTTTCTGCTTGCCTGTGTAAAAGACACAATGTATATCGAGTGTACTGGGACGTTCTGTTCTCCGTGACTGGCCTGTTTGAATAACAACGACACCTTTTGATTGGTGTGATGCTGTCCCAACATCGTATAAGATATGCGATTTGAGAACCTTTTCATTCAATCATCTGACGAAGGAGATAATCTCCGAAAGCTTGTGATTTTAAAATAAATTTGTTGGACTATAACCTGGTGTTGTAAGATTCCTTACATTTATTCCTAACCTTGACAGACACAAACAAAATAGTTAAAATATCAGAAAAGATTTATATTTAGAAGTCACCTAATCACATATCAAATATTTCAAAATACTTCACATATAACAACAGAGGGGACAGAATAAAATATTAAAGGATATTTTTGAAAAACTGATCCTAAGGCAAAAAACAATTAAAAAGCAAAACAAAATGAATGGAGAGAAAAAAAAAACCTGACTCATTTCCCTTACAGTCCAAGTGGCAGTATGCACACATAAGTATCTTCCATTTATGATGTGAACTTCAGCACAGCAGCTTATATGACTGGTCACATTTACCTCTCATTTTTTAAAACAACAGGTAATGCCACAGGATAATTAACGGGATATTCTTTTATTTATGTTATGTAATTTTAAAACAAAGTTTTCCATTTTAAAAAGGATGGTCTGTTACACAGGAAAAAAAATAAGGGTAGTTTGTTTCACCACAACATAAAGACAGAAATTAAACATACCAGCAGCAATAAAGGTGATTTTGCAGAAGACCAGGTGATAGAAGATAGAATCAGGTGGGAAAAAAGGCTGGTAAGAGCTTTGCTTACTTCCCTGTCCCTTGTCAGAACCATCCCTTCCCACTCAGTGCTCATTAAGGTAAAGCTTGTCCAGGACACTGGTGAGACCACATCTAGAATACTGTGTGCAGTTTTGGTCTCCTTATTTAAGAAAGGACATAATTGCTTTGGAGGCGGTTCAGAGACGTTTAACTCGACTAATTCCAGGGATGAGGGGGTTATCTTATGAGGAAAGGTTGGACAAGTTGGGCCTGTATACACTGGAGTTTAGAAGAATGAGAGGTGGTCTTACTGAAACATATAAGATCCTGAGGGGACTTGAAGGGGTAGATGCTGAGAGGATGTTTCCTCTTGTGGGAGAGACTAGAACTAGGGGACACAGTTTAAAGATAAGGGGTGAGGAGATATTTTTTCTCTGAGGGTCGTGAGTCTGAGGAACTCCCTTCCCCAGAGAGCGGTGGAGGCAGGGTCATTGAATATTTTTAAGGCTGAGTTAGATAGAATCCTGATTATCAAGGGAGTCAAAGGTTATAGTAGGTAGACGGGAGAGTGGGGTTGAGGTCGCAATCAGATTAGCCATCATTTTATCAAATGGCAGATCAGGTTCGAGGGGCCGAATGGCCTACTCCTGTTCTTAATTCGTACGTTCGCATGTAAAGGGATATCAGTGATGGGAAATTAGCTTTTTCCATTTTACATATCCAGTGTCAGTATAATCTGCTCCCTAGGTTAGCTATTGAATAAGCGAGATGCAGAATAAAGTTCCTTGTCCCAACAATATGCTTTAATCATAACATAGGACGAGTACCCTCTTTTCCCACACCAGCCAACCGTATTGTTTTGATTTGTTAAGGCCAGCAACTGGGATGACCTGTTCTTACTTGAACCTCTGTGGTGTCGAGTCTTGAAAATCTAGCAAATCATTTTGTGGTTTCTGCCAGCTAAGCACAACCTTTATGTCGGATCATACTCATTACAAAAGTTGCTTTTATATTCTTAGTTAACTGGTCTGAATGAAAGGTATCCTGTGCAGATTTTATTTTAAAAGATGAATTCTCTCATTATTTATACAGGAGTTGGGTGTGGGCAGAACTTTCTTTTAAAAGACACTTATATTTTTCTCTCCTTCTGTAGCCCCTACACCCCTGGTTTCTGGCTGTAGGACAGGCAGGTTTCTGGCAATAATACGCAACGGTAGATGCGCTGGAGAAAGGTGAGTTCTCTCTCATTTGCCCATCTTTCATGCAGAAATACAATTAACCTTTGCTATGCTTCTCTGCAACAGCACAGTTAAGTGCCATAACGCACTGTGTAATTCTTATTAAGATGACAGTATAGAAAATGGATGGCCTGAAATGCTATTTTATAAAAAGGTAGGTACCAAGAACACAATTACATTATGGTGTTATTATGGAATCTTTCAAATTTGAACATATTTTTCAATGAATAGTCATAGGAAAACCAAATGATTAAGCTAAGCAGAGAACAAGTAAGAATTCTACAAGCGCTGGTTACTTGCTGCCATGTGCATCCACAAGTGAACTTTTCAGATTTTTAAAAAATCTCTTCCAATACCAGGTATTAACATCTTGAATCTACAGCAGGTACCAAGTTTGTTTGTAATCCACATAATGACGTAAGAAATCTGTTAACATAATGCCCCCCCCCACCACCACCATCCCATCTGACTGTGGGTGCAGGGAAATGCATTGGTTGCTGACTGATGTAATTCAAGTCTAAACATCAATTACATGAGGGAAGATAATATAATTTTTTAACATTTCAAAATGATGACTGTTTCTTCAATACAGTAATTTGTGGTTATCTGTTATCCCTGAGCAATTCTATCAGGCTAACAAAAATATGAGACTTTTTGAGCACTGTGATTAAACACTTTAAAATGGAGACATACAGTAACTACTCCTACACACAAGGCATAATTACCTTCATTTTTCAACTGTTCAGCTCTAATTACATCTTGTGCAGATGGAGTAAAGTCTGATGGAGAGTTCCATAGCAAATCCTTCTAGAAGAGAAAGTATATTGTACAAATGTTCTCTGAATTTTTTAGTAGTAGCATTCTAATGAGTAGAAGATTCTCATTTGTAAATGACGATCATAAAACAAACTACTAGGGACACAAATCATGTGGATGTTTTGGAAGATTATGGCCAGTAACTCCGCAATTTCCACCCATACTTCCCTCAGCAACCTAGGATGCATCCCATCCAGACAGGGTAACTTATCTACTTTAAGTACAGCTAGCCTTTCAAGTACCTCTTTATCAATTTTTAGCCCATCCATTATCTCAGCTATATCTTCCTTTACCGAGACTCTGGCAGCATCTTCTTCCTTGGTAAAGACAGATGCAAAGTACTCATTTAGTACCTCAGCCATCCCCTCTGCCTCCAAAAGTAGATCTCCTTTATGGTCCCTAATTAACCCCACCCCTCCTCTTACTACCAGTTTACTGTTTGCATGCCTGTAGAAGACTTTTGGATTCCCTTTTACGTTGGCCGCCAGTCTATTCTCATACTCTCTCTTTGCCCCTCTTACTTCCTTTTTCACTTCCCCTCTGAACTTTGGCCCAACAAGTCCATGCCGGTGTTTATGCTCCATGTGAACCTCCTCCCACCCTTCTTCATCTAACTCTACCAATATTACCACTGACATTAAGCTAATTCCCTGGACTTGTTCTATCACCCTTTTTAAATATAGGAATCACATTAGCTAACCGCCAGTCCTCTGGCACTGTTCCCCTTTCTAATGAATTTTTATATATATGTAACAGTGCCTCTGCTATCTCTTCCCTAACTTCTTTTACTATGCGCGGATACAATCCATCCAGACCTGGGGTTTTATCTTCTCTAAGTTTGATTAGTTTATCAATTATCTCCCCCCTTTCTACCTTAAATGTCTTTACATCTTTTTTGATCTCTTCTTCTAATGCCATGCCCACCATATTAGTCTCCCTGGTAAATACTGAAGCTAAATATTTCTGCCATTTCGTTATCATTGGCTGTGAGTTTATCGTGTGTATCCCTTAATGGCCCTATCCCTATCCTGATTCTTTTTCTATTTGTATCTGTGGAATACTTTACTATTTTTTTTGATATTCCTTGATAATTTCATGGTTTCTTTTTGCCTTCCTAATTGTTTTTTGACTTATTTCCTAACCTTTTCGTATTCTCTTTTGTCATCTTCTCTTTTTTGTTGTCTACATACTTAGTGTATGCCCTTTTTCTTTAGTTTCAGTGTTGCCATCATTTCTTTATTCATCCATGGTGTGTCATTACTGACTAGTTTGTTCTTGCTTTTTAGTGGGATATATTTCTGCTGGATTCTATTGATCACTGTTTTAAATGTTTCCCACTGCTGTTCTATTTCTTTGTCAGTAAATTTTTCCAGTTCATTTTTTCCTAGTTCCATTCTCATCCCCTCAAAATCAGCTTTTTTCCAATTTATTACTTTGATCTTCGTCTTACTTACATCCTTCTCAATCTTTATCTTAAACCTTATTATGTTGTGATCGGTATTACCTAGATGTTCTCCTACACTTACTTCTCTTATCTGTTCTAGTTCCTTTCCCATTACTAGATCCAGCAGTGCTTCCTCTCTTGGGCTTTTTACATACGTGAGTAAGACTTTCCACCAGAAGTATACATTTGTAAAATCAGCCCTGTTGTTTCTACTTATCCTCCAGTTAACTCTGGAGGTACCTTCCGTCTGGTTAACCCATTCCTCCGACAGTCTAGCTGAGACTAGAAACTCATTTATGGAATTGTACCCAAATTCCCATGGTATACCAATGCATCTCCTACCCACTATTATGATTAGATTCCGCTTAAGAACTTATTTAGACCCACCTTAGTAATGGCTGCAGAAAATATCTCTGTTAAAGGAGGTGAGACTGCCAGATGGATATCTTGCGAACTTATTTTGAAGACGTTTTCCAAGCACTGCATGGCAACTGGAAAAAAACAGATATCATTACTACAGTTCATAACTTGATAGGCAAAATTAAACCGAAAGAAATGTCCCTGTGGAATGGCATTTTTCATACAATGAATTTCCAAAATATAGAATCTACATTACAGACAATAGGTTCTTCTATTAAAGCATTCAAATGTTTGGGGTATCAAAATGCTGTGATTAAGTAAAGGTCATCGATCAATTACAATTAATAAGCTTATAATTGTTCATTTGGATTATCAAAACATGAGGGCTGATTTTCATCTGCTGCCTGTCCAATTTCCTGATGACGAGATCCAGCGGCACAAAAATCAGCGAGACTCGTCTTACCAAGAACTCAGGAGAGGCTCACCCAATGCAATGTTCAGGTAGGCAACAAAATAGGCATCCAGCGTAGGAGCTGGGCGATTTCACACCCTCCCCGATCAGCACATTGCCTTGGAGTGCCCGTTCTACGCTCAAAGCTCGCCAGCCACACACTATTGAGACCTGACCACTGAGATGGTTCGGGACTCTTGCTGCTGTGATCAGGCAGGTGGCGCAATCGCAATGCCCACTACTCGCCCAATTACCGCAACTAACCAAATCAGCCCTATCGTTTATAATAGTTGTTTGTTCTTTTTCCCTGTGTTCACTAAAATGCATTAGGCTAGTGTTGAATCTTTATAGTGCTCTAGTCAAGCTGTATCCTGATTACTGCATCCCGTTCTGGTCGCCAAGAAATGCAAAACATTCAAGCACTGGAGGCGAGAATCCAACTTAGGAAGAGTGACTAAATAAATGAAATCATATTGCTCCTTTAAATAAAAAGCCCAGCTTCCATAGGTACAATAGGTTTAAAAATGTTTCTTAAGCAGTGTTCCAAAGATAAATATATTAATCTCAAATATTTTTCAGGGGGTGGTAGAGAGGAGGGGGAAAGAGTGTTACAGATTTATCTTAACTTGACTCCAGAACTATTTTGCCCCTTGTGGTATCTTCAACAACTCTCAGGGATAGGTACACCCAACGCCTCTGGTTCTGCAGCAAGCCCAAGCAAATTCTGTTGCAATGTAAATTTTGCAGATCAATTGTTTCTGTGTTACATTACTAAGTGGCCCATGCTTATGTTAGGATAGGTATCAGAGCACAAATTTAGAGAGGCACTTGAATTATAAGCTTATAGTCTGCTGCCAGAAGATTTGGTGGGGGGGGGGGAGGGGAGGGGAGGGAAGAGAGAGGAATACTCAGGTTCCCTGAATTATGGGAACAAGGGAAGTAGCAGGAGAGGTGAAATAAGTCTTTAGTATTTAGTCAGCTTCTTGGTTAATACAGACAACTTGCCTTCATGGGCCTGCTCCCTCAAGACTCCTGTATTAACTAAGAATTGTACTATAAAAGCAAACTAAGTTTCATGTCTCTATTGCTCCCACCAGTTTACCCACTCTTCATTATGCCATTTCCGCAGGAGGGGAGAGATTCTATGGCTGTGGAATGCTGTGGCCCTAGGTACATCACAGGCTGTGTGCAAAGCAAAGCTCCCTCAATAATGCACCAATAATATACTTTAGCCCCTGAACTAAGAAAGCCACACCCTCTCCCACACTGTTGTTATTTTTAAAATTTCACACTGATAGTGCTGGTAGTTTGCTAATTCGCCCTTAATAGGTCAGACTCACTGCCAGTAAGAACTATACTGTGACTGTCCAGACAGTCAGCTGGTAGATAAATATGACTTTCATTCCATCAGTCTGAGCTGGATACAAACAGAGGCCTCTGAAGTAAAACACAGCACGATGCTAACCTACTACACCATCCAGTCTCATTCAGGGTTAATTAAGTAGAACACTGGAATTAAATAAAATTCTCCTGGGTCTCCATCCCTCATCATGCTGCTAGATCCTGCTCCCTTGACTCCCAATACTAACATAACCCAATACTACAAGACTTTAATCCCCTCAATGCTCCAAAACTCCATTCCCAGTTCTGGTGTACTGGTACTACTCTCCCCAGCTTTCCCTCCTCCCCACCCTGTGCTCACAAATGCCCAGATTGCTTTTCTAGTACTCCCTGGTCTCAGTACTACAAAACTCTGTGACCCCCTACCCAATGCTCACAGATCCCAGAACATGTCCCAGTCTTGCTAGAATCTCCTCTTCTAGCATTCCTAGAACCCCAGTACTCCAAGACATTGGGACCCCTTCAAAATAATGTTGGACCCCAAGACCCCATCCCTGTTCGCAGTGCTCCCAGATCCCAGGACCACCCCCAAAGCTGATAGGTCAGCATCATGGATAATAGAATCTGGCATAACACCCCAGACTCATAGTGAGTAATGCCATGGGAGATCTGCTAGTGTATATAAACCGCACATACAAAAAGGAAACACGCTCCAAGTAACTTGATTGCAGACCTCAACAAATGATTACTCAATGAGATAGGCTAAAAGGAAATGTCTTTATTTGTTCAAGTGGCTACTTTTACTGGGAATGTTTTCAAAGGTTTTAAGCAAGTACCTCAACTCAGACAAAACACAAGGTTGGGAATTCCTGACTTCCACAGAATTTATCTCCTTATCTCGAGTTACATCAAGTCTACAGCACAGAAACAGGCCATTTGGCCCAACTGGTCCATGCCGGTGTTTATGCTCCACACGAGCCTCCTCTCTCCCTGCTTCATCTAACCCTATCAGCATACCCTTCTATTCCTTTCTCCCTCGTGTGCTTATCTAGCTTCCCTTTAAATGCATTCATGCTACTTGTATCAACTACTCCTTGTGGTAGTGTTTCACATTCCTACCACTCTTAGGGTAAAGAAGATTCTACTGAATTCCCTATTGGATTTAATAGCGACTATTTTATATTTATGATCTCTAGTTTTGGACTCCCCCACAAGTGGAAACATTTTCTCTATGTCTACCCTATCTAACCCTTTCATTATCTTAAAGACATCTATCAGGTCACCCCTCAATCTTCTCTTTTCTTGAGAAAAGAGTCCCAGCCTGTTCAGCCTTTCCTGATAGGTATAACCTCTCAGTTCTGGTATCATCCTTGTGAATCTTTTTTACACATTCTCCAATGCCTCTATATCTTTTTTGTAATATGGAGACTAGAACTGTTCACAGTACTCCAAGTGTGGTCTAACTATGGTTCGATACATGTTTAACATAACTTCTCCGCTTTTCAATTCTACCCTCTAGAAATGAATCCAAGTGCTTGGTTTGCCTTTTTTTATGGCCTTATTAATCTGCGTGACTACTTTTAGTGATTTGTGTATCTGTACCCCTTTGCTCCACTACCCCATTTATAGACTCTTATTATCCAAGCCATATGTGGCCTCCTTATTCTTCCTACCAAAATGCATCAACTCACACTTATCTATATTGAAATTCATTTGCCCATTCTGCAAGTTTATTAATGTCTTCTTGCATTTTGATGCATTCTTCCTTTGTATTAACTACATCCCCAATTTGGTGTCGTCCACAAATTTTGAAATTGTACTTCCGATTCCCAAGTCCAAATCGTTGATGTAATTGTGAACAACAATGGTCCCAACACCGATCCCTATGGGACACCACTTTCCACCTTTTGCTAGTCTGAGCAGCTATCTTTAACCTCTACTCTCAGTTTTCTGTTTTGTAGCCAACTTGCTATCCATTCTGCTACCAGTCCTGACTCCACATGCCCTGACCTTAGTCACGAGTCTACAATGTGGTACCTTATTGAAAGCCTTTTGAAAATCCATATTACATCTACTGCATTGCCCTTGTTTACCCTTTCTGTTACTTCTTCAAAAAATTCAATAAGGTTGGTCAAGCATGACTTTCACTTCTGAAATCTGCACTGACTACTCATTATTATATTTTTGTTTTCTAGATGTTTTTCTATTACATCTTTGAGTAAAGATTCCATTATATTTCCTACCACCGACATTAAGCTAACCGGTCTATAGTTCCCTTTCTAAATACAGGAATAACATTAGCTGTCCGCCAGTCCTCCGGCACTATTCCCTTTTCTAATGAATTTTTATATATATTTAATTGTGCCTCTGCTTCTTTTAACATTCACAGATGCAATCCATCCAGACCAGACGTTTTATCCTCCCTAAGTTTGATTAGTTTATCAATTATCTCCTCCCTTTCTATCTTAAATGTCTTTATATCTTTTTTGATCCCTTCGTCTAATGTCATGCCCACCTTGTTAGTCTCCCTGGTAAATACTGAGGCAAAGTAACTCTTCAATATTTCTGCCATTTCGCTGTCATTATCTGTGAATTTATCTTGTGTATCCCTTAGTGGCCCTATCCCTATCCTGATTTTTCTTTTGTTATTTATGTGTCTGTAGAATACTTTATTTCTTTTTATATTCCGTGATAATTTAATTTCGTAATTCCTCTTTGCTTTCCGAATTGTTTTTTTTGACTACTTTCCTAACCTTCGCATTCCTTTTTGTCATCCTCTCCTTTATTGCCTTTGTATTTAGAGTATGGCTTTTTCTTTAATTTCAATTTTACTCTAATCTCTTTATTCATCCATGGTGTTTCATTATTGGGAAGTTTGTTCTTGTTTTTTTAGAGGAATATATTTCTCCTGAACTCTATTGATCACTGTTTTAAATATTTCCCACTGCTGTTCTATCTTTGTCTGTCAATTTTTTTTTTCAGTTTACCTTCCCTAGTTCCATTCTCAATCCCTCAAAATTAGCTTTTTTCCAAGACTTTGTTCTTTCTGCCATTTCGCTGTCATTATCTTATCTGCTATGGTTCATTTCCCATTATGAGATCCAGCAGTGATTCCTCTCTTGTTGGACTTCCCACATACTGGGTAAGAAAGGAGTCATGTACACACTGTAAAAACTCCATTCCCCTTACCTTACCTCTTGCCAGTTTATTTGGGGGTTGTTGAAATCTCTCATGATTATTATTCAATGTTTTTTTACTCATTTCATAGATTTGCCTAGATAATTCAACCTCTGCTTCCCTTCCATTATTAGGTGGCTTGTACAATATGCCTATTAACGTGATCAATCCCTTCTTATCCTTTGTCTCAATCCATGTGAATTCTGTTTCTATCTTAAGATTACTTATGTCCCTTTTTTCTTTTACCATTGTTGTCTCCAATTAGTATAGCTACCCCACCCCACCCCACCTTCTTCCTTCCCTCTTCATGAAGGCAAAGGTTGACCAAGCACCATATGGAAGGGCCTGAACAACAAACTTAGGAAATCTCTGTAGAATGGTCAAAACTGCTGAAATTTAAATGAATTTGATGGGGAAAATTACATCTCTCATGTAATGTGGCCAGTTGTAACTGTGTAGATGGGATCTTGTGCAGAAACATAGAGTCCCCAATTTTCACTATAACAGAAATAAAATAAAAGGCAAGGTACATTAGGGATAAGCAGTAGTGTTGCACATTGACAAAAGAGCAGAGGAGAAACAGGTGACTTTCCCTGTATGGTAGGGTTCTTGGGGGTAGGAGGAAGAAAAAAATTCGAACAGCTTCCTACTTGGCTGTTGGCTAAAATTTGAAATTGTCAGTTGCCTGCAAGCAGACCATCCACCTCACTCTCTTAGCTGCAGATACACATGACTGGAAGAGGAACAAGCAAGGATAGAACAGGTAATAAAGGGTGTGTGCCCTTCATTAATATAATGCTAAAGAAAATAATGTAAATTTTGGGTGTCATTTACCAGGGTTATTAGTGCTCCTTTGACTTCCTCCTAGCCCAACTCTTGACCAACAACTAGCCTTCTTTGTCAAATATTAGCTGACATCATTAATGGTTCCCTTTACACGGGCTTCAAAACTGCGGGGATCTGCCAATTAACAAAGTTCACCCTTAATCCTCTCCATCATCTTCAACTACTGTCCCATAGATAGATTAGTCATGATATGACACAAAGATAGGCAGCATTGTAAGCAGTGTAGATAGAAGCATAAAATTACAGAAAAATATTAATAGATTAAGTGGGCAAAACTGTGGCAAATGAATTTCAATGTAGGCAAGTGTGAGGTCATCTACTTTGGACCTAAAAAGGATAGATCAGAGTACTTTCTAAATGGTGAAAAGCTCGAAACAGCGGAGTTCCAAAGAGACTTGGGGGTTCATGTACATAGATCATTAAAATGCCATGGACAGGTACAGAAAATAATCAGAAAGGCAAATGGAATGCTGGCTTTTATATCTAGAGGACCAGAATGCAAGGGTGTAGAAGTTATGCTACAGCTATACAAAGCCCTGGTTAGACCATACCTGGAGTACTGTGTTCAGTTCTGGGCACCGCTCCTTAGGAAGGTTATATTGGACTTGGAAGGAGTGCAGTGTAAATTTACTAGAATGAAACCTGGACTCTAAGGGTTAAATTACAAGGAGCGATTACACAAGCTAGGGTTGTATTCCCTGGTATTTAGAAGATTAAGGGGTAATTTGATCGAAGTTTTCAAGATAGTAAAGGGAACTGATAGTTTCTCTCTAACTACCCTATTTCACTGGTTGGGGAGTCTAGAACTAAGACTAGGAACCTAAAAATTAGAGCCAGGACTTTCAGGAGTGAAGTTAGGAAACATTTCTACAAGGAAAGGGTGGTAGAAGTTTGGAACTCTCTTCCGCAAACGGCAGTTGATGCCAGCTCAATTGTTAATTTTAAATTGGAGATTGATAGATTTTTGTTAACCAAAGGTATTAAGGGATATGGAGCCAAGGAGGGTACATGGAGTTAGGTCACAGATCAATGAATGGCGGAACAGGCTCGAGGGGCTAACTGGCTTACTCCTGTTCCTATGCTCCAGATATCATGAGTGTGGGACAGGTTTGATTGACCAGCTGGTTTTATTCTGCCCGCCATTTTCGTATGCTCATATAACCTTCATTTCTTTTCTACAGACCATGTCTGCGACAATGCCACCCAGCCCCATACTCACCTCTCCCATAATTCCAGTTTGGGTCCCTTCAATCCAGTTTCCATTCTGCCCACAGTACTAAGACCACCCTGACATCTTTTGTGACTGTGACAATGGCTCTTATCCCTCCTTCTTGTCCTCAATTCAGTAATGGTATTTTACATGATCAACCAACCCATCCTCCTCCACAATGTCTCCTCGGTGGGATTTCCCTCGCTTCATGTCACACCTGCTGTCTAAACATAGCTAGCACGTATCTAATAAAGGTTCCCCTCCCATCCATGAATGGTCATCTCAGGAGTTACCCCAGGTTCTACCCTGAGCCTCCCCCTTTTCCTCATTTGCATCTTGCTTCTCGATGCCATTATCCATTAGTATGCAGCACATATATGCTGATGATGCTCACCTCTACTCCACTACTATACTATCAGACTGCTTCACCAACATTAAGTCATGAATGAGCCAGAACTTTCTCCAACTGAACATAAGATGAGACTGAAGCCATCCTGTTCAGCTCTGCTGAAGACTTCATACTCTTTACCCTGATTCAATCTCCCTCTCCAGCTGCTTACTCAGACTGAACCAGATGATGCACAACATCAGTGTCTCAAACTGAGCATCAAATCCTATATCCTACTGAGACCACTTACTTCTACCTCTGCAACAATGCCAATGCCAATCTCTGCCCTTATCTCACCTCACCCCTTAGCTTCTAAAACCCTTTTGTAACCTCCACACCCAACTTTTCCAAGCTCCATCCCAGATAAACTCTAACTCATCTGAAATTTGGCTGCCCGCATCATGTCCCAAACTATACCTTGCTCATTCATCACCTTGTCCTTGATGACCTCCATTGAATGCCCATTCCCCAACTCATTGGATTCAAAATATTTGTCCTCATTACAAGATCACAAGATAATTACAGATGAGGAAGGCCATTTGGTCCATCTTAATTCAGCCATCTAACGAGATTCTAACATCCCCCAATTGTAGCATCTAAATGATTCTTAAATGATTTCAGGGGTTATGTTTCCACTGCTCTATCTGAAAGTTCATTCCACACATTGATCACTCTGTAAAGAACAATTTCCTGTTATCAGTCCTAAAATTACTTTTTCTAGTTTGAACCTGTGTCCCTCCATTATTTAATAAGGGAGTGGGAGAGAAACCAGTTAACTATAGACCTGTCAGTTTAACATCAAATGTGGGGAAGTTATTGGAATCTATCAACAGAGACAAAATGACTGAACACTTGGATAGGTATCAGTTGATCAAAGAGTCAGTGTGGATTTGTGAGGGGTAGGTCATGTCTGACTAATCTTGTTGAATTTTTCTTGAGGAAGTCACTAGCATGGTGGATAGGGGAGTGTCATGGATTTTGTCTATATGGACTTCCAGAAGGCATTTCATAAAGTTCCACACAAGAAGTTAATATGAAAAATGAGAGCACATGGAATTGGAGGTATCCTTGTGCTATAGGTTGATAATTAGCTGGGAGGTAGGAGACAGAGAGTACAGATAAAAGGCTTCATCTCTGAATAGTGGGATGTAACAAGTGGTGTTCCCCAGGGATCTGTACTGTAGCCTCAGCATTTCACCATATTTATTAACGACGTAAATGAAAGAATAGAAAGTTATATATCCAAGTTTCCTTTCAGGTTCATTCCGCATAACACAAACATTTGACAATGGGGATTAGTCTCATGGCTCCTCTCTGCACTGCCTCCAGTGCTTGAATGTTTCTCTTATTTCTTGCTGACCAGAGCTGGTCATAGTATTCAAGGTGTGGTCTGACTAGAACGCTCTAATATTTCAGTAATACCTCCTCTGATTTACATTCTACTGTTTTGGCTACATGGTTCAACATCCTATTGGCTTTATTGATTGTTGGTCTGCATTGGTTATACATGTTTAGCATTGAGTCCACTATGATTCCTAGTTCTCTCTCAGCTTTATCCTTAGTTATCTCAACACCAGTCACAGAGTTTCATGTGTCATCTATTTTTCCTACTAATGCGTAGTACTTTACACTTATCTGCATTGCATTTCACCTGTCATTGTTCTGTCAAATAATATAGCTCATCTAACTCATTCTGTAATTTCTGAGCTGCCTCTTCAGATTCCTCTGCCCCTCCTAGTTTGGTATCATCTTCAAATTTGGCCACTTTGCATCGAGTTTCTGGCCCCGATTTTATCAAGGGGCGGGATTGTTCTGTGCGAGGGCCCTGGGCGAGCAACAAGCTCGCATGTTGAGGCTAGGAGAGCTTTTTATTCCCAGGCCTCTTTTCCATATCCAGGCTCCGACTACCAGCCGAACCTGGCAGAAATCATGTTGCAGGGTTTGAACACTGGGAATTATGGATTACACCAACCTTCTAAGCTTTCCCGTTCATCAGAAGTCCAAGCCTGGGACTTTGTCTGCTCACGCAGAAAGTCAATAATTGAATAGGCAAGATGCTTCAGCTCTGACATTTTTATCACCTTAAAAATATCATTAAAAACAACATTAATGGAAGTATTAACATCCTTTTAAAATCATACAAAATTGAAAAATTATTAAATTTGTGACATGAGAAATCAAGCAAATAATATGATTCCTACTGCTATCAAAAATATGCATTTCATAACTTAGCAATTTATCTTCCCTCTTAGACTATACATCTTAAAATCCAGACCACTGGATAAAAACACTTTCTCTTGAATAAACAGCCTAACGCTGTGATGCACATTAAGTTATATTTGGTAGAAGAATTTCATGTAGCTAAAAAAATGAACAAAAATAGAGGTTCTTACTCATTCTGTATCACTGCTTCTGTTCATTTTTATTATCAATATTCTCAGTTTGTATATGCTGCTTTAAATACAACCATTTTTGCCCATACATTTACCTCCTTTAATACCATTTAAGCAGATTTCTATTGTCTTGAATCTATCCCATTTACATTGAGAGGTAGATTTGACAATAATGGGGAATTGTTCATAAATGAGGGTCACAACTTCAGTAAATTGTCAAGATGGAGAAGTGACAGCAAATGGAGAAACAACAGAGCTTGATTCCCAAGCTGTGTCTTCTCTATATCATGACGGCAGAGAATGAGTTTATATCTATATTCTAACCTATGTGCATCTTCCAAATCTTAAATTTTGCTTCTTTCTTCTTGTGCTATACAAAGCACTACCAAGCTGAATAATGCATACAAATATAATTATAGTACACTAGCTGCTGGCTGATTTTAAAAAAATTGAGCAATATTAATATGATAATACAGCAGCAATATTAATATGATAATACAGCTAGATTAAGTTATTATGAACAAGCAACAGTAAAAGCAGTTACTATTGTTGTTGTAATCCAGGGGTGGGGTGGGGGAAGAAAAGAGTAGATAATGTCACCAGAAAAGAGAGAGACAGTAAAACAGAATTGTTTTTGCATTTATCATCAGGTGAATACTATTTCCTTTTCAGTTGAAGTTTTGTCAGAGTATCAAACTTTTAACGAATAATATGCTGCAGGATTTTAAAGCTTCATTAACTCGTCAAACTAAATTTCTTCAAAAATCAACTTAATCTATTGTTTAAAATTTCTGATGGCTTTACACTAGTTGTCAGGTGAAATTGGATTTCTCTTTTGCCTCTACTATAAAGAGAAATCCAATTGCACCTGGCAATGACCCTCACGCCTAGGTTTGGGTGTGGAAGCTGCAAAAAGTCGAGAAGCAGCTGGGAGGCAGTTCGGGGCTGAGAGGAGGTCATCATGGGGCTGAGACAGAAAGTGCAGAACAGAGGCTAAAGAAGTCAAGTCTGGGCTCTACAGGTGGAGGCTTTCCTCGGATTGCAGCTGGGAAGAACAACATGCTCAACACTGAACGTTTCCAACAACGTTCACCTGAGGAAGGAGGAAGCCTCCGAAAGCTTGTGAATTTAAAATAAAATTGCTGGACTATAACTTGGTGTTGTAAAATTGTTTACAACACTCTGAAGTTAGTCATTAGGATAAAACTTGATCCATGGTTGAACATCTCTTGCGCACACTGCCAATACTGGAAAAGACATAGGCACAGATTTTCCCGCAACAGTGAAATTGGCGATGGACACCGTAATACTCGCCGACTAGCGCACCGATATCGTCATTGCTAACTTGCTCCAAATTTTGCTGGTTTTCTAATTAGAATACGCCACAGTGAGCACAGCGACTCAGTACCGATCTAGGAGCCGAAGCGACGCTACATTCACCATCTGGAGCCACGGGAACGTTTCAGTAAATGAAAGCGCAACTTCTTAAATAAACTATAACCTCCAATTATTTTAAGGTGTACTGTGTTTTTTCGAATTGCGAGATTTTGTCAGTTTCACTGCTGTGTGTGAGCTATGAATTCCGGTCATTCCAAGTCGCTACATTATAAATAATTAGGAATAAAATAAATTTTGCCTTTTATTTTCGTGGATTACGAGGGCATAAACTGAGCTAAGCAAACTAACCGTGAATTTTTAACTTATTGAAAAGTTCTGATAATTATTTCGGTTGAATGAGACTGAAGATCAAATCTTTGTGGACAGCAAAAATTTACATAATATGCTGAATTTCCTCTGAGTAGATGGGCTTGAAATGTTTGAGGTGTATGAACATCAATTTACTCATAACTGAAACAATAGTAATTAATAAGAAAATTAGAGCTATTAGTAAAGATCTGTTTGATGTGTTAGTAGTTTCAGTGAAGTTGAGCAATGCGGGGAAAGAGGAGTCATTTAAATTCTCAAAATGATCCCAACAACTTGCTTATATATCGAGCCTTTATCATAGTAAAACATTCTAAGGCACTTCACAGGAGCGTTATCAAACAAAATTTGACTCAGAGCCACGAGGAGATATTAGGACAGGTCAAAGCTTGGTCAAAGAGGTAGGTTTTAAAGAGCGTTTTAAAGGAGGAGAAATGGACAGGTTCACGGAGGAAATTCCAGAGCTTAGGGCCTAGACAGCTGAAGGTACGGCCACCAATGGTAGTGCGATTAAAATCAGGGATGCGCAAGAGGCCAGAATTGGAGGAGCGCAGAGATCTCGAAGGGCTGTAGGAGGTTACAGAGATAGGGAGGGGCGAGGCCATGGAGGGTAATGAAAACAAGTATGAGAATTTTAAAATCGAAGTGTTGCCAAACCAGAAGCCAATGTAGGTAAGCGAGCAGAGGGCTGATGGGTGAATGGGACTTGGTGCGAGTTCGGATACGGGCAGCAGAGTTTTGGACTCCAAAACGAGCTCTAGTTTATTGTGGGTGGTAGATGGGAGGCCAACCAGGAGAGAATTGGAATAGTCAGGTCTAGAGGTAACAAAGGCATATAGATGAGGGTTTCAGCAGCAGATGAGCTGAGGCAGAGGTGGAGACGGGTGATACCATGTTGGTGGAAGTAGGTGATCTTGGTGATGGAATAGATATAGGGTCAGAAGATCATCCCAGGGTCAAATAGGATGTCACGGTTGTGAACGGTCTGGTTCAGCCTCAGACAGTGGCCAGGGAGAGGGATGGAGTTGATGGCTAGGGAACGGAGTTGTGGCAGGGACCAAAGACAATGGCTTTGGTATTCCCAATATTTAGTTGGAGGAAATTTCTGCTCATCCAGTAGTGGATGACTGACAAGTAGCATGACAAATCAGAGGCAGTGGACGGGTTGAGAGAGGTGGTGGTGAGGTAGAGCTGGGTGTTGTCAGCATACATTTGGAACCTGACGTCATGTTTTCAGATGATGTCGCCGAGGGGTAGCATGTAGATGAGAAATAGGATGGGGTGGGCTCCAGACAAATGTGGCAATATTAAAATTGAAAATCCCAGGTGCAGGAAGTGGATACTTGGAGATCCTAGCTGTTGAATCTTTGTAACAGTAATGTTTTTAACAATTGGGAGTTTAACCAGGATCTTGGAGCAATAAATCACACCACAGCTAGGTCACCAGCACCATTATTTTTAAGTCTATGTGGCAGCAGTGTGAAAACTGGTTTAAATGCAAGAAAATTCCAATTCCCATTGATTTTAATGAGGGCGGAGCTATGATAATTACTTTAGCTGTTTTTGGGCGAGGGCAACGGCAGAGTGGTGCAAAAGTCCCAGTAAAATATTGAGTTGTGTGATTAATTGTGTAAGTCAGTTACCCCATAATTTCCTCTTTCTTTTGCACTGTTCATGGGTCCCAGTGGCACAAGTCCCCAGGAAAATCTGGGCCATTCAGTAGCAAGTCCCTTCCCTCATGCAGCTGCCCTTTTCTTGAATCTCAATCACTTGGGCCTTGGTCACATCTCCCCACTGAAATATCATGGGCCCACTGAATTTTTTTTTTAGTTGACGCAGGACAATCACAGCACTCAAAATGGATGAACAGTCATTTCGCCCTCCTAATTTTTGTTTTCACAAGTTCAGCAGCCTGTTCATGGGAATGTATTGGTGTACTGAAACTAAAGTGATCGACAAGTGCCTCTTTAGTAGTGATCATTTCAGATTGATAGTGATAGCATTTTATCGAGATCATAAATTCTAAATACAAATTATAACATTTTCTCAATCAAAACAAAGACTTTTTCTGTTCTTAAAAAAATATTTACAACCTGAAATTAAAACATTTAAATTGTCCAATTATTTCTTCACCTAGCATCCCTCTCTATTGCTTCAACTTAAGAAAGCACCTTATCCCAACCTTAGAGTTTCTCCATTTCTGTAATCCTTTTTATTCGTGTACCTGTTTCATCTGATGCTTCCTACTGCAACGAATTCATCTAAACAACAAAAATTCAAGCATACTGTCCTTGCTTCCATTGGGCTGCAACCCAGTACTAGCAATAATCCACGGTATTCGTTGCTTCCCAAAACGATGTTATTGCATTTTATAAGAAACGCTTTAAGCTTTTAGATAATACAAAGAAATAAAAACATGTAAACAGTCTCCAAATTTTAAGAAACTGGCAGCTGCCTGTGAACGCCAGGCCTTGCCCTTGTACGACTCTTGCAGATTCCAGATTTACGCCGTTTACAAATACCTAGATAATACCAAGAGTATTTTTATAAGGCAAGAAAATCATTACACTAACAAAAAGGATGACGGAGAGCGTTTAGCTTTTCAAATCCATTCGGTCAAATCAATACTCTTCAATTCGTTTGTCCTCTAATCAAAATTACTGTTTGTGAAAAGGAAAATACAACATTTAGCAAACATGGGCTGGGATTTTAATGTACCGCTTCTGTTTCTTAGCATTCGGAGGCAATTTTTTTTTTTACGATTTTGATTTAATCCATACCAAAAATAAATTACTGTAAATGCCGAGAGTCTCAGAAGCACTGAGCTCTAATCTGAACGGCTGTTAGACCCACAAGAGCTGCAGCAGACGGAGAAGGACTAGTACCCAGTCACGGTACCGCATTCCCGGTTTTCAGAGGTTTATTTTAAAGGTACCGGAACAGTTCCATTATCGAACAGCTTTAGGAAACGGGAAAACGCGGAATCAGCCACGGAGTCCCGGCTGCACGACCCGCGGGCGCTGTCCTGGTGCTCGGGTGGAAGGTGCCCCGTTACCTGCCGCCGCCGCCCGCCGCCGCTCTCGAGCTGCCTGGCACCAAATTCTACATCAACATCGCGGCGCAGGCGCACTGCCGCAGCCGGGCGGAAGTGGGAGTCTGCAGAAACCGATGTTTGCCCCCAAGCGGAGAAGCGAATGAGTGTCGCGGCGGCTCCTTGTGCAGTAGGAATTCTGACATTTAAATGAATGTGGTTTAACCGTTTTGGAAGAAATCCAAGCCGTGTATGAAATGTAGTTCCTGCAGTCAAAGAGTAGATTAACCACCAGACAGGTAGAAATCAAGGCAAAGGGCTTACTGCAGGTCTGCATCATCGGAAAGAGCAACTGCAGGCCCACTGTATGGAACCTACAACGAAACCAATACAAGGATGAGAAAATGAAAGTTAAAATGTATTTTTGTACCTAGTCGGCACTCACTCATAAACGTATTGCAGTTTACTGTAGCCCCACAAACTTGCATTGTAGCTGTGGTAATGCAAGTAATTGATGAGCATATGTGCCAACTAGGACAAAACATTGTGTGTTTGTGTTATTTTCTTTGAACACTTTTGTTTATTTATAAAAATATTGGAGATTTAAAAAAAGGCTCTTTTACTTGGTTGGGCAGTTAGAGGCAGGAGGTCATGTGATGAAACCACCAGGAAAATGTCCAACTGGAGTTGGCAACCCTACTAGATGGGCAGTCAAACTTGAGTCCTTAAGTACACGTGCTCTCCTGTCCTATCGAATGTCCTGGAACAAGTTTACTCACAGTGCGCGAGTGGAATTACATCGATACTACAGAAACAACCCATTCGGCCTAACTGGTCCATGTGGATGTTTATATTCCACACGAGCCTCTTCCCATTCTAATTACTTCTTCCCACACTGCCCCCATATTCCTCTATTGCCTTCTCCCTCAAGTATGCATCAAAATTCCGCTTAGATGTGTCAGTGTTATCTGCTTCAACCACACCATGTGGTAGTGAGTTCTACATTCTCATCACTCTGTAAAGAAATTCCTCTAAAATTCTTTATTTGATCTGTTAGTGGCTTTTTTATATTTATGCCCCCTTGTTCTGAACTCACCCATAAGTGGAAACATTCTCCACATCCACCCTATCAAACGCCTTCATAATTTTAAAGACCTCTATCAGATCTCCTCTTCGTCTTCTCTCTTCCAGAGAAAGAGCCCCAGCCTGCTCAATCTTTCCTGATAGTTGCATCCTGGTAAATCTTTTCTGCACTTTGTCCAGTGCTTCAATATCCTTTTTGTAGTGTGGAGACCAGAAAGCACACAGTACTCCCAAGTATGGTCTAACCAAGGTTCTATATAAATTTATCATTACTTCCCTTTTGTATTCTGTTCCTCTAGAAATGAACTCCAGTACTTTTTTTGCAATGTTTATGACTTATGAACTTGTGTTGCTACTTTTAGTAATTTATGCATCGGTATTCCCAGATCTCTTTGCTCCTTTACCCCATTTAGTTTCTTGCCTTCCAAGGAATAAGTGGCCTCCTTATACCTCCTACCAAATGTATCACCTCACAATTTGAATTTAATTTGCCATTTTTCCAAAATTGATTGAAGGTTAGCAACAGAACCAGACAGCCAGTAAACAACGACAGGCTCCCTACTATAACAGGCGAACCAAAAACTTTTCACCTTTGAGAAAAAAATTTGATTGGGACAAAGGGAATTTAACCATGTGTCCTTTAAACACAAATAAAGCTGCCAAACAAACATTTATTCAAACAAAGCCCACAGGATGTTTGTACTTGAATTGAGTGGCTTGGCTGCTCTCTCAGATATCTGTCACAGACATAATATCTGTTCTGGGGCTATAGTGTATTGAAACAAGCTGGGCCATTTTCTGCAAGTAAACTTGAATTTTTAACACTGTATGCATTCTGTCAAAAAGAAAGAAGCCAAGCCAATATTCTGATATTATCTGGTGTCAGCCTTGACTCAGTGGTAGCACTCTTACTTCTGAGTCAGAAGGTCATAGGTTCAAGGCCCACTTCAGAGATTTGAGCACATAATCTAGGCTGGCACTGCAGTGTAGTACTGAGGGAGTGCTGCACTGTTGGAGGTGCTACCTTTTGGATGAGATGTTAAACTGAGGCCCTGTCTGCCCACAGATGAATGTGAAAGATCCCACTGCACCATACAAAGATGGACTTCGGTGTCCAGGCCAACATTTATCTCTCAACCAATACCCAAAACAGATCATCTGGTCATTTATTTCACTGCTATTTGTGGGATCTTGCTGTGTGCAAATTGGCTGTCGGGTTTCCTATATGCAAAAACAAGTGTACTTCAACAGTGATTACACTTCAAAAATACTTCATTGGCTGTAAAGCGCTTAGGGTCATCCTGAGGTCATGAAAGGTGCTATATAAATGCAAGTTATTTCTTCTTTCTATGATATATTATAACCAAAAATGTTTCAATTTTTGTCACTGATTTCTGCTCATTCATAGTCAATGGGCACATAACCTTTCCTCTCCAGAGCTATCTAGTTTCCTCTGAAATCACTCTATCTGTGCAGTAGTTGATGGCCCATGCTCAGACACATTTTCCATTAATTTGGGTGTCCTCCAGGAGTTTGTTTTCTCTCCCACTCTGTTTTCACTCATTACCCGACCTTATCTACTCTTTTGCTGATGATTCCATTTTACATTTACATCGCACCTTCTCAGCATGCACAATCTCAAGTCGTCTTGCAGTGCAGTGGCTGATCACTATGGGGTTGAGTTTCCACTTGTTTCCGTTGGTTATATCCGTGTGGAATCGGCCGAACCAGCGCAAAAAAATACGTAAATTATGCCCAAAACAACTTATGCTCGTGTTTTCCATGATCTTTTACGATGGTTCAAGATTTAATTCACTTGAATTAGGTCCCGCTCACAAAACTAGCCACACCCCCAGGTTGAAATTGTGAGATTGCACTGGTTCGGGAAGGCTCGACAAATTGCACTCATTTTCTTAGGCGCACAGGCACTAGTAGGCATGTTTTAAAAGTTTTTTCATATCAAAAAAATATTAATTTACTAAGAAACTGACTAGGGTACACCAATGAAACTAGTAAATGGTTCAGTATAGTTTTTTAAAGTCATTTTTGGTGATTTTAAATCAGGTTACTCACAGGACATCCTTATTAAAAATGCACATTTTTGCTGATAAACCCATTTTCAGCTGTATTAATAAAACTGCACCAAATTACCACTCTTAAATACATCAACAAATATTTTTTAATGGAAAAAAAAAGAAATGATTACATTCTATTACGCTGCCCAATTGCGCTGGTTAGTAACATAGGAACATAGGAACAGGAGTAGGCCATTCAGCCCCTCGTGCCTGCTCCACCATTTGATAAGATCATGGCTGATCTGTGATCTAACTCCATATACCTGCCTTTGGCCCATATCCCTTAATATCTTTGGTTGCCAAAAAGCTATCTATCTCACATTTAAATTTAGCAATTGAGCTAGTATCAATTGCCGTTTGCGGAAGAGAGTTCCAAACTTCTACAACCCTTTGTGTGTAGAAATGTTTTCTAATCCCGCTCCTGAAAGGTCTGGCTCTAATTTTTAGACTGTGCCCCCTACTCCTAGAATCCCCAACCAGCGGAAATAGTTTCTCTCTATCCACCCTATCTGTTCCCCTAAATATCTTATAAACTTCGATCAGATCACCCCTTAACCTTCTAAACTCTAGAGAATACAACCCCAATTTGTGTAATCTCTCCTCGTAACTTAACCCTTGAAGTCCGGGTATCATTCTAGTAAACCTACGCTGCACACCCTCCAAGGCCAGTATGTCCTTCCGAAGGTGCGGTGCCCAGAACTGCTCACAGTACTCCAGGTGCGGTCTAACCAGGGTTTTGTATAGCTGCAGCATAACCTCTGCCCCCTTGTACTCCAGTCCTCTAGATATAAAGGCCAGCATTCCATTAGCCTTCTTGATTATTTTCTGCACCTGTTCATGACACTTCAATGATCTATGTACCTGAACCCCTAAGTCCCTTTGGACATCCACAGTTTTTAACTTTTTACCATTTAGAAAGTACCTTGTTCTATCCTTTTTTGATCCAAAGTGGATGACCTCACATTTGTTTACATTGAATTCCATTTGCCACAGTTTTGCCCATTCACCTAATCTATCAATAGCCCTTTGTAATTTTATGTTTTCATCTACACTGCTTACAATGTCACCAATCTTTGTGTCATCGGCAAACTTAGATATGAGACTTTCTATGCCTTCATCTAAGTCGTTAATAAATATTGTGAATAATTGAGGCCCCAAGACAGATCCCTGCAGGACTCCACTAGTCACATCCTGCCAATGTGAATACTTACCCATTATCCCTACTCTCTGTCGCCTTTCGCTCAGCCAATTTCCTAACCAAGTCCGTAATTTTCCCTCGATTCCATGGGCTTCTATCTTAGCTAACAGTCTCTTATGTGGGACCTGATCAAATGCCTTCTGGAAGTCCATGTAAATAACATCCATTGACATTCCCCTGTCCACTACTTTAGTCACCGCTTCAAAAAATTCAATCAGGTTTGTCAGGCACGACCTACCTTTCACAAACCCATGCTCGCCCTCTCTGATTAACTGAAAATTCTCGAGGTGTTCAGTCACCCTATCCTTAATTTTAGACTCCAGCAATTTCCCCACAGCAGATGTTAGGCTAACTGGTCTATAATTCCCTGGTTTCCCTCTCTCTCCTTTCTTAAAAAGCGGATTGACATGTGCAATTTTCCAATCTAGAGGGCAGTTCCTGAATCTAGAGAACTTTGAAAGATTATAGTTAGGGCATCTGCAATGTGCTCACCTACTTCCTTTA
This sequence comes from Heptranchias perlo, assembly GCF_035084215.1. Lineage (NCBI taxonomy): Eukaryota > Metazoa > Chordata > Chondrichthyes > Hexanchiformes > Hexanchidae > Heptranchias > Heptranchias perlo. The sequence continues at coordinate 73,251,704 of NC_090325.1, forward strand.
AAACCCTGGGATGGAAACCATCTGGTCCTGGGGATTTGTCACTCTTTAGTGCTATTATTTTCTTCATTACTGTTGCGTAACTTATGTTAATTTTATCGAGTCCCTGTCCCCGATTCAATATTAGTTTTCTTGGGATTTCCAGCATGCTATCCTCTTTTTCTTTTGTAAATACTGACGCAAAGTAATTGTTCAACATGTCCGCCATTTCCCCATTGTCAATGACAATATCACCACTTTAAGTTTTTAAGGGGCCAACACTGCTCCTGACCACCCTCTTTTTCCTAATGTAACTATAAAAGTTCTTTGTATTGGTTTTGATATCCCTTGCAAGTTTCCTTTCATACTCTCTTTTTGTAGCTCTTACTATCTGTTTTTGTGACCCTTTGTTGATCTTTGTATCTTTGCCTTTTTGTATGCCCTTTCTTTACGTCTTATATTGTCCCTTACCTCATTAGTTGTCCATGGCTGTTTTTTTTGGCAAGTAGAGTTCTTGCCCCTCAGGGGTATAAACCGGTTCTGTATCTCGTTAAATGTTTCTTTAAACATTTCCCACTGATCATCAGTCATTTTACCCATTAACAGATTGCCCAGTTTACTGGACAGTCTCTGTCTCATCCCATTGAAGTCGGCCTTACCCAAGTCTAGAATCTTAGCAGCTGACTCACTTTTTTCCCTTTCAAACACTACATTGAACTCGATCATGTTATGATCGCTATTGGATAGATGTTCACGTACAGTTAAGCTGTTAACTAAATCTGGTTCATTACTCATTACTAAATCTAGTATGGCTTGCCCCCTTGTTGCCTCTAGGACATACTGCTGTGGAAAACTATCCCGGATACACTCAAGAAATTCACTACCTTTCTGACAGTTGCTAGTCTGCTTTTCCCAATCTATGTGAAGATTAAAGTCCCCCATTAAGACCACTATGCCTTTCTTACATGCTTGTCTAATCTCTGCATTTATACAATCTAGCACTTCAGAGCTGCTGCCAGGGGTCCTATACACAACTCCCACTATAGTCTTAGATCCTTTCCTATTTCTCAATTCAACCCATAAGGTCTCTGTTGGCTGCTTACCCCTCATTATATCCTCCTTTATCATTGAATTGATTTAATCTCTAATCACTAAGGCTACTCCTCCCCCTCTTCCATTTTCCCTATCTCTCCTGAAGACATTATAACCCGGTATATTTAGTTCCCAATCCTGACCATCCTACAGCCATGTCTCAGTAATAGCTATCATGTCATACCCTCCAATTTGAATTTGAACCTGTAGTTCATTTAATTTATTCCTTATACTCCATGCATTTGTATATAGAACTCTTAGTTGGGCCACACACCCTAGCCTGACCTTCAGCTTTGATGCTGGGATAATCGCTTTACGCCTTCTAGTTTTCACTTTATCTGTAGTGCCTAAAGTACACTTTCTTTCTGCTGCTCTACGCTTTTCCCTTTCACTTGTTCTTGAACAACTGTTTGTACTATTTGTATTGTAAATTTCCCCTGGGTCTTCCCCTCTCTTGCTGCTCTCAACTTTACTCCCTTCTGACTCCCCGCTAAGGTTCCCACCCCCTGCCACTCTAGTTTAAACCTTCCCCAACATCACTAGCAAATACCCCCGCGAGGACATTGGTCCCAGTCCTGCTCGGGTGTAACCCGTCCCGCTTGTACAGGTCCCACCTTCCCCAGAACCGGTCCCAATGTCCCAGGAATCTAAATCCCTCCCTCCTACACCACCCCTGCAGCCACGCATTCATCCTGTCTATTCTCCTGTTCCTATACTCACTAGCACGTGGCACCGGTAGTAATCCTGAGATCACTACCTTTGAGGTCCTGCTGTTTAATTTATCTCCTAACTCATTGAATTCACCTTGCAGGACCTCATCCATTTTTTTACCTATGTCGTTGGTACCGATATGGACCACGACTACTGACTGTTCATCCTCCCCCTCAAGAATGCCCTGCAGCCGTTCCGTGACATCCTTGACCCTAGACCCAGGGAGGCAACATACCATCCTGGAGTCACGTTTACGGCCGCAGAAACGCCTATCTGTTCCCCTTACAATTGAATCCCCTATCACTATAGCGCTGCCACTCTTCTTCCTTTCCTCCTGTGCAGCAGAGCCACCCATGGTGCAACGAACTTGGCTTTTGCTGCTTTCCCCTGATAAGCCATCTCCCCCAACAGTATCCAAAACAGAATATCTGTTTGAGAGGGAGATGGCCCCAGGGGACTCCTGCTCTGCCTGGCGGTCACCCATTTCCTTTCTGTCTGCGTAATCTTTACCTGTGGTGTGACCACCTCACTGAACGTGCTATCCACGATAGTCTCAGCATCGCGGATGCTCCACAGTGAGTCCACCCGCAGCTCCAGCTCCAAAATGCGGTTTGCCAATAGCTTCAGCTGGACACACTTCCTGCACACATGGTCACCAGGGTCACTGGTAGTGTCCATGACTTCCCACATAGTGCAGGAGGAGCATACCACGGGTGCGAGCTCTGCTGCCATGACTTGCCTTAGATTTACCCTGCGTTCACCTCTCCGACTCTCCTCCCGCTCTCGGTCTCTCCTTTTATACTGTCCTCACCTTTCGGTCTCTCCTGCCTCACCTGCGACGTCGCACAGTAGTTATCTCTTGTTGCAGGTCTGCTGCTGCTTCTATCCCCACTCTCAGTCTTCTGCTGCTCAGGTCCACCGCCGCTCTGCGGAAAGAGTTAGGAAAAGCGAGGCAAAGCAGCACCTCCGTCCCCCACTTCACCGAACTCCCACACTTACCAAACTCTGAAGTGTTCACTCTGTGCTCCGCTGCACTCAGTGCTCGTTTAGCACTAACAGGCCCCTGTTTTTCTACTGTTTGTGACTCAGATGAGTCAGGCTTGCTCCCCCTTCAGGAACCAGTTTAATCTAGCTAACCAATTAACTAACTACAGCAGCTCTCTCTGCTGAAACCTGACAGAAACTTAAAAATTTAAACTTTAAAATTGAACTTAAACAGTTGATAGCAATTTATACTAGATTTTAAAGAGATTAACCCTTAAACTCCCACACTTACCAAACTCTGAAGTGTTCACTCTGTGCTCCGCTGCACTCCGTGCTCGGTTAGCACTAACAGGCCATGGTTCATGGAAGATTTTATGTTTGTGATTATGCAAATAAATTTTAGTGGGAACTTGAAATGTAGCCTAACCTGCGCAATTTCAAGTGCACTTTGGGTGCAGTTTCCCAATTGCACCCAAAGCGGAAACTCTACCCTTACATCTTGATCTCCACGATGGCATTTAATGGGTCAATGAAAATCTTATTTCTTACAATTCTTCAAAAACACATTTTGTTAATGTTTCTTGTTAGTCTAACCAACAGTATCACATTTTATCTTTCATCAATACAGCTTGTCATTTTTTCAACTTGGCTTTTAACCCTGTATGTACGCTATCAGAAATAGAGACAGCCTCTCTGTTTTATGAGAAACACTCAATATAAATTTTATTTGACTGAAGCTTTTGAAATTTGTCCTCAAGCTTTACTTCAAATTAATTTTTAAAACTAGCCTAATGAATTTGTTAGAGACAGAGAGCATTTTATTATTTCGCTAGCTAAATGCTCCTGATGCATCCTGGGAAATTGTGCATAGTGCACATGCTCAGAATGCAGGATCTGCCTTCCGTTGACAGAATCACTGTCCTTGGCAAAGTCCAAGCTCAGGCTTTTGGGAAAGAATGAGGCCTTCAAGTAAAAACTCTTAAGGAAGGCACCAGAATACACACAAGACAATTCAACGGGTAAATGTGATAATGTTACTGTAAAATATGTAATTTTTTTGAATTGGACATTGGAAATATCAATTACTGAAAAGGAAATAGCAAGTAATTTTTCAATCATAAAATGTTGATGTTAATGGGTTTTCCCATTAAAAATGTTGATGGAAAAGAGAGACAGAAAATTGCAATTAAAGGAAGTAAGGTTTGTGCACATGGTGTATGTGCCATACACATTTATATATATATATATATATATATATAATATATATATAGTGTGTGTATGGATGTGGAAGAAATTGCAATGAGATAAATATATTTAAAGTACTATAAAGTTTTATAAACATTCCCTCTGGTCTTGGAAAAAAATATCAGTCCATCTCGGTTATACAAAAATAAATCCCAGACAACATAGTTCATTCAGAATTTTATTCCAATGGTTTAAACTTTATAAAAAAAGGGTAGAATGAAATCTTTTAACTTTTTTCTGCCATTCTTGCAGTTATTTTTGTCCAAGGATAGAAGGAAGTGGATACAGCCTGAATTAAAGAAGAATTACTCAGAAAACTGACATTTCCCCAAGTATAACAAAACAAAAGCAGAATATTATTTTTGTCAATATAAATCTTCTGGCTGGCTACAGTTTGATTATTATAATTCCACAGGAGCAAGGTGAAAAATGCTATGCTCTCTCTCTATTTTGGTCTCATTATCAACCCAATTATGGGCAGGAACAGGGCAGTAGTGACTGTAATACTTACTGCCCCGTTCACGCTGACATCATGGTGCCAGGAGAAGCGTTTGTGTTTCTCCTGGCCCCATGAAAATCTTTTTTAAAAAAAATTACCTTTCCTGTTTTTTTGAGCGGCCTGCAGCAGTCTCTTCAAGGACCATTGGTTAGGTCGCACTATGCCTAGTATCAATGGGCGGAAGGCATGCTCCCTTCATTGGTATCTCAAAATTGCATTGCATTGCTATGTATGTCATAGGACCTAGATTTGCATTTTACAAATAGGCTTCTGCCTGAAGCAGGTGGGCATCTAGGCTGCTCTTGTGAAAGCCCCAAGCAAAATGGCAGCGGGCAGATTGGGAGTAGGAACGGGGAGGAAGCTCAACCCTCTGATTTTCAGAGCAATACAGCCCAGCTCCCGCCTTGGAAACCTGTCACAAAAAATGATAATAAGGAGGACAATGGATTCATATTTTTATTGCCTGAAATATTCATTGGAAACCCACTACAATAAAAAAATTGAAATAGTCAGTTGTCTTCTTATCCTAATATCACTCTCAGTAATCCAACTGAGTTTTGAAAAGCTATCCAGATACTTACATGGACAACTATAATCTGTGAATTAAATGGAGCAAAATGTCAACTGATTCTATTCTAGTATGTACGAGCTTAAAGCCAATTCTTTCCTGAATATAATATCACAATACTTATTGTGGTTAGTGTTGGCAGCATGTTGAACACCCTCAAAAGCAAAGTGGTCAGGGAGTTTACATATGGGAAATAACTGTTATATATCATGAAATTCTGTTAGCAAGGCATCTGTCCTAGACAACTATAAGCTAAGATGCCATACACTGTTGATACAAACTTTGTGATTGTGATATTTTTTGTATTTATCATGTATTTTATTTTATTTTTTATTTATGTGTGATATTGTGGCCATATGTCTTGCAGATTGTCAGTTGTTTAGCAGAAGGTCGAAGTTGAGGTACCCATAGTACTGATCTTGTAAGGTATCGCCAGGTTGACTCCACGACTGATCATTCAATTATACAAATAGCGTAACAAGATCTTCCCTATAAGGCATAATGCTCACTGACTTATTGATGGGCTAAACCTTTGGAAGGGCCAGCTAACTAAAAGCTCCTGGTCCATATTAGGCCTGGCACTGGGAGCTTGCCAAAATTTAAAGGTTTCAAAACCCAAAGCTCCTGCAGACTGTGATTTCCAAAGAGTCATGGACAGACAGAGATGACCTCTGACCCTCCCCCAGCTCTGTGTCAAGGATTGGCTCATCAAGTTGCAATCAAAACTACCATTACTTGCCCCTTTGGTGTGAGGATCAGGGCAACACATTGTCTAGCCAGCTAGGACTCCTGCTGTGCTCAATCACTGAAAGTCATTCTAACATGGTCGCGTCTATTAACACATTCTGCTATTGCCACCGACAGGATGTGGGAGGACAATACTCACCCAGTCCTTTGTCTGGAATGTGTAATTTGATCCAGTCATTGTCAGGTAGGCTACAGAGCTCAGCCAAGGCACAGTGCTAACACTACTGATTTCAGAGAACAGACAACGCTAACATTACCCTGCTTCTCCCCTTCTGCCCTGCTTTGCCCCTTCTCCCTTTCCCCCTTCCTCTGCTTCCCCCTGCTTTTGCTCTCCCCCTTCCCCTCTACGTCTGCTCCTCCTTTCCCCCTGCTTCTGCTTTCTGCGCTGTTTCTGCTCCCCTTCCCCCTGCTTCTCCCCTTCCCCATTTTGCTGCTTCTGCTCCCCCCATTCCCACCCTTCCCCTCTACTTCTGCTCCCCCCCACTGCTTGTCCCCTTCCTCCGGGCTCTGCTGTCCTTCCCCTTTATGTGGAGATGCCGGTGATGGACTGGGGTTGACAATTGTAAACAATTTCACAACACAAAGTTATAGTCCAACAATTTTATTTGAAATTCACAAGCTTTCGGAGGCTTCCTCCTTCCTCAGGTGAACGTCCACAACATTCACCTGAGGAAGGAGGAAGCCTCCGAAAGCTTGTGAATTTCAAATAAAATTGTTGGACTATAACTTGGTGTTGTAAAATTGTTTACAATTGTCTTCCCCTTTATAAATACCAGCATTTTTGGTGCTTGGCCTCTGGCCCGCGCTATTAGTGACCCGCAGCAAGGGCAGTTGGTGACCTAAAATGCAAGTGCGCAGCCCAACACACTCTAGGCCCGGATGCGTATGCGCTAGTCCCTGGCGGTAGTCACAGTGCACGATCTCCGACCCCTCCCCATGAACTCCGACCCCCCCATGACTAGCCCCTGATGACCGCCAAACCTTCGACCCCCCCCAATGACCCTCGACCCCAATGACTCCCACCGATGATCAAGCCCTCCCACCTGATAATTGAAAGACATCCTTAAGTCAAAATCCATACTTCCGGGATTCCCGTAAGAAAATCCCCCCCCCCCCCACTCTCTTCTTGGCTCCCCATTAAAATTTACCCCATTATGTCCAAAATTGAATTTACGGTGGGATGCCCTCACCCATGTCTGCTGCCGTGATCTTACCGAAGTTGGTGGGGCCATGAAAAGCCCCGTTGAAACTTGAGGAATGCACCTGGAGCCCCCTCCAGAAAAGGTTGTATAGTGTGGCCAAAGTGGGGAGTTCTGGGCCTCCCGCAATGGAATCTGTGAGCTCCCTGCAGCCCCTTTCGTAAGGAGGTTGCTCCTCTGAAAAAACAAATAAGCCCTCATCTTTGAAGGTCTAAGCCTCACCCCAGCATAGACCCTCCTTCCAGTGGGGCCTACTTGCACTGGGAATGGAGGCTAAATGCTTCTTGTCTCCTGGCCTCCAATATTACGCCGGGTCCCCTGTCGGCTGAGTGTGTGGGATTTCCCAGCCTTGGGAGTCCCTGCCCTTGGCCCTGCTCCTGCTGGTGCCCAAGTAAAGGGGAAGGTGGAGATTCGACCACTTATTAGGCACCACTGGAACTCTTGTGAACGGCAGAAACCTGCTATAACTCTCCTGCCGGAGTTATGGTGAGAAATGTGCGGAACCGCAAAGGAATTTCAGCCCCATTGTTACTTAAACCAAAAATCTTTTAGAGGCCAACTAAGAAAAAAATCTGAAAACACAACAGACATCCCAGGGATCAGTCTTGGGACTGCTATTGTTTCTAATTTACATAAATTACCTGGATTCAGCAGCTTAATGCAAAATGTGTAAATACAGCGTGACAAGTTTACTTAGGCAGTGTCCCTTATAAATGTGGATAGAAGAATTTATAATGGAAAAGATTGATAGGACGTGTGATTTTTAATATATTACTAGTAGATCTCCCTTGGCATTGCTCACAGTGAATCCCCTGCTCACCTGTTGTTTGTACCTTCTTAATTATGTTTCTGGGAATTCTCTGTGTCTTTGTTTCTTTCTTCCTCGAAGATATGTTTTCTAAGAAATCTTGTTTTTTACAATGTGTGAATCTCCCTGATCTTTGTGTCTTTCTCGTTGTCACCATTTATCTTTTTTGTGTTTTTATCTGTGATCTGATCTTTGCCTCAGTGGCCTGATTTTTCTCTCCACGTGTGTTTCCATGTCTTCTGATGTTTGTTTCTGTGTCCCCTAGATTGCTGTATCTCTGTTTCCTGACTGCACTTGCTCCTAGACTGGGAGTCACCTGCAGCCTTTCTGTCTGTGTCCCAGTCTTTCTCTCTGACTGCCAATCTGTTTGTCTTTGAGTGCAACCTCTTTCTGTTTTTGTTCCCCGAATGTTTCTTTTTCTCTGTGCTGCAATCTCTCTATCTGTTTGTGCCTCTGTTTCTTTGTCCCTCTAATCTGTCTCTCTGTCACTAAACCTCTTTTTCTGTCCTCACAATCTATCTTTGTCCCCCTAATGCTCTCTCTGTCTAAACCCTTTTCTGTCCCTTAAATATCTCTCTGTGCCCAACAATCTCTTTTATTTTTGTGTCCCCAATTTCTTTGTCCTTATTCTTTGTCTCTGTGCCACCAAATTCTCTTTCTCTCTCTCCCCAATTTCTCTCGCCCTAATCTTTCTCAGTGCCCCAATCTGCATCTCTTCTGGGAATCTCACTCTCTATCCTGCCAGTGTTTATCTTTCCCTGTCCCCAATCTCTCTCCCACATTGTGTCCCCCAAGTTTCTCTCTGTCCCCTCCTTAATTCCAGTAGGGTGCAGGTGTATATTCAATATTGTCCTGATTGTTTAAACTTTATCAGTGTGGGGGGGGTGGGTGGTGGGTGAGATCCCAATGCCCTAAAAAGGAATGGAGGCCGGTGCTTTGCGGTTCCGTGATACTGATCTGTGACCAAGACCGACTTCATGGGCATCGATTTGACAGCTCTATCGAATCTAAATGGGACCAAGGAGGTGTGAGGCAGTAAGGGTGAGTTCAAATTATGAGCTAACAGTTGCCCATATTTTGCAGGGAGGTAGATTAAAATAATGGGCACTGGTCAGGAAATGTAGGATGGAGTTAGCCGGGAGAAATTTGCTGCAAGAGAAAAAAAGAGTGAGTCAGGAGGAGATGCCATGGAGCTACTGGGGGAAGGGCAAGTAAGGGCGATGAGCCAATATGTTTGCATTAAAAAGAGTTCATATTATATTCCCCCACCTGAGGCCAAAACATCTATTGGTAGAATATTTTTGCCTGCTTTTTATTTTTTTCTGCATTTATTGGTCATGTTTGGCTAAGTTAAAGGTACATCTGTATTAGATCTAGTGATAGGAGCCTGTCATGCAATGTTAGATCCAAAGTGAAGCAGAGGCAGAACACTTCATTACATAGGAAACCCCCATCACAGTGCCACCTACAGGCATCTACTGCATCCAACCATTAACACTTTTAAAATGGATTTTCCCATGGACAGAGACTGACAGGAGCTTCAATGCATATTGAAACAGAATGCTGCCACCCACTCAGTTTTTTTTAATAGATGGATATTTATACACAGACAGATAGAGAAGAGAAAAAAATAACAAAAGGGTAATGTTCTAAATATAAAGTAAGATCACAGGAACTGTAAAAAAAGTTAGCATTTAAAGCATTAAGTAATCAAAAATGAAACCATTTGTAAACAGAATTCTCCTAAAGTGATACTTTAGACTATGGGAAAAAAGTATTTCACTCATGCAAAATAAAATCTCCTTCTGATTCTACCAGATTTAATTTCATGGTGCATCAGTGATTGTTCAAATTAATGGTGAACTACATCATTTGCTAAAACTGCTTTATAAATTATAAAAGAGAGACAATTCATAATATTGGGGGGGGGGGTGGCGGGGGTGGGTGTAGGGGTGGGGACAGTGATCACCTTTCATTTAGAATTTTAGTTTGTATCTTTCTGGACTAGTCTAAGTTTATCCAACTCAATTTGAATGAAATCGGTGATATTACTAATTGATATTGATGATAAAATGAAAATTCAGCTCAACTCTATGTTCATGCCCCCTCATTGTTTTAAACAATTTCCTTCAGTTTATCAGCAGTGCAGTCGATTCTGAAATATATTCATTACCTATTAAATAAATTATGTAACGCATATAAATTAATGTTTATCAAAGGTAAAGATATATGCTCTTGATGATGGGACTGTTGTTGAAGGGTACCTTGATTCTCGGTCTTGGCCATTAAACACAAAACAATTGTACACTCAAATGCATTTGAAGAGAAATCCTTGATGCTGAAATTGGCCCTAAATGAAAGTTCTAGAATACATGGCAGGTCAATGGTGGGTGCTTCAACTCGTTGAATTACCAGGATTGGAGCAGGCCTAGGTAAAAGAAAAATTATCACAGCAATTTGTTGTCCTGCACTTTTTGGGCCTGAAACAGCAGCAGATGGGGGTCAGAATTGGCAAAATTGGCACTCGTAGGCACTCTGCATATCGTGTAGACCCAGGGATGGGTCCCATGCAAAGTTTTGGTTTGGGGCTCCTATATTTTACGAGACAAACTTATCACTGGGCCTGCTTGGGGTCCCTGACTGGTTCGGGGACCTGTATAATTGTCAGTGCTGCACCTGTATAGACCATGAGCCAGCAGAACCTCCCTCTACTGTTGAAATTCTGAGGAGGACAGAAGTCAGGGAGGCATGTCTGGAGAATGGAAGGTGGACGAGGAGCAGTAGCAGATGGTGTCGGGCACTCCCAAGAAGGTCCAGCGAACAGTAACAGCTGCTGTCGGGCCCTGAGGCAGGCTGGGCCACCCTCCATTGTGCTCGAAGGCAGTAGCTAGGGCAGCCAGCCAGATGGAGAGAAGCGGCAATAAAAGGATGAAATGCAGCAGATGGAATGTGAGGCATTATGGCCGGTTGAGCTGTGAGGGTCTCAAAAGTTTCTTCAAGAAGTGTGAATAAAAAACATGCAGTGAAATAACAGCAGTTTAAAAAGATGAAAGTACTTTCCTCATGTCTGATAGTGGAGACATTGGGGGGAATTTTAACCCCCCTACGATGGGCAGGGGGGGATTACATCAGTAAATATATGAAACCTGACCCCAATCCGCTACAAACGCTCCTACTTCCGGTTTGAATTTGGGGGCGTCTGAGTAACCTGCTCTGGAAAGGTGGGTCAGTGATTATAATATTTAACTGAGGCTCTGTTCATCAGATTTTGGCAGCCATTTAAATTTAACGGCTGTGGGCCGGGTTTCCCAGGACTCAGGAAATCTGGCAGCTGAAGGGAGGCGAAAACTGCCGAATCCAGCAGGTAAGTGCTTTTCCAACACTACTTGTGGGCCAGGAGGAGCAGGAATGCTTCCCCCAGTCCCTCAAGCAAATCTTCTGCCGCAATCTGTCTGCCTCCCCCTCCGCCCGCGATCTGCCTCCCTCCCCCTACCGATCTGCCTTCCTCCCCCTACCGATCTGCCTCCCTCCTCCCCACAATCTACCATCTACCTGATGGTACGGCTAAAACTGGTGATTTGACGGGGAACTGCGACAGCTCGTTGATCAGATTAACAGTGGATATCCTGTGAGTGCCACCTATAGGGAATTGTGACAGCCAACTGTGGACATTTTAACATTGTAAATCTTATAAGAAATGTTTGTATAGCAGTTTTCAATGCAGCATGTGACCTATGTAAGATTTTCAATATATTATAGATAACGCAAAATAAACATTTATACTTATTCCCATTATCACAATCACCATATTTCTTCAATTTGCACTGAGGGTGGATTTCATGGACATTCAAGTTTTGTTGAGTAAATTAAGAACAAGGGCATGACCTGACACTGAAGCTTCCCCTCCAGAGGCATGCTGGTCCCTGACTCTGGATTCACACTGCAGTTTTGATGTTGGTGTCAAGCGACACTGCTTTGCACCAACAATACATAACATTAACAGTGCATTTTGTTCAGAAGCAGTAAAAGGATTTCCGCTGTTTTATGTGTAGTGAAATCGTTACAAACATGTTATAAACAAGCATTCTTTATAAGCAGATTTATGATATTGTTGCACGTACTGCACAGAAGAAATCTTTCTCCAAGGTTCTCACACGAGTCCTGTGCTCCCTCTGCAGGTCAGAAAGGGAATTGTCTTTGAAGAACACGGCTGATGCAGGAGGACATCAGAATTTCTGTTTGCATATATCAGTCTTTCTTACCAGGAAGAAGCACCAATGAAAATGTCCACAGGCTCCGAGAGCCAGAAACTAGTAAGGTTCCTTTGTGTAGCTCTGGGATATTGCAGTTCAAAGGTCCTTCTCAGAATCATAAAAGCCAATCTGTGAGCCAGAAGCCAGTGCTAAATAACAACAGTCATTGTACTTAAAAGTCATGCAGTGTTTTGGGATATTTCTGAGCTGTGATGAGGCAGTACGTAAATACACGTCTTTCTTTTCTTTCTTATGCAATTGTGGGGCGAACAGAGTTCCCTTACAGTGGTCTCGGGGTGATATATCGTCCTAATCTTGAGTGCTGCCTTGAAAAAGGTCCTTTGCATGTTGGCTCACCTGAAAATTCAGCAGCTAATCCCTCAAGATGCCCATGATAAACAAAATGCACATGGTTTTAATGTGGATGGAAAATTAAATTCTGAGGGCTTGTAATTTCCTGACTAGCTCTCCTTGCAAGCGCTGCTCCTCACCATAAGCTCATATTTGGGGAATTGGTCCTTGCATTGCCTAATTTTTTTGTTTTGTGATTAGTTTTACAATTTTTCTAAAATAAGACAACTTAATTATGAAACTTTGTAGATAATTACATTACATTGAGGCAAGGGGCATTGCAATAAAGAAAAGAAGACTTGCATTTCTAAAGCGCCTTTCATGACCTCAGGACGTCCCAAGGCGCTTTACAGCCAATGAAGTAGATTTTAAGTGTAGTCACTGTTGTAATGTAGGAAACGCAGCAGCCAATTTGCAATTTGCACAAAGTCCCACAATAAACAATGAGATAATGATTGGATAATCTGATTTAGTGATATTGGTTGTCCTAAGGTGGAACAGAGGGATGCTGTGGGTTGGTTCAGGAGAGGGCTACATTCTGGGACAGCTACGAGAAAGTCAGAGAAGGTCATGGCCAACTGATAAAAGACAGTCATCCAGTTATTAAATGGCATTGCAGTTTTATCAGGATTTTCACTTACTGATGGAGTAGCTTCCCAAAATGCTCCCAATGGCTTCAGATTCTTAATGATAAGGTGGCCATGCCTCAGAGCTGTACTTGACCTCAGTACCTTTCAATAGGAGCAGCCCTCTGAACATCTGAAACAGTAATTGAGTAGAGGGGGAAAAAGAGCAGAGAAGAAATTTGGCTAAGAGTTGTTTGTCAGATCTTGCTGTGCGCAAATTAGCTGTCATGTTTGCCTACATTACAACAGTGACTATACTTCAAAAGTACTTAATTGGCCGAGGATGTAAGGGGTGTTATATAAAGACAACCACAAGTTCTTTCTTTATACAGAAAATGCTGGAAACACTCAGCAGGTCTGGCAGCATCTGTGGAGAGATGAAGGTAAGGTTAACATTTCAAGTCGATGACCTTTGGTCAGAATCTGCCCGATGAAAGGTCGCTGACCTGAAAGGTTAACCCCACCTTCCTCGCTCTACAGATGCTGCCTGACCTGTTGAGTGTTTCCAGCATTTTCTGCTTTAATTTCAGATTTCCAGCATCTGCAGTATTTTGCTTTTTTTATTATACTTTGTATATTTGGTGTGAATTGATGTCCTCATTGAAAGAATTAATAACTGCAACATAATCACTTTAGTTTATTCGGTGATAATCTGCAATTAAGTGTAATTTATAAGAATGTGCTCTGGTCAAAACATTCAGATAGCCAGATTGTACTATACCTATACTTATTACAAGTCGCCTAGTGAAGTATATGAATACACTACAGCTCCTTCCAGTGGCAGCAAGTGGAAATGCAATATTGCATCTCAGACCTATTTGAAATTGGAAACTTAATTTAATATTTGCAAATTTTATTTTCAGAAAAACTAATTCAGTTAGACTTTGTTCAGCACTAAAATAATATAAAATAAAAAATAAGAAGAAGGATAAAAAGATGTTGGAGCTCTATTTCTCCACCAAACCATGAGGGAGTGCTGAAGATTCTCAAAGGACTTCAGGAAGCACTTCTGCTGATTAATAAATTCACCTCTGTATGCAGCCCCTGTAAAAAAAAAGTGCTAGGGAAATTAATGGGGCTAAAGGCTGACAAATCCCCAGGGCCTGATAATCTACATCCCAGAGTACTAAAGGAAGTGGCCCTGGAAATAGTGGATGCATTGGTGATCATCTTCCAAAATTCTATAGACTCTGGAACAGTTCCTACAGATTGGAGGGTGGCAAATGTAACCCCACTATTTAAAAAAGGAGGGAGAGAAAAAACAGGGAATTACAGACCAGTTAGCCTAACATCAGTAGTGGGGAAAATGCTAGAGTCCATTATAAAAGATGTGATAACAGAACACTTGGAAGGCATTAATGGGATTGGACAAAGTCAGCATGGGTTTATGAAAGGGAAATCATGCTTAACAAATCTACTGGAGTTTTTGAGGATGTAACTAGTAGAATAGATAGGGGAGAACCAGTGGATGTGGTGTATTTGGATTTTCAAAAGGCTTTTGATAAAGTCCCACACAAGAGGTTAGTGTGCAAAATTAAAGCACATGGGACTGGGGGGAATATACTGGCATGGATTGAGAATTGGTTGACAGACAGGAAACAGAGAGTAGGAATAAACGGGTCTTTTTCCGGGTGGCAGACTGTGACTAGTGGAGTATCGCAGGGATCAGTGCTTGGGCCCCAGCTATTCACAATATATATCAATGATTTGGATGAAGGAACTAAATGTAACATTTCCGAGTTTGCAGACGACACAAAGCTGGGGTGGAACATGAGCTGTGAGGAGGATGCAAAGAGGCTCCAATGTGATTTAGACAAGTTGGGTGAGTGGGCATGGCAGATGCAGTATAATGTGGATAAATGTGAGGTTATCCACTTTGGTTGTAAAAACAGAAAGGCAGATTATTATCTGAATGGTGATAGATTGGGAAAAAGGGAGGTGCAACGAGACATCGGTGTCCTTGTATACCAGTCGCTGAAAGCGAGCATTCAGTGCAGCAAGCAGTTAGGAAGGCGGTTTTGGTCTCCTTATCTGAGGAAGGATGTCCTTGCCATGGAGGGAGTGCAACGAAGGTTCACCAGACTGATTTCTGGGATGGCAGGACTGACGTATGAGGAGAGATTGGGTCGACTAGGCCTATATTCACTCGAGTTTAGAAGAATGAGAGGTGATCTCATCGAAACATATAAAATTCTAACAGGACTAGACAGACTAGATGCAGGGAGGATGTTCCCGATGGATGGGGAATCCAGAACCAGGGGTCACAGTCTCAGGATACGGGGTTTGCCATTTAGAACCGAGATGAGGAGAAATTTCTTCACTCAGAGGGTGGTGAACCTGTGGAATTCTCTACCACAGAAGGCAGTGGAGGCCAAGTCATTAGATGTATTCAAGGAGGAGATAGATATATTTCTTAATGCTAAAGGGATCAAGGGATATGGGGAAAAAGCGGGAACAGGGTACTGAGTTAGACGATCAGCCTTGATCATTTTGAATGGCGGAGCAGGGCCAAAGGGCCGAATGGCCCACTCTTGCTTCTATTTTCTATGTTTCTATGCTGGGGGGCTCAATTCTTGGCATATGTATACTTATAGGAATTCATTTAATTTGAGTTAGATAGGCAATAATTTAATTTAAGCTAGTAAGCCATGGCACTATTCTTCAGTCCAGGGAGCTTCCCTACCTAACAGCACTGTGGGAGCACCATCACCGCAAAGACTGCAGCAATTGAAGAAGGTCAACCATCACCTTCCCAGGGCAACTAGGGATGGGCAATAAATGCAGTCTCATCAGTGTCACCTAAATCCTGAGAACAAGTTTTTTTTAAAAAAACATTGAACTGCAGACTGCCTGAGCTGACTGATGGGCAGAAACAGTGGGGGTGGGCTTGGTGTAAATCGATCCAGCCCCAAATTTCATCTCTTGCACTCCCAAAGGTAGCCCCTCTATGGCCATAGGGCTGCAGAATTTCAGAACTCAAGTTCCTGTCAAAGTGCTGCCTCTATTCACATTAGCATAACTCCAGTGATCACATGATTCTCTGCTCCCAGTGCTTGAAGGGAGAATTGATCTGATATAGGGCTACAATATTTAGCCCTGATTCTCCAACCTGAACTCCTTCATCTCCAATGATCTGAAACTTGTAACTTTATGTGTGAAGTGAATGGTATAGCATGCCAAAGGACTGATAATTACCCCGTTCATATAGTTAGTAGCCCTTGAGACAATGGGCTCTGCTCATTACTCTGTCCTATCTACACTAAAGGGCATTAAAGCCCACACTGTCAGGCTAAAACTATGTGGAATTTATTTACTTTTATGGTATGCACAGAAGCAGAAACACATGGCGAAACATTAGCAGTATATTACTTAATATACAATATGTTTCAAAACAATAGAGAATTGAATTTTTAGAAGTCCATTCCAATAACTTTTGAACTCAGTAATGCAATGTTATATAACGGAAGTCCACAGAGTCCTTTTTCACCACTTAGCATGGAAACAAGCAGTCGAAGCAGGGAAGTAAAGGCTTCAGAGATCACCACCACTCATTTACAACTCCTTGGTACTGCCAAAGACACTCAAGATCAAAGACACCAGGGATAATTCGGAATCGCACTTCAAAAGTTAGATTGTTCTTTGTTTTTGTGTTTGAGTGGATGTTTGCAGGTCAGTTTGCAATGGGATACAGAGTTCCTCGAAGCCTTCATACTGAACTGTTGCCTCCGTAAGCAGACCGAGATAGATAGATTTCTGGATTCTAGGGGAATCAAGGGACATGGGGATTGGACGGGAAAGTGGAGTTGAGGTTAAAGATCAGCCATGATCTTATTGAATGGTGAAGCAGGATCGAGGAGCTCTATGGCTTACTCCTGCTCCTATTTCTTATGTCCTTATATCATCAAGGGTGCGGAGTGGTTTGTAGATTCTGGTGGATGGGTACCTCCCAGTTGGTGTAGCCTTATCCTGAGCCTCTTCGTCATCTCTTTCTCCTCCTTCTCCTGTTCTGCCTCCATTATAAGAATATATATGGGAATACCCATGAAAATGATTTGATAACAGAAGGGTGGGAAGCAAATGATTTCCCTGCCTGAAATTACTGAAAGGCAGATTGCAGAATCCTCTCTTAGTAGCAAAGGTGAAAAAAGATCTTTTTAATCACAAAGCTGAAGTTTCAGTCAAAGTTTGTGGACATTCATAGCCTGTGAACTCAACCACTTCCTGCTTTGATAAATTGTGCAGCTAACTTACCCTTTTTTCTACAGGCTAAAACGAGGTCAGGCACAAGCCTGATGTAAATGGTAGAATTTCTGGGACAGCAGCTTTTGCCCGTGTCATCCTGTCATTTGCAAACATCCACCGCTTTGGGCTGGGCACATTTTCTGTCAGCAGCCAATTCCACTAGAATTCAATGGGCTGGATTTTGCTGTGAAAATAACAGTGAGGCTAACAGCAACTTCCGACAATCGCACATGTGAAGTTAAATGCAGAAATCCAGAAGTGGCTGTCCGGGATGCGATGTTCTTCCATGAACAGCGCGAAAACGGTATCTTGCCATCTGACTCCCCATTCAAATACATTAAAAGGCATTAAGTTCCTTTACCTCATAGATAGGGAATAAACTCACCAAAAGATGTTAAGGCTGGTCCATTCCAGTTTAAGTACCCTTTTAACGCGTGGTAAGTCTTATTACTGCCAAACAATCTCTCTGGCACTGAAAATTAACTTTTACAAGTGTGGAGTCTCATTCCTTCAGATTTTAATTATTGTTGGACATTTAAAAAAAATGTAATAATTTATTTTTAACTTTTTCTTTCTGTCTCTTTTATCTCTCTCTCTTAATCCACTCTTTCTTTCCCTCTCTTTATTTCACTTTCTGTACCTTTGACATTGAATTCACTATTCTAACTTACACTTCCTGGTTCAGATGCGCTGCTCATTAACGATTCTTCAATTTGGTTAAGGGGATACACAGTTCCTTGCCCTGTTCACGTGGGTTCCAGATGTCCTGTAGAGGGCATTGCTCTGTTTGGATCTCCCGCTGACAGTAACTTGCCGTGAAAAACCACATGGAATGTCTATGGGCAAGTGCAAGTCTAACAAACGGCTGGTGCTGTTCATTCACCACTCATGGCAAAATCCGGCCCAACGTATGTACTTTAGAACAGGATAACTCGGGTGTATCTGATTTACACCCCAAATTCCGGTCCCCTATGCCAGAACTACTCCACTTCTGCACCAAAGCAATCTCAGACTTTAGGGCACAAGATGCCCAAGTACTTAAGTTCTCTGATAGTTTAAACCTTAGCACTGCATTTACTGTCATAGTATCATAGGTAGCCTGTTTAAAATGTAATTAAGAAAGGGTCAAACTCATTTATCTGAACTAACCAATCAGTACAATAAATAGTTTTGCTCTAGGCAGAACTGTCAGATAGTACTTATTAGAATTGATGCTAACTCATTTTAGTTTTAAAATGTGACTTATTTCAACTTTTGTCACTTTCATAAATAAATACAGTGCTATCATAGTATCATAATAGGTACGGCACAGGAGGAGGCCATTCAGCCCATCACGCCGTGCTGGCTCTTTGAGAAAGCTATCCAATTAGTCCCATTCCCCTGTTCTTTCCCCATAGCCCTGCAAATTTTTCCCCTTCAAGTATTTATCTAATTCCCTTTTGAAAGTTACTATTGAATCTGCTTCCACCACCCTTTCAGGCAGTGCATTCCAGATCATTACAACTCGCTGTGTTAAAAAAAAATGTTTCCTCATGTTGCCTCTGGCTCTTTTGCCAATCACTGTAAATTCCTGTGTGCTCTGGTTACCGACTCTTCTGCCAGTGGAAACAATTCCTCCATATTTACTCTATCAAAACCGTTCATGATTTTGAACACCTCTATCAAATCTCCCCTTAATCTTTTCTGTTCTAGGGGGAACAATCCCAGCTTCTCCAGTCTCCCCACATAACCGAAGTCCCTCATCCCTGGTACCATTCTAGTAAATCTCTCCTGCCCCCTCTCTAAGGCCTTGACATCCCTCCTAAAGTGTAGTGCTGAGAATTGAACACGATACTCCAGCTGAGGCTTAACCAGTGTTTTATAAAGGTTTAGCATAACCTCCTTGCTTTTGTACTGTATGCCTCTATTAATAAAGGCCATGATCCCACATACTTTTTAACAGCCTTCTCAACTTGTCCTTCTACCTTCAAAGATTTGTGTATGTACACCCCCAGGTTTCTCTGTTCCTGCATCTCCTTTAAAATTTAGTTTATATTGACTCTCTCATTCTTCCTACCAAAACGCATGACTTCACACTTCTCTGCGTTAAATTTCAACTACCATGTGTCTGCCCATTTCACCAGTCTGTCTATGTCCCCCTGAAGTCTGTTACTGTCCTCCACCTTGTTTACTACATTTCTGAGTTTTGTGTCATCTGTAAACTTTGACATTATACCATCTATACCCAAGTCCAGGTCATTAATATATATCAAAAAGAGCAGTGGTCCTAATACTGACCTCTGGGAAACACTACTGTACACTTCCCTCCAGTCTGAAAAACAACTGTTCACCACTTCTCTCTGCTTTCTGACCCCTAGCCAATTTTGTATTCACGCTGCCACTGTCCCTTTAATCCCATGGGCTTTAATTTTGTTAACAAGTCTATTATATGGTACTTTATCAAATGCCTTTTGAAAGGCGAAGAAATTCTAATCAACAAACTTTGTGACAAAAATCAAAACACATTCTATGTGCACTGTTTTTTGCAAACATAAACAGGTACAAATAATGCACACAGGAATGTAGTATGAGCATATTAAATGTTTATATATGAAATTCACCGATCGTAGTTTCTATCCTCATATGTTTAAATGGATTTGTAACCTGTCTTACACTTGCTTATCATAAATGTACCTCCGAAAAATCAACTGATGTTAACAGCTCTGGTTTAGTGTGGTGCAGCAATATTGATAGAGTTGATATGAAAGGGGCATCAATTTACCCACCCGTTGGCAATTGTTAAAATTCAGTATGCTGGGTCAAATGAAAAGTCTTCAAATGTAAGAGCTTCCTCCACCTTTGTCTCTCTGTAGTACATTCCTACTGAGTACATTCCCTGTAGCCTAGGTAAAGAATCTTTGGTTGACTTTTCCCAGAACAAAAGATTAGCAGAGCCAAGCAGACCTAATGTAAGGCCTCTTCCATTCTGTTTACACAGGAACCTGTGAGCAAATGCCATTGTACCCTTGGTACTTTGGGGAGATGCAGTCAAATGGTACTGACAGTGAAGTGATGTACCTCAACACATTTACACTGATCGCACAATAAAGGACCAGCTGGTCTGAAACAACTGATGGCACATAACAATTTTCTTTTAATATAAGGCTAACTGGTTTGTGCTTCAGTATTTAATGAATTATACAGGTCTTTCAAGAACTGTGGCATAGAGGAGCCTTTGTAATGAAGACATTAGGTGAACTGGTAACCAACAGATAGTAATGCCAGCTGAGAACTGATACACACAGTCAACCAGTAAAGCTGAACCTAGTTTTATTAAAGCTGACCTCTTCATCTGTGATTAAAAGGGTTAGTAACCTTACGATGCTTCATTGCTTTTATTTTTCAAATGCTACTGTAATACCAGAGAACAGTTTGAACTAGGGAGCAGGAAAGCTGGTGTGCATGGAGTTAGTGGTGACTAATGATTGTATATATTGAGAATTAGAGGCTTGGTTTCCATCTTTTCTTGAAAAATGGACACAAAGCCTGTTTATTCATTGCAATTAAGCATCCGCTAACAAAATCCACAAAAATACACCCCCTAAAATTCTGATGGGGGTGAAGGTGGAATTTTTGATGGAGATCTGCCCACGTTGTGCCCAGTCAGGTTTTCCGGCCCTGTTCTGCTGGAAAGACATGCGTTCGCCCACTGTTTGGTGCAGCCGTAGGATGGGATGTTGTCACTTGTCTTAAGTCCTGTCACTTGTACCCTTGACTCCGCCCCACATAACCTCCCCCAGGATTTAAGTGGCGTTTCTCTGCTCACCTTGATGACAAAGTCAGAAGTGGTTCCTTAAAGGGGAATGACAAGGCTGAAGTCAATCAAAACCTTCTGGTAGTTGTAGCTTTTGTTTCCTTTGGGCAATCTTGAAAATATTTTAGGGCTGCACTTTGAGAGGTTCTGGCTGCATTTTTCAGTGTTCTGGGAGAGCGTGGGCACAGTAAGAAGATTTTGGGGTAAATGCTTAGAATGGGATTCACAATGGGCATCCCACTGTTTATTTATTTATTTATTTATTTATTTTATTCATTCATGGGATGTGGGCGTCGCTGGCAAGATCAGTATTTATTGCCCTTGAGAAGGTTTATGCTCGACTAGCAGGAGGCAGAGGAGAAAGATAAGTGAGAGGCAGCCATGCAAGCCTAGAGAATCAGGCAGCACTGGAGAAGAGCCAGACTCTCACAGAGATGCCTTACCACCAGATTTAACAGACCAAGATATTCCTTCACCGACAGCTCTTTACTAGGCCCAACCATCTTCAGCTGCTTCATCAATGACCTTCCCTCCATCAGAAGGTCAGAAATGAGGATGTTCGCTGATGATTTCACAATATTCAGTTCCATTCGCAACCCCTCAAATAATGAAGCAGTCCATGCCCGCATGCAGCAAGACCTGGACAACATCCAGGCTTGGGCCGATAAGTGGCAAGTAACATTCGCGTCAGACAAGTGCCAGGCAATGACCATCTCCAACAAGAGAGAGTCTATCCACCTCCCCTTGACATTCAACGGCATTACCATCGCCGAATCCCCCACCATTAACATCCTGGGGGTCACCATTGACCAGAAACTTAACTGGACCAGCCATATAAATTCTGTGGCTGCAAGAGCATGTCAGAAGCTGGGTATTCTGTGGCGAGTGACTCACCTCCTGACTCCCCAAAGCCTTTCCACCATCTACAAGGCACAAGTGAGGAGTGTGATGGAATACTCTCCACTTGCCTGGATGAGTGCAGCTCCAACAACACTCAAGAAGCTCGACACCATCCAGGACAAAGCAGCCCGCTTGATTGGCACCCCATCCACCACCCTAAACATTCATTCCCTTCACCACCGGCGCAACGTGGCTGCAGTGTGTACCATCTACAGGATGCACTGCAGCAACTCGTCAAGGCTTCTTTGACAGCACCTCCCAAACCCGCGACCTCTAAGTCCTTTGGAATGTCCTGAGGTCGTGCATGGCACTATATAAATGCAAGTTCTTTCTTTCTTGCTTGAATTTGTGTTTCTTTTTCAGAGATAAAAAGAATCACATTAAGGTTATTGCATCCACTCCCTTCACCCCTCCTTTTGGGATTTTCACACACTTAAAGCAAGATATATGATACACATGATGTTGCTTTCATTACAACTATCTCCTCAGAATGGACCCACTGTGGCTGCAGGTGCTCCAAGTTAATTGGTGCCCATGATCTCCATAGTCTCTTTCTTGCCAGGTGTTAACACATGAATGTAAGCTGGTCCTCTGCCTGTAGCCCTTTGTTTGCAGGCATTCTAGGCAATCTTCTCCTGCATGAGGATGGCACAGTTTCAGTACTGTGTCACATTCTCCTATCCTTCCTTTTCCATTTATATAATCTTTCACCTCTTGAAATGGAAGAATAGCAAGTGTATGAGAATACTGAAATGATAGGTAACGGTTAGAAAAACGTACACGTACATATGTGAGGGAGAGTGATTTGGAGGGATTCAGGTTGTAAAGTAACTGTTCATTTATTTCTCACAGTTACACCCAGAGGTTAGTGCTGGAACACTTGTGACATGCAGTGCACTCTTGTCTCTGTGATTCCACGGTAATAATGGGTGTTGAGGCGAGAGCACCTACTTTGACCCCACTGGCTAGGCCTTTGAACCTCTTTCTGTATTGCAGGGGTGTCCTGGTGGTCAGGTTCTACTAACAGCTACTACCAGTTTGTTCCAGATTTCCATTGCAGCACAGTTTGGAAGCTTTCTCCCTTCTTGGGTTCAGTGGCATCAGATGCTCCCATAAGTGTTCTGTGCATCATTTATGGGAGTTGATGCACACTGCCCAATATCTACTCAGACGATTGTGTAACCCAGTTCTTTTTCTTTTATCCTTACAACAGTAGCTGGTGAGTGTTTTTTCTCTGGTGAGTGTTTTTTAAGTCTTTAAGTTTATTTTTGTTAAGTTTAGTTAATATAATAAATAGAGGCATGGCAGGGAACCTCAGACCCATCGAATGCACATCTTGTGCCACGATGGGAACTCCAGGACACTTCCCGTGTCCTGGATGGCTACGGGTGCAGGAAGTGTCGCCAGCGGGAGGAGCTCAAGCTCCGGATTTCGGAACTTGAGCTCCTCCTGCTGGCGTCATTGCAGTGTATCCGCGAGGCTGAGAGCTACGTGGCTAGCACGTTTCTGGAGCTTAAGAGTGTGTGGGCAGAGAGGGACTGGGTGACCACCAGACAGACAAAGAGGACCAGGCAGGTAGTGCAGGGGGTGGCCACCAGACAGACAAGGAGGACCAGGCAGGTAATGCAGAAGTCCCCTGAGGGCATCTCACTCTCCAACCAGTATTCTGGTGAGGGAGAGGGTTCCTCTGGGAAGTGCAGCCAGAGCCAAGACCATAGCACCATGGGTGGCTCAGCAGTACAGGGGGAGGGAGAAGAAAGGTGAGGAGAGCAATAGTAATAGGGGATTCCATAGTTAGGGGAACAGACAGGCATTTCTGCGGCCGCAGACGTGATTCCAGGATGGTATGTTGCCTCTCTGGTGCCAGGGTCAAGGATGTCACTGAACAGCTGCAGAACATTCTGGAGGGGGAGGGTGAACAGCCAGAGGTCTTGGTCCATTTCGGTACCAACGACATAGGTAGAAAGAGGGATGAGGTCCTGCAGGCAGATTTTAAGGAGTTAGGAAAGAGATTAACAAGCAGGACCTCAAAGGTAGTAATCTCTGGATTACTCCTGGTGTCACGCGCTGGTGAGTATAGAAATAGGAGGATAGAGCAGATGAATGCATGGCTGGAGAGATGGTGCAGGAGGGAGGGCTTTAGATTCCTGGGGCATTGGGACCAGTCCTGGGGGAGGTAGGACCTATACAGGCCGGACGGGTTACACCTTAATGGAGCTGCGCCGAATGTCCTCGCGGGGGGGTTCGCTAGTGCTGTGGGGGAGGGTTTAAACTCATTTGGCAGGGGGATGGGCACCACGATGTAGCATTGGAAAGGAGAAACAAGGTGCACAAAGGATTGGGAGAGAAAGATAGCTCTAGAATAAGAAATAGTACATTGTTAGGTGGGATCAGACGAAGAGAGAGTACAAGAAAGTCTAACACTGATTTGCAATGCATGTGTGTAAATGCACGAAGTGTGGTAAACAAGGTTGGTGAGCTGCGGGTGCAAATAGCCACATGGGAATATGATGTCGTGGTGATAATGGAGAGTTGGCTCAAAAAAGGGCAGAATTGGGTACTAAATATTCCTGGATACAAGGTGTTCAGGAAAGACAGGGAAGGAAAGAAAGGGGGGGGGGCGTGGCAGTATTGATTAAGGAGAATATTGCCGTGCTGGAGAGAAATGATGTCCTGGAGGAGTCAAGAACAGAATCTATTTGGTTAGAGTTAAGAAATAAAAAAGGTGCCATTACACTACTGGGTGTATTCTATAGGCCACCAACTAGTGGGAAGGATATAGAGGAGCAAATTTGCAATGAAATTACAGCGAGGTGCAAAAGCCATAGAGTAGTGATAACTGGGGACTTCAATTATCCTAATATAGGCTGGGATAGTAATAATATAAGGGGCAAAGAGGGGGAGGAATTTTTGAAGTGTGTTCAGCAGAACTTTCTTGACCAGTATGTTTCCGGCCCAATGAGGAAGGAGGCATTGCTGGATTTGGTTTTGGGGAATGAGGCAGGCCAAGTGGAGCAAGTGTCAGTGGGGGAACATTTATGGAACAGCGATCATAGGTTTAGAATAGCCAAGGAAAAGGACATGGACCACTCTAAAGTAAAAATACTCAATTGGAGGAGGACCAATTTCAGTGGGATAAGAACAGATCTGGCCTGGGTAAATTAGAATCAAAGATTGGCAGGCAAAACTGTAATTGAACAATGGGTGGCCTTTAAGGAGGAGGTGGTTCGGATACAGTCTAGGTACATTCACAAGGGAAAAAGGTAGGGCATCTAAAGCCAGAACTCTCTGGATGACAAAAGAGATAGAGAGTAAGATGAAGCAGTAAAAAAGGGGCGTATGACAGATGTCAGGCTGATAACACATGTGAGAATCAGGCTGAATATAGAAAGTGCAGAAGGTAAGTGAAAATGGAAATAAGAGGGGCAAAGAGAGAGTATGAGAATAGACTGGCGGTTAACATAAAAGGGAATCTAAAAGTCTTCTGTAGGCCAGTAAACAGGTAGTAAGAGGAGGGGTGGGGCCGATTCGAGACCAAAAAGGAGATCTACTTATGGAGGCAGAGGGGATAACTGACGTACTAAATGAGTACTTTGAATCTGTCTTTACCAAGGGAGAAGATGCTGCCAGAGTCTCAGTAAAGGAAGATGTAGTTGAGATACTGGATTGGCTGAAAATTGATAAAGAGGAGGTACTGGAAAGGCTAGCTGTACTTAAGGTGGATGTGTCACCCGGTCCAGATGGGAAGCATCCTAGGTTGCTGAGGGAAGTAAGGGTGGAAATTGCAGAGGTACGGGCCATAATCTTCCAAATGTTCTCAGGGGTGGTGCCAGAGGACTGGAGAATTGCAAATATTACACCCTTGTTCAAAAAAGGCTGCAAGGATAAACCCAGCAACTACAGGTCAGTCAGTTTAGCCTCGGTGGTGGGGAAACTTTTAGAAATAATAATCCGGGACAGAATTAGCAGTCACTTGGACAAGTGAGGATTGATTAGAGTAAGCCAGCACAGATTTGTTAAAGGCAAATCAAGTTTAACTAACTTGGTAGAGTTTTTTGATGAGGTAACAGAAAGGGTAGATGAGGGCAATGCAGTTGTGTATATGGACTTTCAAAAGACGTTTGATAAAGTGCCGCATAATAGGCTTGTCATCACGATTGAAGCCCATGGAATAAAAGGGGCAGTGGATGCATGGATACAGAATTGGCTAAGTAACAGGAAATAGAGTGTAGTGGTGAACGGTTGTTTTTCGGACTGGAGGGAGGTGTACAGTGGTGTTCCCCAGGGGTCAGTGCTGAGACCACTGCTTTTCTTGATATATATTAATGACTTGAACTTGGGTGTACAGGGCACAATTTTCAAATTTACAGATGACAAAAAAGTTGGAAAGGTAGTGAACAGTGAGGAGGATAGTGATAAACTTCAAGAGGATATGGTCAGGCTGGTGGCATGGGTGGACACGTGGCAGATGAAATTTAACGCGGAAAAATGCGAGGTGATACATTTCGGTAGGAAGAATGAGGAGAGGCAAAATAAACTAAAGGGCACAATTCTAAAAGGATACAGTAACAGAGAGATCTGGGGGTATATATACACAAATCGTTGAAGGTGGCAGGGCAGGTTGAGAAAGTGG
Organism: Heptranchias perlo; assembly: GCF_035084215.1. Lineage (NCBI taxonomy): Eukaryota > Metazoa > Chordata > Chondrichthyes > Hexanchiformes > Hexanchidae > Heptranchias > Heptranchias perlo. The sequence continues at coordinate 73,278,331 of NC_090325.1, forward strand.
TTAAAAATGCATACGGGATCCTGTATAAATAGAGGCATAGAGTACAAAAGTATGGGAGTCATGATGAACCTTTATAAAACACTGGGTCCGCCACAACTGGAGTATTATGTCCAGTTCTGGGCACCGCACTTTAGGAAGGATGTGAAGGCCTTAGAGAGGGTGCAGAAGAGATTTACTAGAATGATTACAGGGATGAGGGACTTTAGTTACGTGGATAGACTGGAGAAGCTGGGGTTGTTCTCCTTGGAACAGAGAAGGTTGAGAAGAGATTTGATAGAAGTATTCAAAATCATGAAGGGTCTAGACAGAGTAGATAGAGAGAAACTGTTCCCATGGGCAGAAGGGTCATGAACCAGAGGACGTAGATTTAAGGTGATTGGCAAAAGAACCAAAGGTGACATGAGGAAAAACTTTTTTACACAGCGAGTGGTTAGGATCTGGAATGCACTGCCTGAGGGGGCGGTGGAGGCTGATTCAATCGTGGCTTTCTGAAGGGAATTAGATAAGTACTTGAAAGGAATAATTTGCAGGGCTACAGTGATGGGGCGGGGGAGTGGGACTAGCTGGATTGCTCTTGCATAGAGCCAGCACGGCCTCGATGGGCCGAATGGTCTCCTTCTGTGCTGTAACCTTTCTATGATTCTATCTCTTCCCCTTTTGTTTTCCTCTCTATTTCTTCATCTTGCTTTTTCCTCCCCCCCAGCCATATTAGTTTAAACTCTTCCCATAGCACTAGTTTCACTCCCAACGTGGACATTAGTCCCAGCCTTTTTCAGGTGAAACCCATCCAGGCCATTCATGCCCCAAGCTTAGTCACAGTTGTCCCAGGAAGCTGAACCCTTCATTCCTAAACCATCCCTCTAGCCAAACATTTAACTCTCCTATCTCACTATTCCTACACTAGCTCACACACTGGGTGCACTGAGATTTACTACCATTGAGGTTCTGCTCTTTAATCTATTGTCTTAATTCCTGAAACTCCTATATCAGGACCTCAGTTCTATTTCTTTCTATGTCATTGTTTTTTTTATTCATTCATGGGGTGTGGGCATCGCTGGCATCACCAGCATTTATTGCCCATTCCTTATTGCCCTTGAGAAGGTGGTCGTGAGCCGCCTTCTTGAACCGCTGCAGTCCATTTGGTGAAGGTACTCCATTTCATGTTTCAACATAGAATCATAGAAAGGTTACAGCATGGAAGGAGGCCATTCGGCCCATCAAGTCCGCGCCGGCTCTACGCAAGAGCTATCCAGCTAGTCCCACTCCCCCACCCTATCCCCATGAACCATGACTTCTCTCTGTTTTCACCCCTCCCTCTCCAAAATCTTTTGTACCTGCACCATGACAGCTAAAATGAAGTAAATTAAAGACAAAATACAATAAAATAAATAAGTAAAAATTCAGAACTTGCTCCTTGGAGAACCAGAGCGGCAGAGGGAAGCAAATAAAGGTCGAGGCTCGAAGGCCTAAACTCACCTGGGACAGCTGGAGCATTCGGTGGGATCGGAAAGAAACCAAAGAGTGACGTCACAGGACAACAGGTAGGTGATTGGCTGGAGTTTGGAGGCGGAGCAGCAGGGAGCGAGGTAAAAAACCTAAAGTGATGTCAGCACAAGGGAAGTAGCTGATTGGTGAGTAGTTGGTGGGTGTTTTAATTTTAATTTGAAGTCTTTAGTTTGTTTATGTTAAGTTGAGTTAGTAATCTAATAAATCGAGGCATGGCAGGGCACCTCAGTCCCGCCAAATGCACATCTTGTGCCATGTGGGAATTCCATGACGCTTCTCGTGTCCTGGACAACCACAGGTGCAGGAAGTGTTGTCAGCCGGAGGAGCTCGAGCTCCGGGTTTCGGAGCTTGAGCAACAGCTGGCGTCACTGCAGTGTATCCACAAGGCTGAGAGCTACGTGGATAGCATGTTTCTGGAGGTGGTCATCCCGCAGCTTAAGAGAGTGCAGGCAGAGAGGGACCGGGTGACCGCCAGACAGACAAGGAGGAGCAGGCAAGTAGTGCAGGAGTCCCCTGAGGGCATCTCACTCTCTAACCAGTATTCAGTTCTAAATACTGGTAAGAGCGATGGTTCCTCTGGGGAGTACAGCCGGAGTCAAGTCCACAGCACCACAGGTGGCTCAGCTGTACGGGGGGGGGGGGAAGGAGGAAGATTGGGAAAGCGAGAGTGATAGGGGTTTCAATAGCTAGGGGAACAGACAGGCGTTTCTGCAGCCGCAGATGTGACTCCAGGATGGTATGTTGCCTCCTTGGTACCAGGGTCAAGGATGTCACTGAGCGGCTGCAGAACACTCTGAAGGGGAGGGTGAACAGCCAGAGGTCGTGGTCCTTGTCGGTACCAACGACATGGGTAGAAAAAGGGATGAGGTCCTGCAGGCAGATTTTAGGGAGCTAGGAAAGAGATTAATAAGCAGGACCTCAAAGGTAGTAATCTCCAGATTACTCCCGGCGCCACGCGCTAGTGAGTATAGAAATAGGAGGATAGAGCAGATGAATGCGTGGCTGGAGAGATGGTCCAGGAGGGAGGGCTTTAGATTCCTGGGGCTTTGGGACCGGTTCTGGGGGAGGTGGGACCTGTACAAGCCGGATGGGTTGCATCTCAACAGAGCTGGGACCAATGTCCTCGCAGGGAGGTTCACTAGTGCTGTGGGAGAAGGTTTAAACTAATTTGGCAGGGGGATGGGCACCAGGATGTAGCTTAAGAAAGGAGAAACAAGGTGCACAAAGGATTGGGAGAGGCAGAAAGCACTAGATTAAGAAATAGTACAGTATTAGGTGGGATCAGACTAAGAGAATACAAGAAGGTCCAAGATAGGTTTACAGTGCATGTGTGTAAACACACGAAGCGTGGTAAATAAGGTTGGTGAGCTGCAGGCGCAAATAGCCACAAGGGAATATGATGTCATGGTGATAATGGAGACCTGGCTCAAAAAAGGGCAGAATTGGGTACTAAATATTCCTGGATACAAAGTGTTCAGGAAAGATAGGGAAGGCAGGAAAAAATGTATGGGGGGGGGGGGGGGTGGTGGTGGTGACGATCCGGATTCTTTCCCCTCAGTCTGGTTCAGTAAAAACTGAAGTCGAGTACATTTTAAAGTTCATCACAACTTTAATAGCAGGGTTCTTAGTCTGCAGCATTGATTTGGACTCCTGATAGAGTCCCTCTATGCTGGCAGAGCAAGAACAAGAAACATACAGAAATCCACACGTTTTTATACAAATCAATAGGGTTGGAACATACTTAACGAGGGTCAACACCAATCATAAGCCGGGCATAGGTTGCCATGCGAGGTTACATTATTTCCGGCCAATCATAAATCGTCCATGTGCTGATCATGCTGCTGTTAGACATCAAAGGGGATAACTTCCTCACCTTCCAACTTGGAATGTTCTTCCCTGTTCCTTCTGTTCCTTATCTCCTAACCTGGAATGTCTTTCAACTTTGGCTAAGCTCGTTACCTATATTGATCTGCCATAAACATGGAGACATTCAGACCAGTCCTTGAATCACATCAAAGACTCTACATTGATAAGACCATGCAAACCTGCTGACTACGCAAACATATGGCCCAGCAGGAGGCCAGGCCACCTGTACCAATCTCAGTTACTAACTAATTAACCCTTTCTATCCATTTTGCATTCTGCTTCTTTGCCACGTAGGCATTTTAATATTTTACCGAAAACTGACCACGTAGGGATTCTCAGTGGTGGCAGTATTGATTAAGGAGAATATTGCAGTGCTGGAGAGAGAGGATGTCCTGGAGAGGTCAAGGACAGAATCTATTTGGTTAGAGTTAAGAAACAATAGAGGTGCCATTACACTACTGGATGTATTCTATAGGCCACCAACTAGTGGGAAGGATATAGAGGAGCAAATTTGCAGGGAAATTACAGCGAGGTGCAAGAGCCATACAGTAGTGATAATGGGGGACTTCAATTATCCTAATATAGACTAGGATAGTAATTGTGTAAAGGGCAGAGAGGGGGAAGAATTTCTGAAGTGTGTTCAGGAGAACTTTCTTGATCAGTATATTTCCGGCCCAATGAGGAAGGGGACATTGCTGGATCTGGTTCTGGGGAATGAGGTGGGTCAAGTGGAGCAAGTGTCAGTGGGGAAATATTTAGGGAACAGTGATCATAGTATCATAAGATTTAGATTAGTTACGGAAAAGGACAAGGAGCAATCTAGAGTAAAATTACTTAATTGGTGGAGGGCCAATTTCAGGTGGTTGAGAATGGATCTGGCCCGGGTAAATTGGAATCAAAGATTGGCAGGCAAAACTGTAATCAAACAATGGGTGGCCTTTAAAGAGGAGATGGTTTGGGTACCGTCTAGGTACAGTCCCACGAGGGGGGAAGGTAGGGCAACTAAAGCCAGAGTTCCCTGGATGATGAAAGAGAAAGAGAGTAAGATGAAGCAGAAAAAGGGGGCTTATGACAGATGTCAGGTTGATAATACAAGTGAGAACCAGGCTGAATATAGAAAGTTCAGATGGTAAGTAATAAAGCAAATAAGAGGGGCAAAGAGAGAGTATGAGAATAGACTGACGACTAACATAAAATCGAATCCAAAAGACTTCTATAGGCATATAAATAGTAAACGGGTAGTAAGAGGAGGGGTGGGTCTGAAAAGGAGACCTACACATGGAGGCAGAGGGACTAAGTGAGTACTTTGCATCTGTCTTTACCAAGGAAGAAGATGCTGCCAAAGTCACAGTAAAAGAGGAGATAGTCGAGATACTGGATGGGCTAAAAAATGATAAAGAGGAGGTACTAGGAAGGCTGGCTGTACTGAGAGTAGATAAGGCACCAGGTCCAGATGGGATGCATCCTAGGTTGCTGAGGGAAGTAAGGGTGGAAATTGCAGAGGTACTGGCCATAATCTTCCAATCCTCCTTAGATACGGAGGTGGTGCTAGAGGACGGAGGAATTGTAAATATTACACCCTTGTTCAAAAAAGGGTGTAAGGATAAACCCAGAAACTATAGGCCGGTCACTTTAACCTCGGTGGTGGTTAAGGAAAGCCAGCACGGATTTGTTAACAGCAAATCGTGTTTAAATAACTTGATTGAGTTTTTTGATGAGGTAACAGAGAGGGTTGATGTGGGCAAAATGGTTGATATGTATATGGACTTTCAAAAGGTGTTTGATAAAGTGCCATTTAATAAGCTTATCAGCAAAATTGAAGCCCATGGAATAAAAGGGGCAGTGGCAGTGGCAGCATGGATATGAAATTGGCTAAGTGACAGAAACAGAGAGTAGTGATGAATGGTTGTTTTTCGGACTGGAGGAAGGTATACAATGGTGTTCCCCAGGGGTCGGTAATAGGACCGCTGCTTTTTTTGATATATATTAATGACTTGGACTTGGGTGTACAGAGCACAATTTCAAAATTTGCAGATGACACAAAACTTGAAAGTGTAGTGAACAGTGAAGAGGATAGTGATAGACTTAAAGAGGACATAAACAGGCTGGTGGAATGGGCAGACACGTGGCAGATGAAATTTAACACAGAGAATTGTGAAGTGATACATTTTGGTAGGAAAAACGAGGAGACATAATATAAACTAAAGGGTACAATTCTAAAGGGGATGCAGGAACAGAGAGATCGGGGGTTATATGTGTACAAATTGCTGAAGGAGGCAGGGCAGGTTGAGAAAGCAGTTAAAAAGCATACGGGATCCTGGGCTTTATAAATAGATTCATTCATCTGACGAAGGAGATAATCTCCGAAAGCTTGTGATTTTAAAATAAATTTGTTGGACTATAACCTGGTGTTGTAAGATTCCTTACATTTATAAATAGAGGCATAGATTATAAAAGCAAGGAAGTTATGATGAAACGTTATAAAACACTGGTTGGGCCACAACTGGAGTATTGTGTCCAATTCTGGGCACCGCACTTTAGGAAGGATGTGAAGGCCTTAGAGAGGGTGCAGAAAAGATTTACTAGAATGGTTCCAGCGATGAGGGATTTCAGTTACGTGGATAGACTGGAGAAGCTGGGGTTGTTCTCCTTGGAACAGAGAAGGTTGAGACGAGATTTGATAGAGGTATTCAAAGTCATGAGGGGCCTAGACACAGTAGATAGAGAGAACCTGTACCAATTGGCAGAAATGTCGAGAACCAGAGGACACAGATTTAAGGTGATTGGCAAAAGAACCAAAGGTGTTGTCATGGAGCATATAACCTATTTTGTTTCCTCCATTAGGCACTTTAGCAAGAAAAACATGAAGTTCCATTTGCTCATAAGATTCAATGTAGGATCACATTTAGGCATTTTGGGTTTTTGAAACCATTTCAGTGATTTGTGTCTTTCAGAATGACAGGTTTGTGTGAATAGTGGTGATTATTTTTTATTCGTTCATGGGATGTGGGCGTCGCTGGCGAGGCCGGCATTTATTGCCCTTCGCTAATTGCCCTTGAGAAGGTGGTGGTGAGCCGCCTTCTTGAACCGCTGCAGTCCGTGTGGTGAAGGTTCTCCCACAGTGCTGTTAGGGAGTTCCAGGATTTTGACCCAGTGATGATGAAGGAACGGCGATATATTTCCAAGTCGTGATGGTGTGTGACTTGGAGGGGAACGTGCAGGAGGTGTTGTTCCCATGTACCTGCTGCTCTTGTTCTTCTAGGTGGTAGAGGTCGCGGGTTTGGGAGGTGCTGTCGAAGAAGCCTTGGCAAGTTGCTGCAGTGCATCCTGTGGATGGTACACACTGCAGCCACTGTGCGCCGGTGGTGAAGGGAGTGAATGTTTAGGGTGGTGGATGGGGTGCCAATCAAGCGGGCTGCTTTGTCCTGGACGGTGTTGAGCTTCTTGAGTGTTGTTGGAGCTGCACTCATCCAAGCAAGTGGAGAGTATTCCATCACACTCCTCACTTGTGCCTTGTAGATGGTGGAAAGGCTTTGGGGAGTCAGGAGGTGAGTCACTCGCCGCAGATTACCCAGCCTCTGACCTGCTCTTGTAGCCACAGTATTTATATGGCTGGTCCAGTTAAGTTTCTGGTCAATGGTGACCCCCAGGATGTTGATGGTGGGGGATGCGGCGATGGTAATGCCATTGAATGTCAAGGGGAGGTGGTTTGACTCTCTCTTGTTGGAGATGGTCATTGCCTGGCACTTGTCTGGCGCGAATGTTACTTGCCACTTATAAGCCCAAGCCTGGATGTTGTTGAGGTCTTGCTGCATGCGGGCTCGAACTGCTTCATTATTTGAGGGGTAGCGAATGGAACTGAACACTGTGCAATCATCAGCGAACATCCCCATTTCTGACCTTATGATGGAGGGAAGGTCATTGATGAAGCAGCTGAAGATGGTTGGGCCTGGGACACTGCCCTGATTCCCATTGACATCAATTTTACTCGGGCTCCTTGGTGCCACACTCGGTCAAATGCTGCCTTGATGTCAAGGGCAGTCACTCTCACCTCACCTCTGGAATTCAGCTCTTTTGTCCATGTTTGGACCAAGGCTGTAATGAGGTCTGGAGCAATAGATTTCCAGTTGTCTAGCACATTATCTATAGAAAAGCTTGGTGTGCTTGCAAAAGTGTATGTATATTGTAGCCACTTTTTTGTGTAGTTTAATTTTATTATTGGGATGATCACTAATAAAATATGGGTGTTCATTCTAATGAAATGACTGCTGCAGCTCCCAATCACTGGTGAGATGTCCTCTATGTTTAATTCTGCCCTTTATCAATAAAAAAGTGACATTTACTAAGAATACAAAATCTAGGTTTTAAATGATCAATTGATCAATCAATCCTTAGAATCAAAGAAAATTTACGGCACAGAAGGAGGCCATTCGGCCCATCGTGTCCGCGCTGGCTGAGAAACAAGCCACCCAGCCTAATCCCACTTTCCTGCATTTGGTCTGTAGCCCTGCAGGTCATAGCTCCTCAGATGCACATCCAGGTATTTTCTAAATGAGTTGAGGGTTTCTGCTTCTACCACCCTCTCAGGCAGTGAGTTCCAGACCCCCACCACCCTCTGGGTGAAAAACCTTTTTCTCATTTCTACTCTAATCCTTCTACCAGTCACTTTAAATCTATGTCCCCTGGTATTGACCCCTCCACTAAGGGAAATAGGTCCTTCCTATCCAGTCTATCTAAGCCACTCATAATTTTGTATAACTCAATCAAATCACCCCTCAGCCTCCTCTGTTCCAAGGAAAACAACCGCAGCCTATCCACTCTGTCACCATAGTTAAAATACTCCAGTCTTGGCAACATCCTTGTAAATCTCCTCTGCACCCCCTCTACTGCAATTACATCCTTCCTGTGATGTGGTGACCCGAACTGTGCGCAGTACTCAAGCTGTGGCCTAACTAGTTCCAGCATAACATCCCTGCTTTTATATTCAATGCCTCGGCTAGTAAAGGAAAGTATTCCATATGCCTTCCTAACCACCTTATCTACCTGTCTTGCTACCTTCAGGGATCTGTGGACATGCACTCCAACGTCCCTCACTTCCTCTACACCTCTCAGTATCCTCCCATTTATTGTGTATTCCCTTGCCTTGTTTGCCATCCCCAAATGCATTACCTCACACATTTCCAGATTGAATTCCATTTGTCACTTTTCTGCCCATCTGACCAGTCGATTGATATGTTCCTGCAGTCTACAGCTTTCCTCCTCACTGTCAACCACACAGCCTATCTTTGTGTCTTCCGCAAATTTCCTAATCATGCCCCCTAAGTTTAAGTCCAAATTGTTAATGTATACCACAAAAAGCAAAGGACCTAGTACCGAGCCTGCAGCACCCCACTGGAAACAGCCATCCAGTCGCAAAAATACCGTCGACCATTACCCTTTGCTTCCTGCCACTGAGCCAATTTTGGATCCAATTTGCCACTTTCCCTTGGATCCCATGGGCTTTTACTTTTTTGCCCAATCTGCCATTTGGAACCTTGTCAAAAGCCTTGCTAAAATCCATGTAGACTACATTAATTGCACTACCCGCATTGATCCTCCTTGTTACCTCAAAAAATTCAATCAAGTTAGTCAGACACGACCTCCCCGTAACTAATCTGTGCTGACTGTCCTTGATTAGTCCCTGCATCATCCCTCTCCTTTGTGAAGACAAATGCAAAATATTCATTAAGAACCATACCCACATCTTCCGCCTCTGCACATAGTCTCCAATAGGCCCTACTCTTTCCTTAGTTATCCTCTTGCTCTTAATGACATGTTCAAATATAATTAGATATAGTAATATCCCTAATTAGCTTGCACTTATGTTAACAACAGGATAACTATTAGTCCGCCTATTATTTCTTCAAAGCATTCTGTTTTATATGGACCTTTGGCATAACAGGTGTGAGGATAGCATGGCCCCCACTAGTGATTACCCACAGTTGCAGACTGTCCATCTGATTACAGTAATTTGCCCCATGAACTCTTGGAATCGTCATAGACAATTACTTTTAAAGCATCGAGAAGACAAAGAATACTTATCTTATGTCCTGTGAAAACAACTAGTTCTCAATTTGTGAAATTGTAATTGGGACTAATTGTTGAAGAAAACAGTTTAATTCCCAAGTCCACGAGTGGTTTATGTTGATTCATGACACTACGCATTGGACTCCAGAAAGTGTCAGAGGAACTTTATCATGTGTTGGATCTTAGTCAAAAGAGGATCAAAAGCACAGTGAAAGCCCATGGAGAAAGACAACTAGGAATCTTCCTGTTATGAGTTCCTCTGCTAGCGAATTAACATTCTGGACTGGTAGGCACCAGTTTGAGTACCAATAGGTTATCAGTTCATCATTATCATTCTAATCCATGTCATACTCATCACCAGTGCAATGTAACAGTAGAATCAGTAGATTTGACGGCTGTTCAGCAAAGCATATTTAACATTTCAATCAACTGTGTAATAAAACCAAATAAATAGAAATAATGGAGTTCAAGGTAATTACGGGAACACTGATCTAGAGGGTCCAGGTTAATTTATAAAACACTCAAGTTACACGCTCATGAATTATGAAATCATTGTGTGCGATCCGGCCATACATATTTTATTTTGATTTCTGAAAGGCTTTTTCCATTGAATGAATATATGAAGACAAGAACCCAGAAACCTTGTTCCTTCTTGGGGCGGAATCAGACTGAGGATCTGCGGAAGGACTAGAATTTTGGGCAGAACCTGACTCTTGCTTTTCCTTCCCATATAAACAGTGACAGCAAATCCCAATGGGGGCGGGGGGCACTACTTCTGTCCACACCCCGTTATGTCCCAACCTTGGTTTGGGAGCATTCCCACCTGGAATCCTGCCAAAAATGCTGCCATCCAGAGTTGGAAGTGGGCTCCATCAGGAAAGAATCAGATTGTCATTTGATGCAGGGCCTGTCATCCTGACAGTAGCACCTTCGAAGATTGCTCTGGTCTTTGGCCCGGCCAGTCTTTGGCTCCCACTATATTGGAGCGGCAGACTTTCATTGCTCTGCTGGGTGGGCTCTCCTGTTGTGCCACTACTGCTGCACAAGTCTGCCTTTATTATGTCAATGACCTGGTTCCCTGGATTTGGGACAGGGTCACGGTGGAGCCAAAGTGGCAAGTGGCAATTCCACCTGGTCATACTTCTGATGTAAGAAATAACTTTGTTATCATAGAGGTATATTGTGGTGCCGAAATATATGATTGAAGCCACTCTTTCATAAAAAGGACCCAAGATATTACCGCAGCTAACAGTTTACATAAATGCACTGCAGCACTGATAAGAGTTTACTATTTAATACTTAACTTACTTCAAATACTTGGCATTAACATGGTATGGACTACTAAGTTGCTGCTATATTCAAACATCATATAGCTTAATGGACATAAAATCAGGTGGGCTCTCTTATGAGCATGCACTTCACTCTTGCCTGATTTTCCTGTATTCGCTGTTCCCAAGTGATCCAATGCACCAAAGTGCGGAACAGGAAAATATGCCACATTATCTTTGAGAGAAATAAAAAGAGAAACATAGCAAGACCTAAACCACACTGTCTAAATAAATAGGTCAAAGCTAATTGAAGGGCCAAGTACCAATATTTTCAAGATACAAAGAAACAAAAGGATCAAAATTTGTGTTTTCACCAATCCTAGTGAAAAAGTAGATATTATTCGCTACTCCTTCACCATTGTAATTTTCATTTGTTGGCAGTGATCAACATAATTGTAACAAAGCCTAACTTCTGTACTGCAAATAATATACAAACAATCAGATACTGTCAGTGTTAACTCTGCAAATTAAGTAACATTATATGAATGTTATATGAACATTGGATATGAATGTAAAAGGTATGATCAGTAAGTTCGCTGATGATACAAAGATTGGTAGGGTGGTAAATAGTGAGGAGGATAGCCTCAGTCTGCAGGACGATATAGATGGGTTGGTCAGATGGGCGGAACAGTGGCAAATGGAATTTAACCCGGAAAAGTGCGAGGTGATGCACTTTGGAGGGACTAACAAGGCAAGGGAATACACAATGAATGGGAGGACCCTAGGCAAGACAGAGGGTCAGAGGGATCTTGGTGTGCAAGTTCACAGATCCCTGAAGGCGGCGGAACAGGTAGATAAGGTGGTAAAGAAGGCATATGGGATACTTGCCTTTATTAGCCGAGGCATAGAATATAAGAGCAAGGAGGTTATGATGGAGCTGTATAAAACACTGGTTAGGCCACAGCTGGAGTACTGTGTGCAGTTCTGGTCGCCACACTACAGGAAGGATGTGATCGCTTTGGAGAGGGTGCAGAGGAGATTCACCAGGATGTTACCAGGGCTGGAGCGCTTCAGCTATGAAGAGAGACTGGGAAGATTGGGTTTGTTTTCCTTGGAGCAGAGGAGGCTGAGGGGGGACATGATTGAGGTGTACAAAATTATGAGGGGCACAGATAGGATGGATACTAAGGAGCTTTTTCCCTTCGTTGAGGGTTCTATAACAAGGGGACATAGATTCAAGGTAAAAGGCGGGAGGTTTAGAGGGGATTTGAGAAAGAACTTTTTCACCCAGAGGGTGGTTGGAGTCTGGAACTCACTGCCTGAAAGGGTTGTGGAGGCAGGAACCCTCACAACATTCAAGAAGCATTTGGATGAGCACTTGAAATGCCATAGCATACAAGGCTACGGAACAAATGCTGGAATATGGGATTAGAGTAGACAGGGCTGATGGCCGGCGCGGACACGATGGGCCGAAGGGCCTCTATCCGTGCTGTATGACTCCATGACTCTATGACTCTATAACAAAGGGATATGACCTATTTAATTTCATTGATCAACTGATGTGTGGAAAGGTTTTCAGTGATTCGGGCTCCCTGAAATGACCATCATTTTCCAATCCTCACTGGATACTGGCGTGATGCTGGAGGATTGGAGGACTGCTAACGTTGTACCATTGTTTAAAAAGGGAGTGATGGATAGACCGAGTAATTATAGGCCAGTCAGCCGAACCTTGGTGGTGGGCAAATTATTGGAATCAATTCTGAGGGACAGGATAAACCATCAATTAGAAAGGCACAGAGTATCATAGAATCATAGAAGTTACAACATGGAAACAGGCCCTTCGGCCCAACATGTCCATGTCGCCCAGTTTATACCACTAAGCTAGTCCCAATTGCCTGCACTTGGCCCATATCCCTCTATACCCATCTTACCCATGTAACTGTCCAAATGCTTTTTAAAAGACAAAATTGTACCCGCCTCTACTACTGCCTCTGGCAGCTCGTTCCAGACACTCACCACCCTTTGAGTGAAAAAATTGCCCCTCTGGACCCTTTTGTATCTCTCCCTCTAACCTTAAATCTATGTCCCCTCGTTATAGACTCCCCGACCTTTGGGAAAAGATTTTGACTATCCACCTTAGCTATGCCCCTCATTATTTTATAGACTTCTATAAGATCACCCCTTAACCTCCTACTCTCCAGGGAAAAAAGTCTCAGTCTATCCAACCTCTCCCTATAAGTCAAACCATCAAGTCCCGGTAGCATCCTAGTAAATCTTTTCTGCACTCTTTCTAGTTTAATAATATCCTTTCTATAATAGGGTGACCAGAACTGTACACAGTATTCCAAGTGTGGCCTTACTAATGTCTTGTACAACTTCAACAAGACATCCCAACTCCTGTATTCAATGTTCTGACCAATGAAACCAAGCATGCCGAATGCCTTCTTCACCACCCTATCCACTTGTGACTCCACTTTCAAGGAGCTATGAACCTGTACTCCTAGGTCTCTTTGTTCTATAACTCTCCCCAACGCCCTACCATTAACGGAGTAGGTCCTGGCCCGATTCGATCTACCAAAATGCATCACCTCACATTTATCTAAATTAAACTCCATCTGCCATTCATCGGCCCACTGGCCCAATTTATCAAGATCCCGTTGCAATCCTAGATAACCTTCTTCACTGTCCACAATGCCACCAATCTTGGTGTCATCTGCAAACTTACTAACCATGCCTCCTAAATTCTCATCCAAATCATTAATATAAATAACAAATAACAGCGGACCCAGCACCGATCCCTGAGGCACACCGCTGGTCACAGGCCTCCAGTTTGAAAAACAACCCTCGACAACCACCCTCTGTCTTCTGTCGTCAATCCAATTTTGTATCCAATTGGCTACCTCACCTTGGATCCCATGAAATTTAACCTTATGTAACAACCTACCATGCGGTTCCTTGTCAAAGGCTTTGCTGAAGTCCATGTAGACCACGTCTACTGCACAGCCCTCATCTATCTTCTTGGTTACTCCTTCAAAAAACTCAATCAAATTCGTGAGACATGATTTTCCTCTCACAAAACCATGCTGACTGTTCCTAATCAGTCCCTGCCTCTCCAAATGCCTGTAGATCCTGGCCCTCAGAATACCCTCTAACAACTTACCCACTACAGATGTCAGGCTCACCGGTCTGTAGTTCCCAGGCTTTTCCCTGCCGCCCTTCTTAAACAAAGGCACAACATTTGCTACCCTCCAATCTTCAGGCACCTCACCTGTAGCTGTCGATGATTCAAATATCTCTGCTAGGGGACCCGCAATTTCCTCCCTAACCTCCCATAACGTCCTGGGATACATTTCATCAGGTCCCGGAGATTTATCTACCTTGATGCGCGTTAAGACTTCCAGCACCTCCCTCTCTGTAATATGTACACTCCTCAAGACATCACTATTTATTTCCCCAAGTTCCCTAACATCCATGCCTTTCTCAACCGTAAATACCGATGTGAAATATTCATTCAGGATCTCACCCATCTCTTGTGGTTCCGCACATAGATGACCTTGTTGATCCTTAAGAGGCCCTACTCTCTCCCTAGTTACTCTTTTGCCCTTTATGTATTTGTAGAAGCTCTTTGGATTCTCCTTTGCCTTATCTGCCAAAGCAATCTCATGTCCCCTTTTTGCCCTCCTGATTTCTCTCTTAACTCGACTCCGGCAATCACTATACTCTTCAAGGGATCCACTTGATCCCAGCTGCCTATGCATGTCATATGCCTCCTTCTTCTTTTTGACTAGGGCCTCAATCTCCTGAGTCATCCAAGGTTCCCTACTTCTACCAGCCTTGCCCTTCACTTTATAAGGAATGTGCTTACCCTGAACCCTGGTTAACACACTTTTGAAAGCCTCCCACTTACCAGACGTCCCTTTGCCTGCCAACAGACTCTCCCAATCAACTTCTGAAAGTTCCTGTCTAATACCATCAAAATTGGCCTTTCCCCAATTTAGAATTTTAACTTTTGGGCCAGACCTATCCTTCTCCATAGCTATCTTAAAACTAATGGAATTATGATCACTGGTCCCAAAGTGATCCCTCACTAACACTTCTGTCACCTGCCCTTCCTTATTTCCCAAGAGGAGGTCAAGTTTTGCCCCCTCTCTAGTCGGGCCATCCACATACTGAATGAGAAATTCCTCCTGAATACACTCAACAAATTTCTCTCCATCCAAGCCCCTAATGCTATGGCTGTCCCAGTCAATGTTGGGAAAGTTAAAGTCCCCTACTATTACCACCCTATTTTTCTTGCAGCTGTCTGTAATCTCCTTACATAGTTGCTCCTCAATTTCCTGTTGACTATTTGGGGGTCTGTAGTACAATCCTATCAAAGTGATCTCTCCCTTCTTATTTTTCAGTTCTACCCATATAGACTCAGTGGGCGAACCCTCGGATATATCCCCTCTCACTACTGCCGTGATGTTTTCCCTAATCAAGAAAGCAACTCCCCCTCCTCTCTTACCTCCTGCTCTATCTTTCCTATAGCATCTGTACCCTGGAACATTGAGCTGCCAGTCCTGCCCCTCCCTTAGCCATGTTTCAGTAATAGCTATAACATCCCAGTCCCATGTACCCATCCATGCCCTGAGTTCATCTGCCTTGCCCATCAGACTTCTTGCATTGAAATAAATGCAGTTTAATCTAGACTTCCCTTGGTCTTTGCCCTGCTTTCTCAGACCATCTGTCCGGTCATGTTTTGTACACTCTCCCTTACTGCCTTTTGTTTCTGTCACCACTTTACTTCCCACTGACTTCCTGCATCGGTTCCCATCCCCCTGCCACATTAGTTTAAACCCTCCCCAACAGCACTGGCAAACACTCCCCCTAGGACATTGGTTCCAGTCCTGCCCAGATGTAGATCGTCCAATTTGTACTGGTCCCACCTCCCCCAGAACCGGTTCCAATGGCCCAGGAATTTGAATCCCTCCCTCTTGCACCATCTCTCAAGCCACGTATTCATCCTAGCTATCCTGTCATTCCTACTTTGACTAGCCCGTGGCACTGGTAGCAATCCTGAGATTACTACCTTTGAGGTCCTACTTTTTAGTTTAACTCCTAACTCCCTAAATTCAGCTTGTAGGACCTCATCCCGTTTTTTACCTATATCGTTGGTGCCTATATGCACCACGACAACTGGCTGTTCACCCTCCCCCTCCAGAATGTCCTGCAGGCGCTCCGAGACATCCCTGACCTTTGCACCAGGGAGGCAACATACCATCCTGGAGTCTCGGTTACGTCCGCAGAAACGCCTGTCTATTCCCCTTACAATCGAGTCCCCTATCACTATAGCTCTGCCACTCTTTTTCCTGCCCTCCTGTGCAGCAGAGCCAGCCACGGTGCCATGAACCTGGCCGCTGCCACCTTTCCCTGGTGAGCCATCTCCCCCAACAGTATCCAAAACGGTATACCTGTTTTGGAGGGAGATGACCGCAGGGGACCCCTGCACTGCCTTCCTACTCTTCCTCCGTCTGTTGGTCACCCATTCACTATCTCCCTCAGTAATTTTTATCTGTGGTGTGACCAACTCACTGAACGTGCTATCCACGACTTTCTCAGCATCGCGGATGCTCCAAGGTGAGTCCATCCGCAGCTCCAGAGCCGTCAAGCGGTCAAACAGTAGCTGCAGCTGGACACACTTCCCGCAGGTGAAGGAATCAGGGACACAGGAAGGATCCCTGAATTCCCACATCCCACAAGAGGAACATGACACGGCTCTGGGATCTCCTGCCATGACTTAACCCTTAAGTTAGCTTAACAACAACTACAATGTCAAGAGAAAAAAAAAGGAAAGAAAAACTACTTACCACTCCCTTTAAGGAGTTTACTCCTTTAAATTATTCTTAATTTGGAGAATGTTAACTACACTAGGGACCTTGATTCACTAAAAAACGCTACTTTCTATAAGACCTGCAGACCTTACCTTTCTTTTTACTTTAGTTACTGTAGATAAGTAGAAATACTCACCTGAACCTTCTCACCAATCAGGTGCCTCCCCTGTGTCGCGTCCCTTTCTGATTCCTGATGTCACTTCGAACTCCGTCGCAGCTCCCTCTGCTCTGAAATCCCGCCTTTTTATGGGACGCTCCCTCTGCTCCGCTCCTCTCAGCTGTTCTCAGCGCTCTGAAATCCCGCCTTTTTATGGGATGCTCCCTCTGCTCCGATCCGCTCCTCTCAGCTGTTCTCAGCGCTCTGAAATCCCGCCTTTTTATGGGATGCTCCCTCTGCTCCGATCCGCTCCTCTCAGCTGTTCTCAGCGCTCTGAAATCCCGCCTTTTTATGGGATGCTCCCTCTGCTCCGCTCCTCTCAGCTGTTCTCAGCGCTCTGAAATCCCGCCTTTTTATGGGATGCTCCCTCTGCTCCGATCCGCTCCTCTCAGCAGTAATTAAAGACAGTCAGCATAGATTTGTTAAGGGTCGATCCTGTCTGACTGACTTGATTGAATTTTTTGAGGAGGTAACAAGGAGGGTCGATGAGGGTGGTGCATTTGATGTAGTCTGCATGGATTTTAGCAAAGCTTTTGACAAGGTCCCACATGGCAAATTGGTCAAAAAAGTACAAGTCCATGGGATCCAAGGGAGAGTGGCAAATTGGATCCAAAATTGGTCAGTGGCAGGAAGCAAAGGGTAATGGTCGACGGGTGTTTTTGTGACTGGAAGGCTGTTTCCAGTGGGGTTCCACAGGGCTCAGTACTAGGTCCCTTGCTTTTTGTGATATATAGAATCATAGAATCATAGAAGTTACAACATGGAAACAGGCCCTTCGGCCCAACATGTCCATGTCGCCCAGTTTATACCACTAAGCTAGTCCCAATTGCCTGCACTTGGCCCATATCCCTCTATACCCATCTTACCCATGTAACTGTCCAAATGCTTTTTAAAAGACAAAATTGTACCCGCCTCTACTACTGCCTCTGGCAGCTCGTTCCAGACACTCACCACCCTTTGAGTGAAAAAATTGCCCCTCTGGACCCTTTTGTATCTCTCCCCTCTCACCTTAAATCTATGCCCCCTCGTTATAGACTCCCCTACCTTTGGGAAAAGATTTTGACTATCTACCTTATCTATGCCCCTCATTATTTTATAGACTTCTATAAGATCACCCCTTAACCTCCTACTCTCCAGGGAAAAAAGTCCCAGTCTGTCTAACCTCTCCCAATAAGTCAAACCATCAAGTTTTGACAGAGCCGATTTCTCCCAGAATGCCCCTCTGTTTCCTCTGCAATATATTAATGACTTGGACTTAAATGTAGGGGGCATGATTAAAAAGTTTGCAGATGATACAAAAATTAGCTATGTGGTTGATAGTGAGGAGGAAAGCTGTAGACTGCAGGAAGATATCAATGGACTGGTCAGATGAGCAGAAAAGTGGCAAATGGAATTCAATCTGGAAATGGGTGAGGTAATGCATTTGGGGAGGGCAAACAAGGCAAGGGAGTACACAATAAATGGGAGGATACTGAAAGATGTAGAGGAAGTGAGGGACCTTGGAGTGCATGTCCACAGATCCCTGAAGGTAGCAGGACAGGTAGATAACGTGGTTAAGAAGGCATATGGAATACTTTTCTTTATTAGCCGAGGCATAGAACATAAGAGCAGGGAAGTTATGTTAGAACTGTATAAATCATTGGTTAGGCTACAGCTTGAGTACTGTGTACAGTTCGGGTCACCACATTACAGGAAGGATGTAATTGCGCTAGAGAAGGTACAGAGGAGATTGACGAGGATGTTGCCAGGACTGGAGAATTTTAGCTATGAGGAAAGATTGGATAGGCTGGAGTTGTTCTCTTTGGAACAGAGGAGGCTGAGGTGTGATTTAATTGTGGTGTACAAAATTATGAGGGGCCTAGATAGAGTGGATAGGAAGGACCTATTTCCCTTAGCATAGAGGTCAATAACCAGGGAGCATAGATTTAAAGTGATTGGTAGAAGGGAGCTGAGGAAATTTTTTTTCACCCAGAGGGTGGTCGGGGTCTGGAACTCACTGTCTGAAAGGGTGGTAGAGGCAGAAACCTTCAATTCATTTAAAAGGTGCCTGGATGTGCACCCGAAGTGCTGTGACCTACAGGGCTACGGACCAAGTGCTGGAAAATGGGATTAAGCTGGGTGGCTCATTTTTAGCCGGCACGGACATGATGGGCTGAATGGCCTCCTTCTGTGCCATAAATTTGCTATGATTCTATGATGACATTGACAATTCAATCCACCCTTTGGTTCAATATGCTATTAGAATGATTAAAGCAAATTCAAACTATATTGCTTTTTAAAGTCTTTTTTGAGAACAGGTGAAGAATCTTTGGCTTGTTCATCCCTGAAAAGCCCATTAATTAATGAATGATTGCTCAAGTTGCTTAAAAGTGTGAATCCTTGTCTCGTTATTCATCTTAAACCTTAAAATACCTTTCAAAATTGTTCAAGGCTCTTTTGAACAAATTACAATTTAGAAGCACATCTTCAGGAAGTCATTGAGTGCTTCAGAAATTATCTTGCAGCATTAACTTACATCTCTGTTTCACTTGCAGCTCTTTTCACTCGGGGTGGAGATTTTCTCTTTGCACTATGTGTAACAAAAATCGGATGGAAATCCATTTAGGAAGAGTGAGTTTATAACCTCACTATACCATGGTGTTGCGATCGGGAGAAAGAACTGTCGAAGAAGTTAAAACAAGACGAAAGGTAATTTTCTGACTTTACGCGTCTGGCGGGAACCCTTGACCACCGGGTGCGGAAATTGAAAAGATGACCCCTGAGATAGTTTGTCGGTAGAAATTTTCTGTGCATGCACCTGGAATATCGCTGACTTTAGGGGAGGAAGAGGAACATTGAGGGGGGAAGGAATGTGAAATGAAATGAATGGCTGAAAACTAACGAGGAATTACAAAGGAGCCCTTACTCGGCAGTCTCTTGAGTCTGCTCAAGTTCCTGATTTTTAAGTGCAAATCCCAAAAATTGATTTTTTTTCCTTATTTGATTATTTTATTACAGTATATGTACAATTCCATAACAATACAGTTTTTTTTGGAAAAAAAACTGACAGAAAAATGATTTGTATACTGACTAAATCTGTAATGTACAATAATCATGGAATCATAGAATTTTATAGCACAAAAGGAGGCGATTTGGCTCTGCTCCTGCTCTTTGAAAGGTCTATCCAATTAGTCCCACTCCCCCGCTCTTTCCCCATTGCCCTGCAAGATCGAGAATTCCTGACTTTCACAAAAACAATACCTGCCCTAAAATTATTCAGCATCAGTGGAATCTTACAACCCTTTCCATGCAAGTAATCACAAGAAACAAATATCACTTAATTGGAATGTTGCAATTCTATGAAACAAACAATAGGCATATTTGCAGCTTGACATAGAATTTCCAAGTAAAACCTCTTATAAATGTCAAGCCTAATGATAGATCTGGAATGCAATACATGGTGTAACAAGCCCTTACATGCATAAAAACAAAAGCTTTGTGACCGAGTGACATTTTGTTGCTATCGGATCGTATCTAAAGCATAAAATCAATACTGTTTAAATGTTAATTTATTTATCCGTGAGAATGTGTCTGCTGCTGTGACATCGCTTTTCTTTTTGTTTATATAGCGATAGCAGTGCTGGCCTTGGGTTTAATTCCTTGGCTAAGATACTATAGCAATCCAAATGTATACAGTATAAATCTGTCTATTTCAGATGGCTTGTCTTCGTGAAACTGGGCAACTACTTAAACACATTAGTTTGATGGCTTGGAGAGGTTTAATTGTAACTCGTTTAAAATGTCCTTTCCTCTGCTGTCCTCATAGTCTGCTCCTTCAACTGGCAGGAAGAGTGGACAACACTACAGCAATATTACTACATGTGAACTGATAGCAACAATGTTTTTTCTTCCAATTGGGAAAAAAGATTTTGAATCACCATCAACTTCCCAAGGACATTTATTTATGACATGTCCTTCCATTGGAAAGTGTCCGGCAAAACTAGAAACACCCAGTCCTGTAATCTTCAATATAACACCATCAGGCTGTTAGGGAACATTTGTACTGTAGCGAGTGCTATACCTGGGTTGTTGCAAACTTTGTTTTGTTTGTGCTAACTTTTATTCATAACGGTTATGTATAGTAGTAATTTAAAAAATCATTAGGTGTAACGTATTATGGGATTGGTGGCTTTCTCATTTTTACCATTTATGGGCAATAGCAACCTAACAGCAGTTTTTCTGTGCTGTAGATTTTGAGGTATGGATTCTTCACACTTGCAGAAGGATATTAAAGGACCAATGAAGATAAATAATTCAAAATTGATTACAAGGAAATAATGCACATTATGTCATAATGTTTTGGCACCACTACACTGCACACAGGGGGCGATTTTAACAGGAAACTGATGAGAATGGGTGCAATGCTGGTTTTATACCCCCTCCCTCCCCGCCCCCGGAAAAGGGAATGGAGTTTTTACAGTATGTTCAGGACTCCTTTCTTACACAGTACGTAAGAAGCCCAACAAGAGAGGAATCACTGCTGGATCTAGTAGTAGGAAATTAACCAGAGCAGATAAGAGAGGTAAGTGTAGGGGAACATCTGGGCAATAGTGATCATAACATAATAAGGTTTAAAATAATGATTGAGTAAGACAAAGGCCAAAGTGATAGATTGGAAAAAAAGCTAACTTTGAGGGGATGAGAATGGAACTAGGGAAGGCAAACAGCAAATTTTTTTGACAGAAAGGAGATAGAACAGCAGTGGGAAATATTTAAACGGTGATCAATAGAGTTCAGGAGAAATATATTTCTTCAAAAACAAGAACAAACTAGCCAATAATGAAACAGCACGGTTGAATAAAGAGATAAGGGTAAAATTGAAACTAAAGAAAAAGGCATATTCTAAATACATAGAAAATAAAGTAAAGGATGACAGATGGGAACACGAAGAGGTCAGGAAAGAAGTAAAAAAAAATTAGGACAGCAAAGAGGAACTGTGAATTTAAATTATTAAGTTATATAAATAGAAATAATAAAGTATTCTACAGACACAAAATAACAAAAGAAAAACCAGGATAGGGATAGGGCCACTAAGGGATGCACAAGATAAACTCACAGGTAATGACAGTGAAATGACAGAAATATTGAAAATAGAAAGGGGGGAAATAATTGAAAACTTATAGAGGATAAAACCCCTGGTCCGGGTGGATTGCACCCGCGCATATTAAAATAAGTTAGGGAGGAGATAGCGGAGGCACTATTACATATATATATAAAACTTCATTTTAAAAAATTCGTTCATGGAATGTGGGCGTCACTGGCGAGGCCGGCATTTATTGCCCATCCCTAATTGCCCTTGAGAAGGTGGTGGTGAGCCGCCTTCTTGAACCGCTGCAGTCCGTGTGGTGAAGGTTCTCCCACAGTGCTGTTAGGAAGGGAGTTCCAAGATTTTGACCCAGCGACGATGAAGGAACGGCGATATATTTCCAAGTTGGGATGGTGTGTGATTTGGAGGGGAACGTGCAGGTGATGTTGTTCCGATGTGCCTGCTGCCCTTGTCCTTCTAGGTGGTAGAGGTTGCGGGTTTGGGAGGTGCTGTCGAAGAAGCCTTGGCCAGTTGCTGCAGTGCATCCTGTGAATGGTACACACTGCAGCCACTGTGCGCCGGTGGTGAAGGGAGTAAATGTTTAGCGTGGTGGATGGGGTGCCAATCAAGCGGGCTGCTTTGTCCTGGATGGTATCGAGCTTCTTGAGTGTTGTTGGAGCTTTGAAATTTCAAAATGTGCAGACAACACCAAATTGGGGGGTATAGTTAATACAAAGGAAGAATGTGACAAAATACAAGATGACATTAATAAACTTGTATAATGGGCTTGTAATTGGCAAAAGAATTTCAATATAGATAAGTATGACGTGGTGCATTTGGTAGGAAGAATAAGCAGGCCACATACTCCTTGGATAATAAGAGTCTAAACTGGATAGAGGAGCAAAGGGATCTAGGGAAACAGAGACACAAATCACTAAAAGTAGCGATCAGGTTAATAAGGCCATAAAACAAGCAAACCAAGCATGGGGGTTAATTTCTAGAAGGATAGAATTGAAAAGCAGAGAAGTTATGTTAAACTTGTATAAAATCCTGGTTAGACCACACATAGAGTACTGTGAACCATTCTGGTCTCCACATTATAAAAAGGATGTAGAGGCATTGGAGAAGGTGGAAAAAATAATCACAAGCATGATACCAGAACTGAGAGGATATACTTATCAGGAAAGGCTGAACAGGCTGTTTTCGTCAGCAAAGAGAAGGCTGAGGAGTGACCTGATAGAGGTCTGCAAGGTAATGAAAGGGTTTGATAAGGTAGATGTAGAGAAGATGTTTCCAGTTTTTTTGGGGGGGTAAGTCCAAAACTAGAGATCATGGGCAGCATTTTAGCACCCGCCAGCGGGTGCGTTCCTGGCGGGGGGGCCCCGAAAATCAGGAAATCCCGGAGCGGGACTGGAGCTCGCCTCGAACCCGCGCACTTCCGGGTTCCCCGCTGACGTGCCGGCGTGCGCGTGCAGCCCCCGCTGGTGGGAATCCCGCAGGCAATTAAAGCCAGCGGGGTTGCACTTGACGCTATTTATTTTGCTTGTTCAGGTCATTAACTGACCTGATTAAGGGATTATGGGAGGAGGGGTGGGATTTTAGAGCAAACTGGGACTGTTTCCCACACTGGGGGAAACACTCCCAGTTCAAATGGACGTGTTGCAGCTGTCAGCCTGTGGCAGCTGCAAAGGTCCATTTGACAGGTGGGGGGGTGGGGAGACCCTCACTCATTGCAGGAGGCCACCCTGTCACTTGGGACAAAGTTTGGCCTCCACCACCCTCCTCCTGACAATCAAAGTCACCAACTTGCACACTTACCCCGGGGTCCGGAGACATGTACCTACCTTGCGGACCCCCTCAGATGTACATCTTCCAGATGGGGGCCGCCGTAGCTGCAGTCATGACCTCCTCGGAGGGCGAACAGCATCACCAGCCTCACCAGCCTCGCCATCCATGCCGTCCACCTCTGACCCGTGGAGCTCCACAACAGAGTGCTGTGACACATCCACCTGTACAGCAGGAGGGAGGGCTACCGCAGAGAGAGATGCGTCGCAGAGGGCACTACCCTCGCCACAGGGTCCACAGACCGAGGCTCAGCTTCCTGGACCTCTCTGAGCAGCAGTGCACACGGAGGCTCAGAGTCACTCGACATGTAGTCGTGGACATCTGCAGCCTCCTTCATGCCGAGCTGCTCCTGGCTGGCCCGAGCACCATCTTCTTACCTGTCGCTGTCAAAGTCACCACTGCCCTCAACAACTTCTCCTCCGCATCCTTCCAGGGTGCAACCGGGGACATCACCGACGTCTCTCAGTCGTCTGCGCAAAAGAGCCTTGCAAAGACACCTATACCCACTCTGCAGTGACACAATGGGTGGCATCAGTTGTGGGTCTTCATAGTGATCCTCAGGAAAGGGCATTATTGCACAAACCAGACAAGATTCGCGAAGACGTGGCAGTAGTGGTGCCAATATAATATGTAATGTGAGTTGGTCAGAAATTCAATATAAGTAGCAACCATGACAAACCTTCAAACACCCTTGTGCATCCCCTTCATGCTCACGACACGTTTGCCTTACGCTGCCTACTGCACATATGTGATGCATGCCCTGTGGCTGCAGCACAGGTAGTGGCAGGTTGAGTGAGGCTGGCCGTGAAAGAGATGCACGAGAGGGTGAGTATGAGATAGAACCATGAGATTGTATGAGGATTGGGTTGCGTGGTAGTGGCGGGGTGAGTACTCGCGAGGTGAGTAGGTGCAGGTAAGATGAGGATGAGGTTTGAGTGGGTATGAGGGGTGATGTGACAGAGTAGTGTTGGCAGTGCCGAAGGAGATGTGGGGTGGGGGCGGTGATGTGGCAGACGGAGTGTAGGGTAAAGAGTAAGTGTACTCACTTTGGCTGACCTACTGAGGTCATTGGAGCGCCTCCTGCACTGTATGCAGGTGGGCGATATGTTGGTGGTGCTGGTGACCTCCTCTGCCACCTCGAGCCAGGCCTTCCTGGTGGCAGAGGCAGGCCGCTTCCTCCCGCCCGCCGGGGGGAAGATCTCTGTCCTCCCCCTCCTCCTCACCCCATGTATTGATACCTGGAGTGAGGCATCATTCGACTGGGAGCAGCCTTCCCCCTGGGCTGCTCCATGCTGTAATTTTTTCTGTTTGTTGCAGCATCTGTTAGTGGAGGACTGCCCCTTTAAATAGAGCTCCTCCAGCTGACAGATCTTACTGCGCATGCGCAGCCCGCCCGACGCGCAGGTCAGCAGTGGGGAACCCGGAAGACCAGGTAAGTGGATCCAATTATGCTACAATCGGGCGAGTGGCTGACTCATTTCGCCGGGCGCGATAGCCCCCCCGCCGAGAACCCGCAGCCCTGCTAACATTGGGCCCCATAAATATAAAATAGTCACTAATAAATCCAATAGGAAATTCAGGAGAAACTTCTTTACCCAAAGAGTGGTATGAATGTGTAATGCGTTAGCACATGGAGTAGTTGAGGTAAATAGCATCGATGCATTTAAGGGGAAGCTAGATAAGCACACGAGGGAGAAAGAACTGAAAGGATATGCTGATAGGGTTAGATGAAGGGCGTTGGGAGGAGGCTCGTGTGGAACATAAATGCCGGCATTGACCAGTTGGGCCAAATGGCCTGTTTCTGTGCTGTAGACTCAATGTTACTCGATGTACTCTCCATTGAAGTCAATGTTAGATATAAGGACCCTGAGAACCCACAAAGTCTGATCTGCCACCGTAACAATAACGGAACAGCCACTGGCACATTCTGTCGCTGACTCAGCCCCACTTTCTGGGGTCAGACACATTTGCATAAATCAGATAGGTGATGGCGCCATTTTCAGCTCAGCTGCACAGCTCACCTGGTGAGGTTGGGGAGGAAGAAACTGGCTACAGAGCCATACCACAATGCTGATGAGTTGCTGTGCATTCTGAAGACTTCTTGAAACAGAAACCAAAGTGGCTCATTTCCAAATAGGCTGTTTCCTTACAGCAACTGATCTCCCCATGTTTGGTTGCTGTAGGAACAATTACTTTTAAATTCTTGTGGGCCCATTCCACCAGGCCCTGGAGACTCTGCATGCCCATTTCATGCACACATACATTGCATTGGGGAAAACTGAGGCTGGCAGGACTGGCAGTAATTTAGGCCAAAACATCATCCTGTCTATCTCACTTTTATTGATGTCTGTGTGGAGGAGGTGGGCACAAGAAACACCTGTCCCCACTTCTGGCAGGAGCACCTGATACAGGATAAGGTAGAGGGTCCCGCTCCCATTTCAACCCTCACTTGCCCCAAATATGGTTTGGTAATGCTGAAATATATGTGGAAATTTGGGCCCAAACTGTCTACATGTAGTAAATGGCCTAACCCATGTGTTGTTTTAAATGGACACTTAAATCTCTATAATTTACACAGACTAGAACAACTTTAGCATCCAAATGGTGGACAAAGAGTTATAGTGTATACTTTCAAAGGAAAAATAAACATTGTAAACCTTGTTCTCAACAGAAGCCTACAAAAACTTAATCCAAAATTCTTTTTCAGGACTTTTCCACCTCATTAAGTACAGTTTCTGCCTTTTTGGCCAACTAAATGGGGCATTTAATGGGGCAGACTACTTCCCCCTTGCAAAGAAGGAAATCCAGGCACTACTGTCGATACTCATTAGCATGGTTGGGAACTGATAAATAGAGAGAGTGAATACAGGGCTGGATCTCCTCCTTTAAAGCAGGGTAGAGGATGGGTGGGACTTTGACCTGCCTCTCGAATCCTGCCATAAATCCAACCCATTTTCTTGGGTTAGTTGTCATTACTAATGCAGGGTGGGCTGTCGCCAGACTTCCAGCCTCCAAGAGGGAGCCATTGCTGTAATAGAGGGAAATCAGGTGCCCAAGAAGATGTAGAGAGCATTAAAGGGGCAGAAGAGCCCTGAAGAAGAATCTCAGGTGAAGTTTTTTTAGGCCTCAGCTGAGGCTAAGACCAACAAAGGTAGATCTTTGGACAGAGGAGCTGTCGACTGGGCCTTCTCCTACCATTACTCCAGGGACTACCACTAAGCTTCTCCTGGTGGTCCTAGGGAGTGCCAGGAATGGGGTGGATGGCAAAAAAATCTACCGGGAACCTGAGCCCCACCTCCCCACCTGTATTTGCATGCAGTGGGAGGGGATGGGGCGACCAAAGGTGGTCCTGGCGGGCGCAGGACTTAGGAAAATGAAGGTCACGGTGGGGACAAGTGGTTAGCCTTCTATTCTGACTTTGCTGCACTTTCCACTATTATCACATCTGATTTTATGTGGGATCATGGAGGAAAATCCAGGCCATAGTTTCAAAAGTGAAATGCACTGTTGAGGACTGCCAAAAGAGTCTAAACAATCTGTAGTGTTTAGTTAAGCAAAAGCATGAACTTGTAATAAATAACAGCCATATTAAGGTAAGAAGGACATGGAGGTGAAGTGTACATCGGGTAGGCAGTGGGCAGAATAGAGTCATAGAGTCATAGAAGTTTACAACATGGAAACAGGCCCTTCGGCCCAACATGTCCATGTCGCCCAGTTTATACCACTAAGCTAGTCCCAATTTCCTGCACTTGGCCCATATCCCTCCATACCCATCTTACCCATGTAACTGTCCAAATGCTTTTTAAAAGACAAAATTGTACCCGCCTCTACTACTGCCTCTGGCAGCTCGTTCCAGACACTCACCACCTTTTGAGTGAAAAAATTGCCCCTCTGGACCCTTTTGTATCTCTCACCTCTCACCTTAAATCTATGTCTCCTCGTTATAGACTCCCCTACCTTTGGGAAAAGATTTTGACTATCTACCTTTTCTATGCCCCTCATTATTTTATAGACTTCTATAAGATCACCCCTTAACCTCCTACTCTCCAGGGAAAAAAGTCCCAGTCAATCTAACCTCTCCCTATAAGTCAAACCATCAAGTCCCGGTAGCATCCTAGTAAATCTTTTCTGCACTCTTTCTAGTTTAATAATATCCTTTCTATAGTAGGGTGACCAGAACTGTACACAGTATTCCAAGTGTGGCCTTACTAATGTCTTGTACAACTTCAACAAGACATCCCAACTCCTGTATTCAATGTTCTGACCAATGAAACCAAGCATGCTGAATGCCTTCTTCACCACCCGATCCACCTGTGACTCCACTTTCAAGGAGCTATGAACCTGTACTCCTAGATCTCTTTGTTCTATAACTCTCCCCAATGCCCTACCATTAACGGAGTAGGTCCTGGTCCGATTCGATCTACCAAAATGCATCACCTCACATTTATCTAAATTAAACTCCATCTGCCATTCATCGGCCCACTGGCCCAATTTATCAAGATCCCGTTGCAATCCTAGATAACCTTCTTCACTGTCCACAATGCCACCAATCTTGGTGTCATCTGCAAACTTACTAACCATTCCTCCTAAATTCTCATCCAAATCATTAATATAAATAACAAATAACAGCGGACCCAGCACCGATCCCTGAGGCACACCGCTGGTCACTGGCCTCCAGTCTGAAAATCAAACCTTTACAACCACCCTCTGTCTTCTGACATCAAGCCAATTTTGTATCCAATTGGCTACCTCACCTTGGATCCCGTGAGATTTAACCTTATGTAACAACCTACCATGCGGTACCTTGTCAAAGGCTTTGCTAAAGTCCATGTAGACCACGTCTACTGCACAGCCCTCATCTATCTTCTTGGTTACCCCTTCAAAAAACTCAATCAAATTCGTGAGACATGATTTTCCTCTCACAAAACCATGCTGACTGTTCCTAATCAGTCCCTGCCTCTCCAAATGCCTGTAGATCCTGTCCCTCAGAATACCCTCGAACAACTTACCCACTACAGATGTCAGGCTCACCGGTCTGTAGTTCCCAGGCTTTTCCCTGCCGCCCTTCTTAAACAAAGGCACAACATTTGCTACCCTCCAATCTTCAGGCACCTCCCCTGTAGCTGTCGATGATTCAAATATCTCTGCTAGGGGACCCGCAATTTCCTCCCTAACCTCCCATAACGTCCTGGGATACATTTCATCAGGTCACGGAGATTTATCTACCTTGATGCGCGTTAAGACTTCCAGCACCTCCCTCTCTGTAATATGTACACTCCTCAAGACATCACTATTTATTTCCCCAAGTTCCCTAACATCCATGCCTTTCTCAACCGTAAATACCGATGTGAAATATTCATTCAGGATCTCACCCATCTCTTGTGGTTCCGCACATAGATGACCTTGTTGATCCTTAAGAGGCCCTACTCCCTCCCTAGTTACTCTTTTGCCCTTTATGTATTTGTAGAAGCTCTTTGGATTCTCCTTTGCCTTATCTGCCAAAGCAATCTCATGTCCCCTTTTTGCCCTCCTGATTTCTCTCTTAACTCGACTCCGGCAATCACTATACTCTTCAAGGGATCCACTTGATCCCAGCTGCCTATGCATGTCATATGCCTCCTTCTTCTTTTTGACTGGGGCCTCAATCTCCTGAGTCATCCAAGGTTCCCTACTTCTACCAGCCTTGCCCTTCACTTTATAAGGAATGTGCTTACCCTGAACCCTGGTTAACACACTTTTGAAAGCCTCCCACTTACCAGACGTCCCTTTGCCTGCCAACAGACTCTCCCAATCAACTTCTGAAAGTTCCTGTCTAATACCATCAAAATTGGCCTTTCCCCAATTTAGAATTTTAACTTTTAGGCCAGACCTATCGTTCTCCATAGCTATCTTAAAACTAATGGAATTATGATCACTGGTCCCAAAGTGATCCCTCACTAACACTTCTGTCACCTGCCCTTCCTTATTTCCCAAGAGGAGGTCAAGTTTTGCCCCCTCTCTAGTCGGGCCATCCACATACTGAATGAGAAATTCCTCCTGAATACACTCAACAAATTTCTCTCCATCCAAGCCCCTAATGCTATGGCTGTCCCAGTCAATGTTGGGAAAGTTAAAGTCCCCTACTATTACCACCCTATTTTTCTTGCAGCTGTCTGTAATCTCCTTACATATTTGCTCCTCAATTTCCCGTTGACTATTTGGGGGTCTGTAGTACAATCCTGTCAAAGTGATCTCTCCCTTCTTATTTTTCAGTTCTACCCATATAGACTCAGTGGGCGAACCCTCGGATATATCCCCTCTCACTACTGCTGTGATGTTCTCCCTAATCAAGAACGCAACTCCCCCTCCTCTCTTACCTCCTGCTCTATCTTTCCTATAGCATCTGTACCCTGGAACATTGAGCTGTCAGTCCTGCCCCTCCCTTAGCCATGTTTCAGTAATAGCTATAACATCCCAGTCCCATGTACCCATCCATGCCCTGAGTTCATCTGCCTTGCCCATCAGACTTCTTGCATTGAAATAAATGCAGTTTAATCTAGACTTCCCTTGGTCTTTGCCCTGCTTTCTCAGACCATCTGTCCGGTCATGTTTTGATCCCAATGCCCGCCAAAAGCTCGAACCATCTTCACGGTCAGACCTCATTTAAACAAAAGTAGTGAGCTGCCAGTGCTAAAGGAGCGCTGATAGGTAGCTCACCAATTGGGGAGAACAGGAAATCTGGTGGCCCCTCTGCAGAGCCAGGCCAGCAGAAGACTGTTAAAAGGGAGAGCCAGGCCGATTGGGGAGATGGGTGGAAGGTGGAAGGGCAATGGTCGGGAAGATTTCTGTGTGGCGTGGGAAGACCAATTATGCTCCACCTGCTCCCAAAAAGTCCTCCATGAAACATTTTTTGCCTTGTTCTTAGCGGCCATCAACAATTCCTTAAAGGGACTCTGGAGTGGACACTTACTGCTATGGGTCATTGAGCAGGGTTTACGCTGTATGGGCACTGGAAAGTTTAATTTGAAAATGCTTTAGAGTCCTATCTACATCATAGAACCCCGATTAGCATATTGTGTTGGGACTTCCGCCTATTTCTGGTGGGAGTGCTGGCGACCTATTTTGAGGCCCGCTTGAAAATGGCAGTTGGCGGACCTCAGGCAGGACCAGAGTGATTTTTAGCCATTTTGGTCTTGCCAACACACCCATTCCTGCCAAAAACTGTGTGTAGAAAGACCAAAATTGCCCCCAT
Source organism: Heptranchias perlo (assembly GCF_035084215.1). Taxonomy (NCBI): domain Eukaryota; kingdom Metazoa; phylum Chordata; class Chondrichthyes; order Hexanchiformes; family Hexanchidae; genus Heptranchias; species Heptranchias perlo. Next base: position 73,309,208 of record NC_090325.1, read on the forward strand.
GGACAGAAGAAATTGTAGCCAAAATGTTCCATGTTCTGGATCAGGAACTTAATGGGGTAGATTTTAACTATTGGGCGGTCGACTGATGGAGTGGGCCAGCCGGCTGCCCGATCCTGCCAGCAGGAGGCCCGGTCCATTTTGAGGGTGAGACCTTATTACTATGCTGTCGGAAAGCTACAGGTGCCAAACGGGTGCCCTGCTGCAGCTTGCCACCCCTGCTCCTCCTGACCCCACATAAGTAATTTTAACCATTATCTTTTCAGGCCTCTTCTGCTGTCCCATCAGGTTTTACAGCGTGGAGCATCCACAGCTCAGGCTTTGCCCAGTAGGCCATTAAAATTACATTGCGATCCTATATATATCATAGGACTCCAATTTGCATATATTAATGGGGGTCCTGCCTGATTCAGGCGGGCGCCTTCGCCGCCCAATGGAAGGCCCCGGGAAAAATGGTAGTGGAGCAAGAACTGGACGGTAAGTCCATAGGAACAGGAGTAGGCCATTTAGCCCCTCGAGCCTGTTCTGCCATTCAATGAGGTCATGGCTGATCTGTGACCTAACTCCACATACCTGCCTTAGCCCCATATCCCTTAATACCTTTGGTTAACAAAAATCTATTATTCTCAGATTTAAAATTAACAATTGAGCTAGCATCAACTGCCGTTTGCAGAAGAGAGTTCCAAACTTCTACCACCTTTTGCATGTAGAAGTGTTTCCTAACTTCACTCCTGAAAGTCCTGGCTTTAATTTTTAGGCTATGTCCCCTCGTGCTGGACTCCCCACCCAGCGGAAATAGTTCCTCTCTATCTACTGTATCAGTTCCCTTTAATATCTTGAAAACTTCAATAAAATCCCCCCTTAATCTTCTAAATTCCAGGGAATACAACCCTAGTTTGTGTAATCTTGCCTCGTAATTTAACCCTTGGAGTCCAGGTATCATTCTAGTAAATCTAACTGCACTCCCTCCAAGGTCAATATATCCTTCCTAAGGTGCGGTGCCCAGAACTGAACACAGTACTCCAGGTGTAGTGTAACCAGGGCTTTGCATAGATGTAGCATAACTTCTACCCCATTGTATTCTGGTCCTCTTGATATAAAGGCCAGCATTCCATTAGCCTTTTTGATTATTTTCTGTATCTGCCCATGATATTTTAATGATCTACGTACATGGACCTCCTAAGTCTCTTTGGACTTCCACTGTTTCGAGCTTTTCACCATTTAGAAAGTACTCTGATCCATCCTTTTTAGGTCCAAAGTGGATAACCTCACACTTGCCTACACTGAAATCCATTTGCCACAGTTTTGCCCATTCACTTAATCTATTAATATCTTCGTAATTTTATGCTTCCATCTGCACTGCTTACAATGCTACCCATCTTTTTGTCATCAGCAAACTTGAATATGTGGCTCCCTATCCTGTCATCTAAGTCGTTAATAAATACAGTGAATAGTTGAGGCCTCAACACAGATTTTTGTGGAACATCAGTAGGCACATCCTGCCAATTTGAGTTCCTGTCCATTATCCCTACTCTCTGTCTCCTGCCGCTGAGCCAATTTCCTAACCAGGTCAATAATTTGCCCTCAATTCCATGAGCTTCAACTTTAGCTAACAGTTTCTTATGAAGGACTTTATTGAATGCCTTCTGGAAGTCCATATAAACAACATCCATAGACATTCCCCTGTCCACTACTTTAGTCACTTCTTCAAAAAATTCATTCAGGTTTGTCGGGCATTTTTTTTATTCATTCATGGGATGTGGGTGTTGCTGGTTAGGCCCATTTATTTATTGCCCATCCCTAATTGCCCTTTTTGAGCTGCTGCAGTCTGTGTGGTGAAGGTTCTCCCATAGTGCTGTTAAGTCGTGTCTGATTTTATTCTGATTGTGACTTTCTGTAGTGAGGTTGTATAACTGAGTGGCTTGCTCGGCCATTTCAGAGGGTGATTGAGAATCAACCACAGTGCTGTGGCTCTGGAGTCACATATAGGCCAGTCGGTTTCCTTCCCTAAAAGGGCATTAGTGAACCCAATGGGTTTTTACAGCAATCCAGTAGTTTCATGGCCACCATTACTGATACTAGTTTTTCTTTATTCCAGACTTTATTTAATTAATTGAATTTAAATTCCCCATGGTGCTGCTATGGTGGGATTTGAATTCATGACTCCAGATTACTAGTCTACATCTCTGGATTACTAGTCTAGTAACATAACCACTATTCTACCGTACCCTACCTAGTGCAAAGCCCTGCTGGCACTGTCTGATCAGCTGAAAAGTTCAGCCAATCTATCCTTAATTATAGGCTCTAGTAATTTCCCTACAACAGATGTTAGGCTAACTGGTCTATAATTCCCTGGTTTCCCTCTCTCACCTTTCTTAAATAGCGGAGTGACATGTGCAATTTTCCAATCTAAAGGAACGGTTCCTGAATCGAGAGAACTTTGGAAGCTCATAGTTAGGGCTTCTGCAATGTTCTAACCTAACATAAGAACTTAAGAGATCGGAGCAGGAGTAGGCCAATCGGCCCCTCGAGCCTGCTCCGCCATTCAATGAGATCATGGTTGATCTGATTCTGGCCTCAACTCCACTTTCCCACCTGTTCCCCATATCCTTTGACTCTCTTGCTTATCAAAAATTTCTGTAGTCTTTCTCCATTTATATAATATTTTGCTTTTTTATTCTTCCTACCAAAGTGGATGACTTCATATTTTTGCACATTATACTCCATTTGCCCACTCGCTTAACTTATCCATATCCCTTTGCAGACACTTTGTGTCCTCCTCACAACTTATTTTTCCACCTATCTTTGTATCACCAGCAAATTTGGCCACAGTATACTTGCTTCCTTCATCCAAGTCATTGATATAGATTGTAAATAGTTGAGGCCCCAGCACTGATCCCTGCGGCATCCCACTAGTTACAGACTGCCATCCTGAAAATGACCCCTTTATCCTGACTCTCTGTTTTCTGTTAGTTAGTCAATCCTCTATCCATGCTAATATATTACCCCCAACGCCATGAATTCTTACCTTGTGCAGTAACCTTTTATGTGGCACCTTATCGATTGCTTTTTGGAAATCCAAATACACTACATCTACTGGTTCCCCTTTATCCACCCTGCTCATTACTTCCTCAAAGAACTCTAATAAATTTGTCAAACACCATTTTCCTTTCATAAAACCATGTTGACTTTCTTTGATTTTATTTTGAGTCTCTAAATGTCCTGCTACTACTTCCTTAATAATCAGTTCTCGCATTTTCCCAATGCTAGATGTTAGGCTAATTGGCTTTCTGGCTCCCTCCATTCTTAAATAGGGGCGTTACATTTGCGGTTTTCCAATCTGCTGGGACCTTTCCAGATTCTAGTGAATTCTGGAAGATTACAACCAATGCACCCACTATCTCTGTAGCCACTTCTTTTAAGACCCTTGGATGCAAGCCATCAGGTCCAGGGACTTGTTAGCCTGCAGACCCATTAATTTGCCTAGTGCTTTTTCTCTAGTGATAGAGATTGTTTTTAGATCCTCCCTCCCCTTTGCCCCTTGATTATCTACTATTATTGGTATATTATTAATGTCTTCTACTGTGAAAACAGATACAAAATATCTGTTCAATGCCTATACCATTTCCTTGTTTTCCATTATTATTTCCCCAGTCTCATCCTCTAAGGGACCTATACTTATTTTAGTTACTCTCTTCCTTTTTATATACTTGTAAAAGCTCTTACTGTCAGTTTTTATATTTCTTGCTAGTTTACTCTCATAATCTATTTTCTCCCTCTATTTTTTTTAGTCCTCCTTTGCTGGTTTCTAAAGTTTTCCCAATCTTCGGGCTTTGCCATGTTGTATGCTTTTTCTTTTAACCTGAAACCATCCTTTACTTCCTTAGTTAGCCATGGTTGGTACACCTTTCTCGTGGAGTCTTTCCTCCTTACTGGGATATATTTTTGTTGAGAGTCATAAAATATCTTTTTAAATGTCTGCCACTGCTTATCCACCATCATACCTTCTAATCTGTTTTCCCAGTCCACTTTAGCCAACTCTGTCCTCATGCCATTGTAATTGCCCTTATTTAGGTTTAATACAATAGTTTCAGATCCAAGATCCTCACTCTCAAACTGGATGTGAAATTCTATCATATTATGATCACTGTTTCCTAAGGGATTCTTTATAGAATCATAGAATCATAGAAGTTACAACATGGAAACAGGCCCTTCGGCCCAACATGTCCATGTCGCCCAGTTTATACCACTAAACTAGTCCCAATTGCCTGCACTTGGCCCATATCCCTCTATACCCATCTTACCCATGTAACTGTCCAAATGCTTTTTAAAAGACAAAATTGTACCCGCCTCTACTACTGCCTCTGGCAGCTCGTTCCAGACACTCACCACCCTTTGAGTGAAAAAATTGCCCCTCTGGACCCTTTTGTATCTCTCCCCTCTCACCTTAAATCTATGGCCCCTCGTTATAGACTCCCCTACCTTTGGGAAAAGATTTTGACTATCTACCTTATCTATGCCCCTCATTATTTTATAGACTTCTATAAGATCACCCCTTAACCTCCTACTCTCCAGGGAAAAAAGTCCCAGTCTATCTAACCTCTCCCTATAAGTCAAACCATCAAGTCCCGGTAGCATCCTAGTAAATCTTTTCTTTGAGGTCATTAATTAATCCTATCTCATTACCCATTACCAGATCTAAAATGGTCTGTTCCCTGGTTGGTTCCACAACGTATTGTTACCTACTTCCTTTAAAACCCTGGGATGGAAACCTGGGGATTTGTCACTCTTTCGTGCCTTTATTTTCTTCATTGCTGTTAATTTGCTTACATTAATTATGGTGAGTCCCCGTCCCTGATTCAAATTTAGTTTCCTTGGGGTGTCCGGCATGCTATCCTTTTCCTCTACTGTAAATACTGACACAAAGTAATTATTTAACATGTCTGCCATTTCTTTATTTTCCTTACTTTCATTTACAATATCACCATTATCAGTTTTTAAGGTGCCCACATTGCTCTTGACCACCCTCTTCCTCCTCATATAATTGTAAAATGTTTTTGTGTTGATTTTGATATCCCTTGCAAGTTTCTTTTCATACTCCCTTTTTGTAGCTCTTACTATCTGTTTTGTCACCCTTTGCTGTTCTTTGTATCTCTCCCAGTTGCCAGGATCTGTGCTATTTTTTTGCATTTTTGTATGCTTTTTCTTTTACTTTTATGTTGACCCTTACCTATTTTGTCATCCATAGATGTTTTCCTTGGCAAGTAGAGCTCTTGTCCCTAAGGGGTATAAACTGATTCTGTATCACCTTAAATTCTTTTTTAAACACCTCCCACTGATCTTCCGTCATTTTACCTATTAACAGATTTGCAATCAACAAACTTAGAATCTCAGTAGCAGACATGGGTTTCTCCCTTTCAAACACAACATTGAACACAATCATATTATGATCGCTATTAGATAAATGTTCATGCACCGTTAGGCTGTTAACTAAATCTGGCTCATTACTCATTATTAAATCTAATGTGGCCTGCCCCTTATTGGTTTTCGGACATTTTGTTGCAGAAAGCAGTCCTGAACACACTCAAGAAATTTGCTACCTTTCTGACATGAGTTCGTCTGCTTATCCCAATCAATATGAAAGTTAAAACCCCCCCATTAAAGCCACCCTGCCTTTGCTACATGTTTGTCTAATCTCTGCATTTATAAATTCTGCCACTTCATGGCTGCGACCAGGTGGTCTATACGCAACAGTCTTAAATCTTTCTCTGTTTCTTAATTCTATGCATAAAGTCTTCACTGCCTGCTAAACTCTCATTATATCCTCTCTTATCATTGAAGTAATTTCATCCTTAATCACTAAGGCTACTCCTCCCCCTCTACCAGTTTCCCTATCCTTCTTGTAGACCTTATAACCTGGTATATTCAGTTTACAGTCCTGACCGTCTTGCAGTCACCTTCGTTTTAACTCTGCCAGCGCCTCTTATTCCACTGATTCTGAAAAGTATATTGCAATTTCATCAATCCAATTTCTAGGCTCTAGGCAGAAAGAGAACGCAAGTAATTCAGCTTTTCGTTAAAAGGGGTTAAACATTTTTACATACTATTTTACGGTACAGCTTGACTCCAGAGTGTGGAGCTAAAAGTAGCTTGATACATTCACAATCAAGCTGCTAAATGAAGACTCCATAATTAAAGGAAGCAAATTATTCCAACTGCTATTCATCCATCTCATCTTTCATTGTGCCTTTTCTTTGCAGGTGATAGTATTCCTGTCTGAAATGAAATACTCTGAAAGATGAGCAGTTCTTCAGAGCAGCCACCTCAGCTAAAGGTCACACAGTAAACGCCCATTGTGTTTTACTTAAAGGTCAGTTATTTCCGTGAAGCTGGCAACCAGCATTAAATTGTTGGGGGAAGTATAAAATTGTTAATTACGACACTGTGAATTTATTTCCTAAAATTAGCTAGTTGCTGTTATAGTTGATCACTTTAAAAGTGGCGGAGAGAGAATCTACCTGTTTTACTATTTGCACCTCCCAATGGCCAAAGCCAGCATGACATCTCAGATCATCATGTCCTCCTGCTAAAGGAAGATTGTTTGAGTATTGGAGGCCCATTTGGGGAGGAGGAGGATAGCAAACACACAAACAAATAACTGGCCCTGAATTTCCTCACTATCTTCAGTAATTACACCGTTATTACATCATTATTGCACTAAAAAGATCGAGGGTACTTGCATTTAATGCATTATGCTGCTTATATGCCATTAGACGCAGGTTTCCTTGATTTTTTTGGCAGCTTTGACGATCCGTCCGCTCATTTGCATCGGAGGGTCACTCACCTGGTGGCGCTGTGCCCAGGAATTTCCTGCCTTCACCCCACTACTGCACTCTGGGAAAGTTAGATCGATATAAAACAGGTGGAGCTGCTCTCACGGTCACCTGAATCAGGTGGAAGTGAGAAGTCTGAGAGCTTTGAACTTTGCTTGCTGATTTCTGCTTCACAGATCTTTTTCAAGTGCTCCTCCAGGCCCCACAAAAATAATGTGGGCCATTGCCACCCCGAGATCCCCACCCTCCGCAATCGCGACCCCACACCCCTGCACTTACCGTCCTTGTGGCCGGGGCGACCTGATATTGGGAGGCCTCAATTCGGTGAGCTGTATCGGGATGCCTGCTTGGTGTCCCATAGCTCACCAGCGCAATGTTAATGTGGCCGGTGCCTCAACGTTGTTGCCACGTCTTCACCACGGGCAAGGGCGGGATCGGCCAGTTGCCTAAAAGTCAAAATCAACTTCGTGAGTGCAAATCTGACACAGGAGCTAAACAGTGAGTGCAAATTCATTAGAAGGAGAGTCAGCAGCAGCCAGAGCTTAATAACATGGGCACATGTATACAGTGCCTTCTATGTGTTATATAAGTGCTATATCAATCCTTTCCAGCTTCAGAATCAAGAAATCTGTTTCCTACATGGTGAATAAGAACCGCCCATCAGTCGTTGGTAATTGACCAACCAGGACTAAGGGTTTTGTTTTGCATAGCAACCGGTGCTGCTGTTGTCACCTGACAGGCATGTTAGCCAGCCAACTCTGTTTATGATAGCAATCTTTTGTTCTTGTCCACTGAAGAGAGTTATTACTTTACAACCAGCCAAGAAAGCAGGAAGACTGCACTTATTTCCTCATCTGTGATATATCTGTAACAGCAGATCAACCAGCAAGACTGGTTTGTTTTCTTAAATCATACCTTGGGCACAGTGCGGCCTATTGGCAAGGACTGCAGTTTCTGTCCGAGAAAAGGAAAACTACTCTTCATGGTCTCTTGGAGCCTCAGTAAAATCTGCAAGACTGATTTCTAAAGAAGCTGTTCTTCTGTTTTTTTTATTTTGCAACTAATGGGGAAGGCAGATCACATGAAATTTTCTAATTTAGAAACTGCTATTCCTGTTGCTTGGAACCTTGCAGTCGAAGCTGACTTGTTTTAATTTTCTTTTTAAAAAAATGAAGCTCGCAGTGCTGGACTTGGGAACCATATTTGCAAAGATTTTCAAGACTTCCGCTTCTCCTGTAGTCCCTCCAGCTAATTCCTCGAACAGTGGATCATCAGCCTCTCCTTATGGACCATCACTGATCTCAATACCTTCATCCAAAACAACGGCACTCACGTCTTCCTTGTCCAATGTTTCAGGAAAAGCTTCTGTACTGTCTGGAACTGCCTCTGCTCCAGGCAGCCCTGCCACCGTCAAAAACAGTAGTGCCTCTCCTCTAGCCTCGGCCAGTGTGACTAAATCAGCTGGGCTAAGCATTGGTGCTACAAATCAAATATTAGTCCGACCAGCTCCAAGCTCCAGTCTGGTTAGTTTAAATGCAGTGAAAACTATGCAAGCTCACAGTGGATCAAACAACAGTGTCATGTCCAGTTTGGGAAGGTCCTCAGTATATGTTGCAGATAGCGTTACATGGAACCTGCCTAACAAGCAACATCCATTCACTTTGCCCGACATCGGTGAGGAGTGGCTTACAGATACCGATTCAGTAGAAAGTTGCAATGAAAAGTAAGGAGTTTCAATTCTACTGGGGAGGGGAATGGGGAAGGCAGGGAGGAGGAGATGTGTTGCAGATTTGATGTTTAAATGCAGGTTTGTTTTCAAAAAGTCTTTTTGGAAAGGTTGCTTAACAGCCGCCCCTCTTTAAAACTAATCTTGATTTGTTGGATTTGATCCTTGGCCTTTGCTGAGTTAGGTCATTGTTATCCAGTGATCCCTGCTGGAAAGTGTGTGTTTTCAGATATCAACAACAACAACAAGTTGCATTTATATTGGGCCTTTAACATAGTAAAACATCCCAATGTGCTTCACAGGACCGTTATCAAACCAAATTTGACACCAAGCCACGTAAGGCGATTTTAGGACAGGTAACCAAAAGCTTGGTCAAAGAGGTAGGTTTTAAGTAGCGTCTTAAAGGAGAGAGAGGTAGAGAGGGAGGGAATACCAGAGCTTAGGGCCTAGGCAGCTGAAGGCATGGCTGCTAATGTTGGAGCGATGAAAATTGGGGCTGTGCAAGAGGCAGGAATTGGAGGAACGCAGAAATCTCAGAGAGCTGTCGGGCTGGAGGAGGTTACAGAGATAGGGAGGGGTGAGGCCATGGAGAGATTTGAAAACAAGGATGAGAATTTTAAAATCGAGGCGTTGCCGGACCGGGAGCCAATTTGGGTCAGCGAGCACAGGGGTGATGGGACAATGGGTGAGGACGGGATCAGGTGCAGCTGTGTTGCTGCCCACAGTCAATAGGACTATCAGCACTCACTGTCTAAGCTCTGTTGGTTGAAGGCATCAGAACCCTGTCCAGCAAAGAGTCAGCGCATTCAAGAGAGAATGAGAGCAAACGGGAGGTTATTGAAAACAAAAATAATCCCAATTTGTGAAGCTTTAAAATGTTAATTGCTCTGACCCTGATTTCCATAAAGTGCCCCAAAATATTACAATCCCAAGATTGACCGGCTTGTGTAAAATGACTTAAGAAATCACGAGCGTGATATTTGCAGCCCCCTCATGGCATCCATTACAATTTAGTTCATCAGTCACAGCTCTGTGTAAGTATTTTTACAGCTGCGCACTAGGGGGTAGATCTTGACCTTGTGTGATTGTGTCAAACGGGTGATAGCGAATCGGCAGCCCGTTTGACTTCAATGGAAATTAAAATCGGGAGAGATGTAAAACAGGCCACTGATTGTGCTGGGAAGGTTACAACTGCTCCTCTAATGTTACCTTTCATTTGGTGCAAAACATGAAAAAAGGAGAGAAATCAAAAGGGTCACGAAATAGGGAGGGGGATCCCTGATGGACTTTTCACACCCACTTAGTACAAAAGATTTGTTCATTCTCACATACCCTCATTTTACACTATCACACAAAGTCAAAATGACCCCTAGGGCTGCAACTGATATACCAGCACAAGTGCTTTTTAGTTGTTTTCCCTCCTGGTGTAAGGTTCACATTTGACGGTGCTACATAAGGATCACCTATACGTTATAGGGGAGATGTGAAAGTCGGAGCACATCAACGATTTACAGTGTAAAGGAAAACCTAATGGTGGAATTGCCACCAGGCAGAAGCATTTCATCATTAAGATCAATACTGTTGTGTTCATTTTCATGGGAGGGGTGGGTAGAAGGACACCAAGGATGGTAAGGTACAGAAATCACATCTCGCAGGTAGTGTAAGTAACAGATTTAAGCAGAAGGACTACTAAAGGATGCTCCCTGCCAGTCCAGTACCTGTTACGGTTTTTAAAACTAAAGGCTCCAACTTATTCAAGGCGGCAGTGGCACAGACAGATTATATCTAGTAATATCGCTGCACTATTGGGGGGATTCGCTGTAAAGTTTTTTTCTGACATTGCTTTTGCTGCTCCAGAAATTTTGCTTTGGCCTTTGTGAGGATATGTGCGAATGAACAAATCTTTTGTACTAAGTGGGTGTGAAAAGTCCATCAGGGCTCCCCCTCCCTATTTTGTGGCCCTTTTGATTTCTCTCCTTTTTTCATGTTTTGCACCAAATAAAAGGTAGCATGAGAGGAGCAGTTGTAACCCTCCCAGCACAATCAGGCTGGCAAAACAGCTGCAACGGGAGACCCATTTCTGCACATGCTACAGTATGGAGGTCTAAGGAACGATCAATTTGGCGTTGTTCCTAGATGTGGAACAGCAGCAGAGGGCAGACTAAGAGTGAAAATGAAGTTGCACAGAACCAATCCATACCCCTTTCACCTGTCCATTGAATGAACCAGAGCTACTTGCCTCTTCAAGGAGCAATGGTGCAGAAAATTCAAAATCAGCAGGGGGGCAGCCACCTCCAGCAGCCATACATACGAACTCATGAGAAGGATAGGAAAAAATTAGCTGGCCCATCAAGCCTGCCTTATCCAGACATAATGCAGCCATGCACACCATCAATGCACCTCCCCCGTCATTGGGAGAGGCAAAACAAAACATAGAAAAAAAACCGCCTCCAATTTAGGAGAAAACCTCTGAGAAATTCCTTTCTGACCCCTAAATGTAGTCAAGCAAGCTCCAGAAGACCATGGTAACTCATGAATCACACTATTCCTAGCTACCCCACAACTTACTCTCTGTAAGTGGAAATGTCCTCCTCATTTAGGAACATCTCCATCTCCCTTATGAAGGTCCGTAGGGAATCCATACTCTCCACATGCTTCGGTAATCCGTTGCAGAGGGCGATGATGCTCTGAAAAAAAAATTCTCAACACCTACACTAACTCTTTGCACATATATTTTATAATCATCCCCCAGTTCTCCCATTGCTTTTCTTGTTGCATGTCATTCCCACATATACCCTTATCAATAATAAAAATGACTGGTTAGCAAAAATTACTGCAGTCAAATATTTATATTTCTGTCACAATGTGCAGTGATGTGTTACAGTTCTGTCCTCTTGTGCATCAATGAATGCAGTCTTCCCAACATCACCCACATCCCAAGAACAAAGAAAAAATGATTGTGTAATATTCTCTGTCTCAAGCTTTATTTCTATATAAACACCTAAAGGAAGCAGAAGGTGCTACGTTTGCGTGAGATGTCTGTTCAGTATACCAACATGTATGGTTAGTACCATCTGCTGTTGCTGTAATATTTGAATGAGCTGTGGCTCCTAACCTTGAGGAATTAGAGGTATAACCTCCCCAATAGAGTTCTTTTTACTAATTATTATGCTAACCTTCATGCCTCTTCCAATTACTCATTATGCCCATGGTAAGTGCAATGCAGACTCCTACTAAGGCCACTTACCGCCACGTGTTTCAGGTCAGGGATCTTTTGTACTTCCTGCCAAGCGAGTTGGGTAGCAGAGACTGCATTCATCATGTCAGTTGTCTGTTGCTATGCTTGCATTCACTGCTATAGCTGACACCTGGATGTGCTTGATTTTGATACTTTATGCCAGAAATGGGAAGTGTTCGATTCCCTAACACTAATAACTTTCACCTTGGCGAGTACAATAAACCTAAAATAAGATCAAGTGCCTCAAGGAAGAGATTAGAATGGTGCTATGACATGTTCAGTAATTAAAGTTGTGTAGGACTCTTTGGACTGGATTTTCCTTCTTATTATTGCCCATTTTCATGAAGTTTTGTGGCACTAAAATGAATAAAATGGACCACTGCAAAACCTCCATGAAAAGAGTTGCACCCAAATTATCCTTGGTAAAACCTGCCAGTCTGCAGTATCACCCATGCAGAGCCCACCCTGCCACAAGGGGGTGAGTGTGACCAACGTCTCCGCACTATTTCACCATCCCTGCCCCAAGCCCAACCTGAGAACAACACCACTATATAGGTGGTGGTATAAGCAGTACAATAGTATCCCTTGAATTTTTTTTTGCCACTTTTATTTTTCTAGACAGCCTCGGGCTACCTTTGTCTCTTTAGTTAGGCAACAACTACCCATTGTATGAAGAAGGTCATTGATGCTCTATTCACGTGGACCTTGCAATTTATTGCCTTCTCCATGGAACCTGCAAAACAAAGAGAACGAACAGTTCAATTCTACAGACTGGCAGAGTTCCCAAAGGTGCAAGGAGCAATTGATGGAACTCATGTGGCACTGAAAGCCCCATATGACAACCCCCTTCATTTCGTGAAGAGAAAAAGATTTCATTCAATTAATGTGCAACTAGTGTGCAATGCCACTCACCTTATCCAGCACATTAATGCCTGCTATCCTGGAAGCTGTTTTGATAGCTTCATCCACCATTCTGGTTAATCTCCTCTGCACCCGGTCCAAGGCCTTGACATCCTTCCTAAAGTGTGGTGCTCAGAATTGGAAACAATACTCCAGCTGAGGCCTAACCTTTTATAAAGGATTACCATAACTTCCTTGCTTTTATACTCTATGCCTCTATTTATATGGCCAAAGATCCCATATACTTTTTTAACAGCCTTATGAACGTGTCCTGTCACCTTCAAAGATTTGTGTATGTGAACCTCAGATCTCTCTGTTCCTGTACCTCCTTTATAATTGTACCATTTAATTTATATAGCCTCTCCTAATTTTTCCTTCCAAAATGCATCACTCCCACAATGAATGTTGTCAGGCTTTGGGTAGGGATGAATCAATAAGATGGTTTATTTGTTGAAAGTTTTCAAATCATGCCTATAGACAAACAGGATGGCAGCTATCCATTTGAAATTGTACATTCAGAATATTTGTTTAATGAACAAGGTAAGAGTATTACACAATTTGATATTTTGTTCATAAGCTAAGAAAGAATTGTCCCCTGGGACGTAACTACATTCGTATTTACTGACACTCACTGAGTATAACTTGATTCAACCCTACCCACAGACTGACAACATTCCATAGCTGTTTGGGCTTGAACATTTCATCCACCATTGGTTAGTACTGCTCAACCATTGTGGGAGTGAGGACCAATACAAAAGTATTTTTAAAAAACTGACACAGGCCAATATTAATTTAGCAGATTAGAATCAGTAGAGGATTGTGGGTATTTCTCAGTGAATTACAACCAGTCATCCAAATGAAGGATTGTGATCACATTATACATCACAGCAGCAAAGCTTGAGTAGTGTATTTTATCTAGTGTATCAATATTAGATTACTGTCCTGTACTTTACTGAGAGGTATTTGTTATTATTTATTTATGTACTTTTCAGTGAATTTTTTTCTGTTAAATACAGTTGTGGTAGCCAGAATACTGTTTTTATTTAGGGCTCATAATATTATTTGATGTCTCAGTTTTCAATTCTCTTTAATGAAAAGTAGCATTGTATGGTGTAGGACTACATATAATATTAGTTTTATGACAGAGGATCTCAAAGAGCAGGGTTTTGCACATTGTTACCAGGTCTTTGACTTTCTTGAATATGTTATAAATGAAATACGCAGTGGATGGCAGTTGAACAGAACAAATATTCAACACACATGACAGACTGCCATAATCCATTGGAAAATTTGTCGATCAGGAGTTCAGCAGTCAAGTCATCTGTTGACTGTTTTCTATATTCAGTGACCCCGCAGAGCTCAGCAGTTCATAATGCAAAATACTACACCTTTTGAGTACCTCCTAAGGCACAAAATTGATTGGAATAACAGTGCTGGTTTATGTACCACAGCTCGTAGACGTTTTAAACACAAAGGCTATATAATTTATAATTTTGTTAAAGTATCACAATGGGAAAATGGCTCACAAGTTGAGAAACGCTCCCAAAATGTAGGAAACCTCAGACCGTTCCGACACCATCATTTGGAAAGAAATTAATTAAAACGGCAAACCAAGCCAATCTTTACATAGTATAACATTTCTTCTCTGAAATGAAATATATAATACCCTGCCATTCAAGGACCCGAAAATTTGAGCTCAGGGTTAAGACTGAAGTTTTCAATATTTAATTGTCTCATTCCAAGTTAAGCTCAGAGTGCAAGTAACTAATTAAAAAATGTTAATGCAAGAACAGCTGGGTGTAGGTTTTCATTCTGAATCTGGAAGATCTAATTCTTTCTTTTTGGCTTTAATATTTGTTGCCTTTTATTCTATTCACCGTCTGTATTCCATTGTCTTTTCTTGTAGAACACTGATAATAGCTTTAGTGCTTTTGCAATTAGAATGAGTGATATGCTTCAAGTTTTCAAATTAAATATGACACTTTGAGAAGATGACAAATTTCTCTTACCGATTGAAAGGGGAAAGGATGCCTTAGCTTATTTTGTGAATATTCATCAGATAGTAGAAACAGCAGATACTCCATGTGTAACTGGAGCATGAATTTTATCCCATGAGTCTCAGCCATTGAGGTCATCACTGCTGTTTTCGATATCTATGTTTACGTTGCAGTATTAGTATTTATAAGAGATCACTTTCTGGCTTCACATGACCACTGAGGAGCCTCACCCACCAGGAGCAAATGTAAGAAATTCCGACTTGCTGCACATGATTTTCCAACCATTAATTTAAAAATAGCTGGAAAATCATGTGCTGCGGGCCCCCGAATTTTCGATATGTCCTTCCAACTTGTAGTGTGATACCAGTGTATAAGAGTAGATTCTTGTTTTTAGTGCCTGGGCATAAGGCTTTACCTGGACGGAGTGTGGAGAGGAAATTCGGGGGGGGGGTGGTGGATGGTGGGGGGCATCAGGATCACTTTCCCTCAACGGAGCCTGCCTACTTTTCCTTCCATTTAAGTTAATGGATGGAGGGGCGGGCTCCATTATGGGCTTGCCGTCCTCCCCTCTCGATTTTCCCCTCTGTGCTGCACCCAAGTGCCTCAAAGGGTCCACATTTCAGACTGCACAGCAGGTACTGTAGCCCAATGGTTATGATACTGGTCAATAATCCAGACGTGAGTCCCGCATGATGTGTTGCCTCCCTGTGCCAGGGTAAAGGATATCACAGACAGCGTGCAGAACATTTTGAGGGGGGAGTGGAACAGCCGGACATCGTGATCCATCGGGAACCAATGACATGGGAAGGAAAAGGGATGAGGTCCTGCAGTCAGAGTTTCAGTAGCTAGCGAGGAAGTTAAAAAGCAGGACCTCGAAGGTAGTAATCTCTGGATTACTCCCAGTGCAATGCTCTAATGAATAGAGGAATAGTAGGATAAAACAGGTTAATGTATGGCCGAAGAAATTGTGCAGGAGGAAGGGCTTCTGATTCCTGGGGCATTGGGACCAGTTCTGGGACAGGAAGGACCTGTACAGGCCGGATGGGTTGCACCTCAACAGAGCTGGTACCAATGTCCTCGAGGGGAGGTTCACTAGTGCTGTGGGGGAGGGTTTAAACAAATTTAGCAGGGGGATGGGCACCAGGAGGAAACATTAGAGAGGAGAAACAAGGTGCACAGAGGATTGGGAGAGACAGATAACACTAGAGTAAAGAATAGTTCAGAAATAGGAGGGATCAAACAGGGGACAAATGTGAAGAAGTCTTAGATGAGTTTGGAGTGCATGTGCGTAAATGCACATAGTGTGGCAAATAAGATTGGTGAGCTGCAGGCACAAGTCGCTACATGGGACTATGATGTGGCAATAACAGAGACCTGGCTCAAAGTAGGGGAGGAGTAGGTACTTAATATTCCTGGTTAAAAGGTATTCAGGAAAGATAGGGAAGGAAAAAAAGGAGGGGTGGAGGTAGGGGGGGGGGTGGTGTGGGGGCGGTGGCTATACTGAGCAAAGAAACTATTATAGCACTGGAAAGGGATGATGCAGTTGAGTGGACAAAGACACAATCTATTTGGTTAGAATTAAGGAACAATAGAGGAGCTATTACTCTACCAATATAGGTCACCAAATAGTGGGAAGGAGATAGAGGCGCAAATTTGCAGGCAAATTACAGAAAGATGCAAGAATTATAAATTAGTGATAATTGGGGACTTCAATTATCCCAATATAGACTGGGATAGTAACAGTGTAAAGGGCAAAGAGGGGAAGGAATTCCTGAAATGTATACGAGAGAACTTTCTTGGTCAGTTTATTTCCAGCCCAATGAGGAAGGAAGCAGTGGTGAATATAGTTCTGGGGAATGAAGTGGGGCAAATGGAGCATGTTTCAGTCGAGGAGCATTTGGGGAGCAGTGATCATAATATCTTTAGGTTTAGAATAGTTATGGTATAGGACAAGGAACAATCAAGTGTAAAAATATTTAACTGGAGGAGGGCTAATTTCAGTGAGTTAAAAAGGGATCTTGCCCAGGTGGATTGGAATCAAAAATTGGTAGACAAAACAGTAATTGAACAATGGGAGGTCTTCAAGGAGGAGATGGTTCGGGTACAGAGTAGACATATTCCCATCCAAAGCTAGAGCTCTCTGGATGACTAAAGATATAGGGGGAAAAATTGGTTAAGGGTCCGTTCTGGGTGATGTTAGCATGATGCGCTAACACCCAACGCCCGATGGACCCTGGGCAGGCAAGACGCAAGTTTGGTCCCAAGGGAGCACTCACCTGTAATCGGCATTCCTTTCCAGGCTTTGCACATGGAATGAATGCAATTTGCACTTTCCACCACCAGAGGGAGCTCCATCTCTCTTAAAGGGAAGATGTTTCTTAGAAATCTCTTAAAGGTAGCTTGTACATGTTATTTGCTGGAAATAACAGTCTACTGTCTGCATGGAGTCTGAACAGAGATCAGACGTTGCACACATAAAACATAGATGCAGATCCCATCCCTATGTTTACACACTGATGAGTTATGTTAAAACAATGAATAAAAGTTGCGCATTACTAAATCCCACATCCTCCAATCTGCACACCAGACCTCACCAATCTGCCGATCTGAGTTGGTACCAGGCCTGCGAGAGTGCACGCACCAAGGTTCTCTGCTGATGCACTAGAGACCTTGGGTGCAAGAGGTGGACAGAAGGAGGGACATCCTATATCCGCAGTTGGGGGGGGGCGGGGGGGGGGGGGTGTGCAAGAGGCCCTCCAGACATATACCCAAAAGACAGTGGGAGGCAGCGGGGGACAAAGTCAATGTCAGGCACACAGCATCATCAACATGGATGCAGTGCAGGAGGAAGTTCAATGCTTTGACATGAGTGGTCAAGGTGAGTGAGGTCAACTGTCAAGTGGTGTCTTCTACCAACTGCACCACGCACTACACCCCCATCCCCCACATACCAATAAACTCTTTCCATCAGTACGCAACTCTTCCCATCAGATGCTTCCTCCCGCCCTTACACATTACCACCGTTTCAAGCCGCCCACCCACAACTCACAGGCCACATACACTGGCAGCTATTCAACCATCTCAGGCACATCACCCAGGTACACGCCTCACTTTCTTGCAGGAGAAGGTGGCACATATCAAGTGGCAGCAAGTGGCAGTGGCATTTAGCCCCTCGAGCCTGTTCCACCATTCAGTGAGATCATGGTGGACCTGTGACCTAACTCCATATACCCGTCTTAGCCCCATATGCCTTAATACCCTTGGTTCACAGAAATATATCAATCTCAGATGTAACATTCACAAGTGAGCTAGCATCAACTGCCGTCTGTAGAAGAGCGTCCTAAACGTCTCCCACCATTTGCGTGCAGAAACATTTCCAAACTTCACTCCTGCACATCCTGGCTCTAAATGTTAGGCTATGTCCCCGCATCCTAGTATTGAAGTCTAGGAGACCTCCAAGAACAGTTACAAATTTCTCGGCAGCGAGAGGCAATAATCCAGCCACCAACCTGTAAATCCTGCATGGTCCCTTTAAATAGCGCCGGTGAGGGCTCCTCCAGGTACTCCAAGACACGTTCAGAGGTCGGGGTTAAGACTGTGTGTTGAGTTGAGCGTTAAGTCCCAAAATGGTGTCTATCACTTTAAATCAGCGTTGCACACTGATTGAAGCCATTTTCTCCCTACTTTACATGATTCTGGCTGGAGAAGAACTTGGAGTGGGAGGGGGAGGATCCATTTGTCGTGATCCATGTAGGTACCAACGACATAGTTAGGACTAAGAAAGAGGTTCTGCTGAAAGAGTTTGAGCAACTAGAAACTAAATTAAAAAGCAGAACCACAAAGGTAATAATCTCTGGATTATTACCTGAGCCACGAGCAAATTGGCATAGGGTCAATAGGATCAGGGAGATGAATGCGTGGCTCAAAGATTGGTGTGGAAGAAGTGGGTTTCGATTCGTGGGGCACTGGCACCAGTACTGGGGAAAGAGAGAGAGCTGTTCCATTGGGACAGACTCCACCTGAACCATGCTGGGACTAGAGTTCCAGCGAATCGAATAGCTAGGGAGGTAGATAGGGCTTTAAATTAAATAAGTGGGGGGACAGGGCCGCGGTGGAGAGAAATCTAGAATGCTAAAGAGAAAAGACAAGGAAGCAGTGCAGGAAAATGATTGGGGTAGGGATAACCAGATTGTGTCAGGAAGGGACAGAGTGTACAAACAAAAGACAACAAACAGGGTCTGGGTAAGAAAAAAATAGTAATAAGACAAATAGGGCCATAGTACAAAAAAATGTTAAGATGTCAAGAAATGTTAAAAAGACAAATCTAAAGGTACTGTATGTATTTGAATGCACGAAGCATTCGTAGTAAGGTAGACGAATTAACAGCGCAAGTAGATGTAAATGGATATGATAATAATAGCAATTACAGAGACATGGCTGCAGGGTGACCAAGGCTGGGAGCTGAATATCCAAGGGTATTCGATGTTTAGGAAGGACAGGCAAAAAGGAAAAGGAGGTGGGGTGGCGTTGCTAGTAAAGGATGAAATCAGAGCAATAGTGAGAAAGGATATTGGCTCAGAAAATCAAGATGTAGAATCAGTGTGGGTGGAGTTAAGAAGCACCAAGGGGCAGAAAACACTGGTGGGATTTGTCTATAGGCCTCCAAACAGTAGTGGTAATGTAGGGGATAGGAGCAAACAGGAAATTAGAGATACATGTAACAAGAGTACTACAGTAATCATGGGTGACTTTAATCTGCATACAGACTGGCCAAACCAAATTAGCAATAATACTGTGGAGGATGAATTCCTGGAGTGTGTACGAGATTGTTTTTTAGATCAGTATGTTGAGGAGCCAACCAGGGAACAGGCCATCCTAGATTGGGTATTGTGCAATGAGAAGGGGTTAATTAATAATCTTGTTGTGCGGGGCCCTTTAGGGAAGAGTGACCATAACATGATAGAATTCTTCATTAAGATGGAAAGTGAAGTAGTCCAATCCGAAACTAGGGTCCTAAATCTAAACAAAGGAAACTACGATGGTACGAGGAGTGAGTTGGCTATGATAGATTGGGAAGCTTCATTAAAAGGCATGATGGTGGATAGGCAATGGCTAACATTTAAGGAACGAATGCATGAATTGCAACAATTATACATTCCTTTCTGGCGCAAAAACACAAAAGGAAAAGCGACCCAACCATGGCTAACAAAAGAAATTAAGGATAGTATTAGATCCAAAGAAGAGTCATATAAAGTTGCCAGAAAAAGTAGCAAACCTGAGGATTGGGAGCAGTTTAGAATTCAGCAAAAAAGGACCAAGAGATTGATTAAGATGGGAAAAATAGAGTATGAGAGTAAACTTGCAAGGAACATAAAAGTGGACTGTAAAAGCTTCTACAAGTATGTAAAAAGAAAAAGATTAGTGAAGACAAATGTAGCTCCCTTACAGTCAGAAACGGGAGAATTTATAATGGGTTACAGGGAAGTGGCAGAGCAATTAATCAAATACTTTGGTTCTGTCTTCACGGAAGAAGTCACAAATAACTTCCCAGAAATGCTAGGGAACCAAGGGACTGGTGAAAAGGAGGAATTAAAGGAAATTAGTATTAGTAAAACAATAGTGCTGGAGAAATTAATGGGACTGAAAGCCAATAAATCCCCAGAGCCTGATAATCTGCATCCCAGAGTACTAAAAGAGGCAGCCATGGAAATTGTGGATGCATTAGTTGTCATCTTCGAAAATTCTATAGATTATTGAACAGTTCCTGCAGATTGGAGGGTGGAAAATGTAACCCCACTATTTATAAAAAGGAGGGAGAGAGAAAACAGGGAACTACAGACTAGCCTAACATCAGTAGTAGGGAAAATGCTAGAGTCTATTATAAAGGATGTGATAACAGGACATTTAGAAAATATCAACGGGATTAGACAAAGTCAACATGGATTTATGAAAGGGAAATCATGTTTGACAAACCTACTGGAGTTTTTTGAGGATGTAACTGGTAAAATAGATAAGGGAGAACCAGTGGATGTGGTTTATTTGGATTTTCAGAAGGCCTTTGATAAAGTCCCATGTAAGAGGTTAGTGTGCATTTGAGTTGCTCTATTATCTCCTCAGACTCCCAACAAATCCCTGTATCACTCAGACCACTTAAATGCAAGGAATAAAAATTGAGTATCAGGACATGTAACTACTGCAGAAACTAATGCTGCTGTTTGTTTCTTATTTCTTCTTCTAAGCTTTGGTTACAATTTGCCGTTACAGATCAAGCATCCCAGTGCTAGCAATGTACATCAGAGGTCAGCGTCTGTTGATTGGAGAATAGAAACATTTTAAAAGGAAAAAAGAATAGTAGATCAGAAGCACAGCTACAGATTAATGCAGTAAATAATTACTTGTATGTATGTATGTATAAAATTCCAAAGGTCAAAAGCATTTTCTACATGGTGGAAGTGCGAAAAAAGCTCTTGGGAAAAACAATTTCCTATGTCTAATTTCTTTAATCAAGTAATTATTTCTCAGTGATTTATTTTCCTTACTATTCACCACATTGTAGCTGCAATGGTATAAAAAGATTGAAACATCACATGTTTCCTGTCACGCCTTCCTGTCCACTGCCCACAACTTCTTTGGGGTGTTCGTGGTTACTGGGAGAAGAGAAAAAACATCACATCTCACTGTCAAGGCTCAGAAACACCATAAGAATGGCAGCTCTGTCAGTGGCAGTCACTACATGATCATTTAAAAAAAATCACTTAAAATATGTGCGTTGGAATGACTGTTACAGATAATAGTGGACAAATGCTTAATGCGCTGTATGTCATTCCCCTGTCTGCTGTTTTGCGGAAGTGTTAACCCATTAAAAATAATAATCAGTGCCACTAAATTTGACAATAGTAATTTTGCAGCTATGATAGTTAAAAAAAAATAGATGGCAGCAATTTTGCATGAGTATGTAAGGATAAAACCATAGCCGGAACATTGCTTGGAGTATTTACTTAAAGGAGAGCTGATAAATAGGGTATTTGGCACTGGAAGTTGATAGAAAAGCATGCTGGACTTTATAAATAGACATAGAGTACAAAAGCAAGGAAGTTATGCTAAACCTTTAGAAATCACTGGTTAGGCCCCAGCTGGAGTATTGTGTCCAATTCTGGGCACCACACTTTAGGAAGGATGTCAAAGCCTTGAAGAGGGTGTAGAGGAGATTTACCAGAATGATATCAGGGATGAAGGACTTCAGTTATGTGGAGTGACTAGAGAAGCTGGGGTTGTTCTCCTTAGAGCCGAGAAGGTTAAGGGGAGATTTAATAGAAGTGTTCAAAACTATGAAGGGTTTTGATAGAGCAAATAAGGAGAACCTGTTTTCACTGGCAGGAGGGTCAGTAACCACAGGACACAGGTTTAAGATAATTGCCAAAAGAACCATAGGGGAGATGAGGAGAATTTTTTTTACGCAGCGAGTTGTAATGATCTGGAATGCACTGCCTGTTAGAGTGGTGGAAGCAGATTCAATAATAACTTTCAAAAGAGAATTGGATATATACTTGAAAAGAAAAAAATTGCAGGGCTATGGGGAAAGGATGGGGGAGTGGGACTAATTAGACAGCTCTTTCAAAGAGCCAGCACAGACTCAATGGGCTGAATGGCCTCCTGCTGTGCTGTTTGATTCTATAGTCTATCTGCAGACACTGACACACCTACTTAGCAACGACCATTGGGGAACTTTATTAAAAGGCTATGGGTTGACAGAGGGCCAGATTTAGAGCTGTGCCGATGTACTGCAAGGACATCTGCAGCTGATGTCGATAATGGTCAACTGTGGCCTCAAACTTGCCTCTGCATCCTTCCAGGCAAAATGCAATAAGGATGGTGCCCAGTAATCGCAAACAAGGCCACAGCGCTCACCTAATACAGCACCATGTGCACTTCAGCAACCATCAAACAGGAGGTCCGGTGCTGGGGAGCTCTTTCACTTACCTGCAGATCCTGGAGTAGATTTTCAACTTGTCGCCCAGGCATAAAATTGGCGTTGCTGATCAGCTGCCCCTTTATAGAAATCTCACGATTTTTATTTCCATTGATCCGCAATACCAGATTTATGCCTGGCTGAAAAGTTGAAAATTTACTCCTGTTTTGTGCTTCCATATTGACTTTCCTTTCACTTCATTTTTGCCTGTGATTTCTTACCCTTGCCGTAACAAATCCAACAGGCTTACACTGGAGTTGCTACACTGCAAATACCCCACTGATATCAATATAAAGGGCTAACATGAAGTGATCAAACACATATGTGCCAACCATCAGCGTCTTAAGCTGACACTCAGTGCTTCAACTTGTTAGCTTGTTGGTGTTCCACAAGAAAAGTCAATAATGTTTTTGGCTGATTGGAGCTTGTCAGGTAGAGGTTGGCACTAGAAGCTAATAAAGCCAATCAGATTGGTTGGCAGGCAAGACTGTCAGGGCTGTCAGAATCAGTCAATTTGAAGCTACTTTCTCCCACTGTTAGATGCTTATGATTCAAGGCAGAACATTTTAAACGAAAAGGGCACTAAATCAAATGATTTCCTTATTGATGTGGGACAATGGTACAAAACTGCCCACAATTAAGCACAGACTATGACTGATGAATCGTTGCAAAGCCACGGGGATGGCTGATTTGAGAAATGGATAGGTCGCACTAATGCAGTAGGGGGTGCTCCTCAGAACTGACACCGTTGGAACATCTCCACCTACCTGCCTTTGATCCCTCGGAAGTAATTTATCCAATGACAGAAGTGATAAGTCATACTTCACTGCTGATTACTTCAGTAAACCAGGTGATGATTATTTGAGGGTGCTATAGAATTAAATAGAATTTACAGCACAGAAACAGGCCATTCAGCCCAACAGTTCTATGCCGGTATTTATGTTCCACATGAGCCTCCTCCCACCCTACTTTAACCCTTTCACCATATCCTTCTATTCCTTTCTCCCACATGTACTTTTCTAAAATATAGTTTAACACATATTTCTAAGACAAAAAACGAAAACATAGGAGCAGGAGTAGGCCATTCTGTTCTGCCATTCACTGAGATCATGGCTAATCTGTATCCTAACTCCATTTACCCGCTTTGGCTCCCTTAATACCCTTGGCTAGCAAAAATCTATTGATCTCAGATTTGAAATTATTAATTGAGCCAGTATCTACTGCTTCTTGTGGGAGAGAGTTCCACACTTCTACCACCCTTTGCATGAAGAAATGTTTCCCAATTTCCCTCCTGTATGGCGTGACGCTGATTTTAAGGTTATGTCCTCTTGTCCTAGACTCTCCCACCAGTGGAAAAAGCTTCTCTCTATCTACCCTATCAATCCCTTTCAAAATCTTAAAAACCTCAATCAAATCACCCCGTAACCTTCTATATTCCGGGCAATACAATCTCTCCTCATAATTTAACCCATGGAGCCCTGGTAACATTCTGGTGAATCTGCACTGCACTCCTTCCAAGGCCAATATATCCTTTCAAAGGTGCTGTGCCCAGAACTGTACACAATACTCCGGATGTGGTCCAACCAGGGCTTTGCATAGCTAGCATTCCATTAGCCTTTTGGATTATTTTTTGACCACTACATTTTAGTGATCTGTGTATATGGACCCCTAAATTTCTTTGGACCTCCATTGTTCTTAGCTTTTCACCATTTAAAAAATACTTGGATCGATCCTTTTTTGGTCCAAAATGGATGACCTCATACTTGTGTTGAAATTGTTGTAAAAACCCATCTGGTTCACTAATGTCTTTTAGGGAAGGAAACCTGCCGTCCTTACGCGGCCTGGCCTATATGTGATTCCAGACCCACAGCAATGTGGTTGATTCTTAACTGCCCTCTGAAATGGTCTAGCAAGCCACTCAGTTGTACAATCCCGCTATAAAAGTCATAATAAGAATAAAACCGGACGGACCACCCAGCATCGGACCACTAGGCACCGGACACGACAAAGGCAAAGGCTAACTAAGCCTAGTCGACCCTGCAAAGTCTTCCTCACTAACATCTGGGGACTTGTGCCAAAATTGGGAGTGCTGTCCCACAGAATAGTCGAGCAACAGCCATACTCACAGAATCATACCTTTCAGCCAACGTCCCAGACTCTTCCATCACCATCTCTGGGTATGTCCTGTCATTAGGGTTAGGGTTAGGGTTAGGTGGCGGCACAGTGGTATACAGTCAGGAGGGAGTGGCTGTGGGAGTCCTCAACATTAACTCTGGACCACATGAAATCTCATGGCATCAGGTCAAACATGGGCAAGGATACCTCCTGCTGATTCCCACCTACCGCCCTCCCTCAGCTGATGAATCAGTCCTCCTCCATGTTGAGCACCACTTAGAGGAAGCACTGAGGGTAGCAAGGGCACAGAATGTACTCTGGGTGGGGGATTTCAATATCCATCACCAAGAGTGGCTCGGTAGCACCACTACTGACCGAGTTGGCCGAGTCCTGAAGGACATAGCTGCCAGACTGGGCCTACGGCAGGTGGTGAGCGGACCAACACGAGGGAAAAACGTACTTGACCTTGTCCTCACCAATTTACCTGTCGCAAATGCATCTGTCCGTGACAATACTCGTAGGAACGACCACCATACAGTCCTCGTGGAAACAAAGTCCCGTCTTCACACCAAGGACACCGTCCATCGTGTTGTGTGGCACTACCACCGTGCTAAATGGGATGGATTGAGAACAGATCTAGCAGCTCAAAACTGGGCATCCATGTGGCACTGTGGGCCATCAGCAGCAGCAGAATTGTATTCCAGCACAATCTGTAACCTCATGACCCGGCATATTCCTCACTCTACCATTACCAACAAGCCAGGCGATCAACCCTGGTTCAATGAGGAGTGTAGAACAGCATGCCAGGAGCAGCACCAGGCATACCTAAAAATGAGGTGCCAACCTGGTGAAGCTACAACACTGGACTACATGCATGCTAAACAGCGGAAGCAGCATGCTATAGACAGAGCTAAGTGATTCCACAACCAACAGATCAGATCAAAACTCTGCAGTCCTGCCACATCCAGTCGTGAATGACAATTAAACAACTAATGGGAGGAGGAGGCTCCGTGAACATCCCCATCCTCAATGATGGCAGAGCCCTATGGGCCCTATGGCCCCGACAATATCGCGGCTGTAGTGCTTAAGAATTGTGCTCCAGAACTAGCCGCGCCTCTGGCCAAACTGTTCCAGCACAGCTACAATACTGGTACCTACCCGACAATGTGGAAAATTGCCCAGGTATGTCCTGTCCACAAAAAGCATGACAAATCCAATCCGGCCAATTACCGCCCCATCAGTCTACTCTCAATCATCAGCAAAGTGATGGAAGGTGTCGTCGAAAGTGCTATCAAGCGGCACTTACTCACCGATGCTCAGTTTGGGTTCCGCCAGGACCATTCAGCTCCAGACCTCATTACAGCCTTGGTCCAAACATGGACAAAAGAGCTGAATTCCAGAGGTGAGGTGAGAGTGACTGCCCTTGACATCAAGGCAGCATTTGAACGAGTGTGGCATCAAGGAGCCCTAGTAAAATTGAAGTCAATGGGAATTGGGGGAAATCTCTCCAATGGCTGGAGTCATACCTAGCACAAAGAAAGATGGTAGTGGTTGTTGGACGCCAATCATCTCAGCCCCAGGACATTGCTGCAGGAGTTCCTGAGGGCAGTGTCCTCGGCCCAACTATCTTCAGCTGCTTCATCAATGACCTTCCCTTCATCATTAGGTCAGAAGTGGGGATGTTTACAGATGATTGCACAGTGTACAGTTCCATTCACAACCCCTCAAATAATGAAGCAGTCCATGCCCGCATGCAGCAAGACCTGAACAACATCCAGGCTTGGGCTGATAAGTGGCAAGTAACATTCGCGCAAGATATGTGCCAGGCAATGACCATCTCCAACAAGAGAGAGTCTAACCACCTCCCCTTGACATTCAATGGCATTACCATCGCCGAATCACCCACCATCATCGTCCTGGGGGTCACCATTGACCAGAAACTTAATTGGACCAACCACATAAATATCGTGGCTCCAAGAGCAGGTCAGAGGCTGGGTATTCTGCGACAAGTGACTCACCTCCTGACTCCCCAAAACCTTTCCACCATCTACAAGGCACAAGTGAGGAGTGTGATGGAATACTCTCCACTTGCCTGAATGAGTGCAGCTTCAACAACACTCAAGAAGCTCGACACCATCCAGGAAAAAGCAGCCCGCTTGATTGGCATCCATCCACCACCCTAAACATTTACTCCTTTCACCACCGGCGCACTGTGGCTGCAGTGTGTACCATCTACATGATGCACTGCAGCAACTCGCCAAGGCTTCTTCCAGCACCTCCCAAACTCGCGACCTCTACCACCTAGAAGGACAAGGGCAGCAGGCACATGGGCACACCACCACCTGCACGTTCTCCTCCAAGTCACACACCATCCTGACTTGAAAATATATCGTCGTTCCTTCATCGTCACTGGGTCAAAATCCTGGAACGCCCTAACAGCACTGTGGGAGAACCTTCACCACACGGACTGCAGCGGATCAAGAAGGCGGCTCACCACCACCTTCTCAAGGGCAATTAGGGATGGGCAATAAATGCTGGCCTTGCCAGTGACGCCTACATCCCATGAATGAATGAAAAAAAATCCATCTTGCATATTTTTGCCCACTTATTTAATATGTCAATGTCTCTTTTCAATTTTATGCTCCTGTCTACATTACTTACTATGCTGTCATTGGGAAACTTGGATATATGACGCTCTATTATGTTATATAAATCATTAATAAATACAGTGAATAGTTGAGGCCCCAGCACAGATCCTTGTGGGACACCACTAGCCACTTCTTTCCAATTTGAATACATACCCATTATCCCTACTCTCTGTCTTCTATCACCTAACTAATCTCCTGACCAGTTCAATAAGATGCTTGTGTTTTATGGAAGTTTCATTGAGTAGAAGCTTTCCAGCTTTAAAATTTTAAACAGAACTTTAAAATAACTTTCAGTCCTCAAATATTTACATGATCTTGCCAAAGTTCTTTCCACTCCAAAAAAGCCCTCTTAGTATCTGGTTTCTATCAGGTGTACTATGCAAATAAGATGTATAATCTCACACCCAATTTAGATTGCAGAACTACTTCAACACATAGTTCTTTAACTGTACCAAAGTTCCTTGGAATCAGGAAGGACCGGAGGGGGTAAATATTACACCTTGTGGAAAAAGGGGAATCGGAGAAGCTGGGTAACTAGTGACCAGTTTCTTTTATAATAGAAGGAGGAAAACTACTGCAGACCATAATAAGGAATAATGCTAATTAATTTTTAGAAAGATATGGACTTGACTAATTTAATCAAATTCATTGAGGAATGAACTAAGCCTACAGAGAAAAAAAAATGTTGTATGCGATTTATTTGGATTTTCAAAAAGTGTCTCGTAACACAATGAACTTTTCAAGGTTAAGATCCGTGTTATTAAAGATAAAGGGGTGGCATAGATAGAGAGATGGTTGAAGGGTAGAAAGCGCAGAGGAGGAGTAATTGCATGTTTCTTTGATTAGCAAGGTATTGTCTTAAGGATCTGTGTTGAATTCCACCTTATTCTCCATTTTTGAATAAGACATTAAATGGAGACCCTACTTGCTTGTTTCTGTCGTTCAGGGTGGATATTAAAGATCTCAAGGCACTACTAAAGAAGAGCAGGAAATTCTCCGGCTGCCTGGCCAGCTTTCCTCCCTCAACGAGCACCACCAAAAACACATGAACTGGTCATTCACCTCAGTGCTGTTGCGGAAGCTTGCTGTGTGCAAAATGGCTTCTGTGTTTACCCAGATAACAACTGTAATTGCAGTTCAAAGTAATTCATTGTATGTGATGTACTTTGGAATATTTCTGAGAGATGCAGTAAATGCGATATAAACACAATTTCTTACACCACAAATGGTTTGGAAGCGAGAATACAGGAATAACATCAACATTTCTTGACAATAGCAAATAGGGCCATGAAATACAGTGAGGAACAATGTGGGAGGGTACAGGAGGGCTTATAGGGCCTGAGAATCTGCAGGCCGCAATCCTTGCAGTTACTGATCCCAGAGCAGTATGTGAGGTCAGTGGGAGGGCACCTCTTTTGCATGAGGCCAGCGGGCGCCTGTGCCACTACGGGTAAATCTTAGGCACCCGCCTGCCCTATGCTGCAGAAACTCCAGTGCCTGCCTGCCATATGGGCCGGGGGTGGGGGGAGGGGCACGGTGCATGGGCCTTCCCCCAGAGAAACCTTTTTTTGAGGCTCAAAGGGGGTTGACACTAACATTAAAAAAAAAATCCTTTTTCTTTGGAGTCCAGGTTGCTACTCTGACTTGGGCCCCACAGTACGGCTCACTTAGGGCCTTCTGAAGTCTGGTACACCTCATCTCACTGGACATACAGGCCTCCAGGCAAATTTTGGGTGCCAAGAAGGTTAGCAAAACAGTAAGTCCCAGAATAATGAGACCCCGCTCTCAGCCCCTCCATGTCAGTGGCCTTGTAAGGAGTGCGTGCTGACTCTGCCCCTTACAAGGCTGAGCGGGAAGGCTGAGCGGGTAATCCCAACTTAGGTCAGGACTCACATATCAAGACCCCAGCAACATTTTTGAGCTGTTGTGTTGGATTTCCGCTGTTTTAGGAGAAGAGTCCGTCAGAACAGCCAATCAAATTCAGCCTTGTAGAGGCTAGGGAAGTGGTCAGATATGTGGAAAATTAAATTCAATGTAGGAAAGTGCGAAATAGTATATTTTGGGGCAAGAACAGAGAATGGCAATATAACCTATATAGTGCAAGTCCTAATGGAGAAGAATAACAGCGATATCTAGGACAACAGATACGCAGATCTTTAAAACCAGGATTCAAGGTGGAAAAAGCCATAAAAAAGGAAGAAAGATTCTGGATTTTATTATCTCTTTGATTTGAAAAGCCCAAGCTAATTGAGTACTACAGAAACAGTTACTGGGCTCCTTGGATTTGAATAGCAGTCAGCTAAATTGAAAGGAAGCTGCACATAACTGAATAAATCCCACAATATATTTTCACTTCAATTGCGTGGCTTGGCTTCTCCCTCAAGTCAATAGCCTTGGAGACAGCCAAATAAAGATATTTGTGAAATTTTATTGAGTTAGGCTGAGTACATGATTCTGAATACAGTAGGTTTTTAATTCTATGCATTGTGACTGAGTGAAAGAAACCACATTCAAGCTAAAGCTAAACAAAAAAAGCCTCATCACATCAATATTGAATACAAAAGCAGAAAGGTGATGATGAATTTGTAGGCCTCATTGGTTAGGCCACAATTGGAGTACTATGTATAATTTGTGGTTCCTCATTATAGAAAGGATATCAGAACTATGACAAAGGTGCAACTTAGATTTACTAGGGTGATATCCGATATGAGAGGAAACAGTTATGATGCGAATCTTGAAAAACTAAAGCTGTACTCTCTGGAATACAGTGTTAATTCGGTTAAGGCGGATCTACGACGAGTATTCAAAATATTGCTAAGTGACCCCTCTCTCACTTCTAGCCTTCAATTTCTCTCTCTCTGTTTCAAACATTCTTATATTTCTCTATTTTATCAATACAACTATGGTCAATGCTCCTCTGAACTTTTCCCTCTTGTTCCTTTTAAGCTACACTTCTCGAGAACCCCCTGCGAAGAGTTCAGTGTGAGGGCCTGGGATATTTGAACTCCCGGGCCTGATTTGAACAGTTTGAAGTTAGCGCTGGGGGGAAAGTTTCAAAGGACATGCTGGCGCTGGGAGGGAGAGGCAAGGTCGGGCGGGTGAAGAGGCCCAAAAACTCCATGCAGGACCCGGAGGGGTTGCTCCTGCTCCTCCTGGTCCACAAGGAATCCTCAGAAAGGTTAAATTTAAATACTTACCCTGGGCTTTTCTGGCCATCCACTGACTCCCACCAGGTCCTGCTGTCAGGTTTGGTCTTGTGTGGACCTCCCAAAATTTTCACTTAAAATGGCATTGTGGCGCTGATGACATCATCAGGCCACTACTTTTAAATGTAAAATAGGCCCTTGCCTTCCTGGGGCGAGTGGCCCTCCCGTGCCTGTTCTGGGGTGTGTTAAAATGTTGGGGGAGGGGCGGGGGCAGGAATGCGTCCGGAACGTGGAGCAAACGTTCACCTTAGACCCCCGTTCTTGCTGGGCAGGCAGGGTTAAAATTGATCCTGTTGTTTCCCAAGATCTTAAACTGTGGAACTCTTTACCTCAATCGAACTTAGAAATGATTGTTGGCAGTATTGTTGATGAAAGCTTAACATATTCAAATGAGATCATCTGCCCACTAATTTAACCCATTTATACGTAGATACATACATACACTAACTATATTTATTTTAAATGGGTTAATGCATCTGGAAAAACAGTGAACAGTGGCATTAAACCTTTGTCTGCTAAGATTGACGGCAGTCATTTCTAGGCTTGTCATTTCTTTTTTGCACTTTTCAAACATGATGGGGCTTGGCTCTGTATTATGAAAGTTTTTGAGAACATCTGTCATACTCCAAAAGTCATGTCTCGTATGAGACACTGACAAATCACAATCTTAGGAAATGAAGTATACAAAAAGAGAAATTTCCTGCTATTAGTTTGTGATTTGGAGATAACTTGGAGCAGTTGTTGAGATAACGAGAAGAGCCAATCAGCTTTCAGCCTAAAGAAACTCAGCACAGTAATTAGCCTCTAATTAACCTCTAAATGTGATTAGAGAACTTCCCACAAGGAATACCTGAGCAGAGGGATCGGCCAGTAATAACAAAAGCCTAAAGATAAAAGAAACAGGAGATGAGTGCAAAGGTCAGAGCAGAGTAAGGAATAAAGATAACATAAAGATGAATTAAACTGCCTGTACAGCAATGTACACAGCATCCAAAATAAGACAGGAGAGCTGGAGGCAATAATCCGTAGTGAGGAACCACATGGCTACATAAAGAACAGGACTGGCAACTAAATACTGCAGGATATAACATAATCAGAAAGGATAGGGAAGGAAGAAGGGGGAAGGGTGGAATAGCTGTACTAATTAGAGATAACATAATGGCAGTAGAAAAAAGGATGGAAACAGAGTCCATATGGATTGAAATAAAAGATAAGGGATCAATCGCACTATAAGGGGTATACTACAGACCACCCAATAGTGGAAAGGAGGTGGAGGAAGAAATATGTGAAATGAGTAAAGGACATAGAATAATAATCATGGGAGATTTTAACTACTCAAAAATAAACTAGCAAGAAGAGGTAGGTAAAGAGGTACAGGGAATGGAGTTTTTACAATGTGTGCAGGACTCCTTTCTTACCCAGTATGTAAAAAGCCCAACAAGAGAGGGAGCACTGCTGGATCTAGTAATGGGAAATGAACCAGAACAGATAAAAGAAGTAAGCTTAGGGGAACATCTAGGCAATAGCGATCACAGCATAATAAGGTGATTGAGATAAAGATTGAGAAGGACATAAGGAAGACAAAGACCAAAGTAATAAATTGGAAAAAAGCAAATTTTCAGGGTATGAGAATGGAAATAGGGAAAATAAACTCAAAAAATGTATTGACAAACAAAGAAATAGAACAGCAGTGGGAAACATTTAAAACAGTGATCTATAGAGTCCAGGAGAAATATATCCCACTAAAAAGCAAGAACAAACTAGCCAGTAATGACAGACCATGGATAAATAAAGAAATAAGGGCAAAATTGAAACCAAAGAAAAAACCGTACACTTAGTACATAGACGGGAAAGGAGAGGATGACAAAAGGGAATACGAAGAGGTTAGGGAAGAAGTAAAAAAAAACAATTAGGAAGGCAAAGAGAAACTACAAAATTAAATTACCAAGGAATATAAAAAGAAATAGTAAAGTATTCTACAGTCACAAAAATAACAAAAGAAAAATCAGGATAGGAATAGGGCCACTAAGGGATACACACGATAAACTCACAGGTAATGACAGTGAAATGGCAGGAATATTAAATAATTATTTTGCTTCTGTATTTACCAGGGAGACTAACATGGTGGGCATGGCATTAGAAGAAATCAAAAAAGATATAAAGACATTTAAGATATAAAGGGGGGAGGGAATTCATAAACTAACCAAACAGAAAGAGGTTAAAACTCCTGGTCTGATGAATCCGCGCATATTAAAAGAAGTTAGGGAAGAAATAGCAGAGGTACTAAAAATTAATTAGGAAAGGGAATAGTGCCAGAGGACTGGCAGACAGCTAATGTGATTCTTATATTTAAAAAGGGAGATAGAACCAGTCGAGGGAACTACAGATCAATTAGCTTAATGTTGGTGGTAGGAAAGATAATGGAATCGTTGCTCAAAGATGTAATAGAAAAACATATAGACACCGAAAATATAATAAAGAATATTCAGCACGGATTTCAAAAGGGAAAGTCATGCTTGACCAACCTCATTGAATTATTTAAAAAAGTAACAGAGAGGGTCAACAAGGGTAATGTAGTGGATGTAATATATTTGGATTTTCAAAAGGCCTTCGATAAAGTACCACATAGTAGACTCATGACTAAGGTCAGAGCATGTGGAGTCAGGGGATGACTAGCAAACTGGCACAAAACAGAAAACAGAGTAGGGATTGAAGGTAGTTACTCAGACTGGCAAAAAGTGGGAAGTGGTGTTCCACAAGGATCAGTGCTGGGACCACTGTTGTTCATCATTTACATAAACGATTTGGACTCAGGAATCTGAGGTACAATTTCAAAATTTGCAGATGACACCAAATTGGGGGTATAGTTAATACTGAGGAGGACTGCGACAAGATACAGGAAGACATTAATAAACATGCAGAATGGGCGTGTAATTGGCAAATAAACTTCATAGTATCATAGTAGGTACAGCATAGGAGGAGGCCATTCAACCCATAATGCCTGTGCCGGTTCTTTGAAAGAACTATCCAATTAGTCCCATTCTCTTGCTCTTTCCCTATAGCCCTGTAAATCTTTTCCCTTCAAGTATCTATCCAATTCCCTTTTGAAAGTTATTATTGAATCTGCTTCCACCGCTCTTTCTGGCAGTGCATTCCAGAATATTACAACTTGCTGCGTAAAAAAATGTATCCTCATGTCGCCTCTGGCTCTTTTGCCGATCACCTTAAATCTGTGCCCTCTGGTTACCAACCCATCTGCCACTGGAAACAGTTTCTCCTAATTTACTCTGTCAAAACCGTTGATGATTTTGAACACCTCTATCAAATCTCCCCTTAACCTTTTCTGTTCTAAGGAGAACAATTCCAGCTTCTCCAGTCTCTCCACATAACTGAAGACCCTCATCCCTGGCACCATTCTAGTAAATCTCTTCTGCACCCTCTATAAGGCCTTGACATCCTTCCTACAATGTGGTGCCCAGAATTGAACACAATACTCCAGCTGAGGCCTAGCCAGTGTTTTATAAAGGTTTAGCATAACTCCCTTGCTTTTGTACTCTATTCATCTATTAATAAAGCCAAGGATCCAATATGCTTTTTAACAGCCTTCTCAACTTGTCCTGCCACCTTCAAAGATTTGCATCCTGCACTCCCTTTAAAATTGTACCATTTAGTTTATATTGCCTCTCCTCATTCTTCCTACCAAAATGCATCACTTTACACTTCTGTGTTAAATTTCATCTGCTATGTGTCTGCCCATTTCACCAGTCTGTCTTTGTCCTCCTGAAGACTACTACTATCCTCCTTATTATTTACTACATTTCTGAGTTTTATATCATTTGCAAACTTTGAAATTATACCCTCTATATCCAAGTCCAGGTCATTAATATATATCAAAAAGAGCCCTCGGGAACACCACTATATAATTCTCTCCAGTCTGACAAACTACCAATTTTTGTTTTGTGGCCCCAAGCCAATTTTGTATCCATGCTGCCACAGTCCCTTTAGTCCCATGGGCTTTAATTTTGCGAACAAGTCTATTATGTGGTACTTTATCAAATGTCTTTTGAAAGTCCATATACACATCAACCGCACTACCTTCATCAACTCTCTTTATTACTTCATCGAGGAACTCAATCAAGTTAGTCAAACGCAATTTTCGTTTAACAAATCCGTGCTGGCTTTCATTTATTAGCCCATATGTTTCCAAGTGCCAATTAATTTTGTCTCGGATTATTGTCTCTAAAAGTTTCCCCACCACCGACGTTAGGCTGACTGGCCTGTACTTGCCGGGTTTATCATCTCCACTTTTTTGAACAGGGGTGTAACATTTGTAATCCTCCAGTCCTCCAGCACCATCCTCATACCTAAGGAGGATTGGAAGATTGTGGCCAGAGCCTCCGCAATTTCCACCCTTACTTCCCTCAGTAACCTAGGATGCATTCCATCTGGACCTTGAGTACTGTCAATCTTTTAAGTACCTCCTCTTTATCTATTTTTATCCTATCCAATATCGCTACTATCTCCTCCTTTACTGCTACAATGGCAGCATCCTCTTCTCTAGTGAAGGCAGATTGTGAAGTATTCATTTAGTGCCTCAACCATGCCTTCTGCCTCTACAAGAAGATCTCCTTTTTTGTCCTTAATTGGTCCCACACTTCCTTTGACCAACCTTTTACTATTTATATGTTTATAAAAGACTTTTGGGTTCCCTTTTATGTTAGCCGCTAATCTATTCTCATACTCTCTCTTTGCCCCTCTTATTCCCTTTTTTACATCTCCTTTGTACTTTCTGTATTCAGCCTGGTTCTCTACTGTGTAATGAAGCATACATTTGTCATAATCCTCTTTTTTCTCTTTCATTTTAATCTCTACATCTTTAGTCATCCAGAGTGCTCTAGCTTTGGATGCCCTTTCTTTCCCCCTCGTAGGAATGTGTCTACTCTGTTCCCGAACCATCTCCTTTTTGAAGTCCTCCCATTGCTCACTTACTGTTTTGCCTACCAATTTTTGTTTCCAATCCACCTGGGCAAGATCACTTTTTAACTCACTGAAATTTGCCCTCCTCCTGTTAAGCATTTTCACATTTGATTGTTCCTTGTCCTTTTCCATAACTATTCTAAGCCTAATGGTATTATGATCACTTTCTCTTAAATGCTCCCCCACTGAAACATGCTCCACTTGCCCCAATTCATTCCCCAGAACCAGATCCAACACTGTTTTCTTCCTGGCTGGGCTGGAAACAGAGAGTTCCAGAAAGTTTTTTTGAATTTCAATATAGATAAGTGTGAGGTTGTACATTTCGGTAGGAAGAATAAGGAGGCCACATACTCCTTGGAAAATAAGACTCTAATTGAGGTAGAGGAGCAGAGGGATAGAATCATAGAATCATAGAATGGGTAAAGCATAGAAGGAGGCCATTCGGCCCATCAAGCCCATGCCGGCTCTTTGCAAGAGCAATCCAGCTAGTCCCACTCCCCTGCCCTTTCCCACTAGCCCTCCAATTTTTTTTCCTTCAAATACTTATCCAATTCACTTTTGAAATCTGCATTCCAGATCCTAACCACTTGCTGCATAAAAAAGTTTTTCCTCATATCGCCTTTGGTTCTCTTGTCAATCACCTTAAATCTGTGTCCTCTGGTTCTTGACCCTTCTGCCAATGGGAACTGTTTCTCTCTATCTACTCTGTCTAGACACCTCATGATTTTGAACACCTCTATCAAATCTCCTCTCAACCTTCTCTGCTCTATGGAGGACAAACCCAGCTTCTCCAGTCTAGCTACATAACTGAAGTCCCTCAACCCTGGAACCATTCTAGTAAATCTTTTCTGCATCCTCTCCAAGGCCTTGACATCCTTCCTAAATTGCGTTGCCCAGAATTGGACACAATACTGCAGTTGTCGCCAAACCAGTATTTTATAAAGGTTCATCATAACTTCCTTGCTTTTGAACTCTACGCTTCTATTTATAAAACCTAGGATCCCGTATGTTTTTTAACCGCTTTCACAACCTGCCCTGCCACCTTCAAAGACCTGTGCACATATACTCCCAGGTCTCTGTTCCTACACCCCCTTTAGAATCATACCTTTAGTTTATATTGCCTCTCCTCGTTCTTACTACCAAAACGTATCACTTTGCACTTTTCTGCATTAAATTTCATCTGCCATGTGTCCGGTCATTCCACTAGCCTGTCTATGTCCTCTTGAAGTCTATCACTATCCTCCTCACCGTTCACTACACTTCCAAGTTTTGTGTCATCTGCAAATTTTGAAATTGTGCCCTGTACACCAAGTCCAAGTCATTAATATATATCAAAAAAAGCGGTGGTCCCAGCACCGACCCCTGGGGAACACCATTGTACACCTCCCTCCAGTCCGATAAACAACTGTTCACCGCTACTCTCTGTTTCCTGTCACTTAGCCAATTTCGTTTCCATGTTGCCACTGCTCCTTTTATTCCATGGGCTTCAATTTTGCTGACTAGCCTGTTATGTGGCACTTTATCAAACGCCTTTTGGAAGTCCATATACGCAACATCAACCGCATTGCCCTCATCAACCCTCTCTGTTTCCTCATCAAAAAACTCAATCAAGTTAGTTAAACACAATTTGCCTTTAACAAATCCGTGCTGGCTTTCCTTAATTAATCCACACTGGTCCAAGTGATTGTTAATTTTGTCCCGGATTATCGTTTCCAAAAGCTTCCCCACCACTGAGGTTAAACTGACTGGCCTTTAATTGCTGGATTTATCCTTACACCCTTTTTTGAACAAGGGTGTAACATTTGCAATTCTCCAGTCCTCTGGCACCACCCCCGTATCTAAGGATGTTTGGAAGATTATGGTCAGTACCTCCGCAATTTCCACCCGTACTTCGCTCAGCAACCTATGATGCATCCCATCCGCACCTGGTGCCTTATCTACTTTAAGTGCAGCCAGCCTTTCTAGCACCATCTCTTTATCAATTTTTAACTTAAACAGTAGCTCAACTACCCCCTCTTTTACTGTGAGATTGGCAGCATCTTCTTCCTTGGTAAAGTCAGATGCAAAGTACTCATTTAGTACCTTAGCCATGCCCTCTGCCTCCGTGAGAAGGTCTCCTTTTTGGTCTCTAATCGGCCCCGCCCCTCCTCTTACTACTATTTATATGCCTATAGAAGCCTTTGGATTCCCTTTTATTTTATGTTATGGATCTGGGGGTACAGATACACAAATCACTAAAAGTAACGACGCAGGTTAGTAAGGCCATAAAAAATGCAAACAAAGCACTGGAGTTCATTTCTAGAGGGATAGAGGGATAGAGTTGAAAAGCAGGAAAGTTATGTTAAACCTGTATAGAACCTTGGTTAGACCACACTTGGAGTACTGTGAACAGTTCTAGTCTCCATTTTATAAAAATGATATAGAGGCAGTGGAGAAGGTGCAAAACAGATTTACTAGGCTGATACCAGAACTGAGAGGTTATACCTATTAGGAAAGATTGAACAGGCTGGGGCACTTTTTTCTAGAAAGGAGAAGTCTGAGGGGGTGACATGATAGAGGTCTTCAAGATAATGAAAGGGTTTGCTAGTGTAGACGTAGAGAAAATGTTTCCACTTGAGGGGGAGACAAGAACTAGGGGCCATAGATATAAGATCATCATTAATAAATACAATAGCGAATTCAGGAGAAACTTCTTTACCCAGAGGGTGGTTAGAATGTGGAACTCACTACCATAAGGAGTGGTTGAGGTGACTAGCATAAATACATTTAAAGGGAAGCTAGATAAACACATGAATGAGAAAGGAATTGAAGGATACTCTGATAGGGTTAGATGAATTAGGGAAGGAGGAGGCTTATGCAGAGCATAAACACCGGCAGGGACCTGTTGTGCCGAATGGCCTGTTTCCGTGCTGTACATTCTGTGTAACATAGCAGGGTGTGGACATTTCCCTTAGGTTTATTGACTATTAAGTCACTTTTTTGACATTACTGAAATAGGACCTATTTAGCAACGTTAATCATATGAAGGCGAGTTCAAGACTAATGATTGAATTGTTTGTGCAGCTTGCATTCAGTAATTTAGCTAATCATTTACTCGGCAATTTTTTTTTTACTTTCTGCACAGTTCTGGATTAGAAAACGTGAAATGGAATACATTGATTTCCATGGTCTAAAAAAGTACAGAAGTAGTATTTTTATTTAAATTCTGTAATCCATTGTAACCATAGTCTAGAAACGACTCGTCATTATTGAGGGGTTAACTGAGCATTGCTTCAGCTTCTTGAGCATTATTAATCACGTTTGTTTACTATTTTCTGGAGCTGTGATAAAATGCTCCCTATAACACCTGCACAGCAGCCATCCACTGGAACAACAGAATGAATCATACTCACCAGCACCTGCTGACTGCTTTAAGCAGCCATTTAAATTCCATAAATAGTGCAAGGGGAGGCCATGGTGGCTGTTTATTCGACAATTTGCTCGACAGAGGAAAACAAAGATCACTGACCAGACACTGAAAATGTGATTGCAAAGACTGAGACTGGAGGAACAACATTATTGGGGCTCAGGCCTTTTCAAGGCTTGTCTGACCTGCTTCTTCTGACTGCAAAGTAATGCAGCATATAGCACTCTAAAATCACACTGAATATCTTTGTGTGGCTGTGCAACAGGGCAACCCCAGACCTGCCTAGGCAATGGAATGCTTGCTTCAGCCATGTCTCTGGTATCCTCCATTTATATCCTTGTAGAGAAATGTCCCACATTACAATGTATTTCAGCTGTGAGTCTTGGGTTTCAGACTGGCATCATGAGCCATAGCTTGAGGGTATCTCTGGTCCTCCAGGATCCATGGGCTCGATGTTACCAGGGCTGCGAGTTCGCGGTGGGGGGCGCTATTGGGTGCGTGGGTAACGCGCCCTGTGAAATCAGTCTGCCCGCCGTGTGATCGCAGCCTAATTGGATCCACTTACCTGGTCTTCCGGGATCCCCACTGCTGATCTGCGCGTCGGGCGGGCTGCGCATGCGCAGTAAGATCTGTCAGCTGGAGGAGCTCTATTTAAAGGGGCAGTTCTCCACTGACAGATGCTGCAAGAAATAGGAAAAATTACAGCATGGAGCAGCCCAGGGGGAAGGCTGCTCCCAGTTTAATGATACCTCACTCCAGGTATCATTAGATGGGGTGAGGAGGAGGGGGAGGACAGAGATCTTCCCCCCGGTGGGCGGGAGGAAGCGGCCTGCCTCTGCCACCAGGAAGGCCTGGCTCGAGGTGACAGAGGAGGTCACCTGCACCACCAACATATTACCCACCTGCATACAGTGCAGGAGGCGCTGCAATGACCTAAGTAGGTCAGCCAAAGTGAGTACACTTACTCATTCCCCTACACTCCGTCTGCCACATCACCGCCCCCACCCCACATCTCCTTCTGCACTGCCAACACTACTCTGTCACATCACCCCTCACACCCACTCAAACCTCATCCTCATCTTACCTGCACTTACTCACCTCGCCAGTACTCATCCTGCCACTACCACTCAACCCAATCCTCATACAATCTCATGGCTCTATCTCATACTCACCCTCTCATGTATCTCTTTCACGGCCAGCCTCACTCAACCTGCCACTACCTGTGCTGCAGCCACAGGGCATGCATCACATATGTGCAGTAGGCAGCGTAAGGCAAACGTGTCGTGAGCATGAAGGGGATGCACAAGGGTGTTTGAGGGTTTGTCATTGTTTTTACTTCTATTTAATTTCTGACCAACTCACATCACATATTATATTGGCACCACTACTGCCACGTCTTTGCAAATCTTGTCTGGTTTGTGTAATAATGCCCGTTCCTAAGGATCACAATGAAGACCCACACCTGATGCCACCCATTGTATCACTGCAAAGTGGGTGTAGGTGTATTTGCAGGGCTCTTCTCTGCAGACGACTGGGAGATATCGGCGATGTCCCCGGTGGCACCCTGGAAGGATGCGGAGGAGAATTTGTTGAGGGCAGTGGTGACGTTGACAGCGACAGGTAAGAAGATGGTGCTCGGGCCAGCTGGGAGCAGCTCGGCATGAAGGAGACTGCAGATGTCCACGACTACATGTCGGGTGACTCTGAGCCTCCGTGTGCACTGTTGCTTAGAGAGGTCCAGGAAGCTGAGTCTCGGTCTGTGGACCCTGTGCCGTGGGTAGTGCCCTCTGCGACGCATCTCTCTCTGCGGTTGCCCTCCCTCCTGCTGTGCAGGTGGATGTGTCACAGCACTGTGTTGTGGAGCTCCATGTGTCAGAGGTGGATGGCGTGGCCGGCGAGGCTGGTGATGCTGTTCGCCCTCCGAGGAGGTCATGACTGCAGCTACGACGGCCCCCATCTGGAAGATGTACATCTGAGGGGGTCCGCAAGGTAGGTACATGTCTCTGGACCCCGGGGTAAGTGTGCAAGTTGGTGAATTTTCTTATCAGGAGGAGGGTGGTGGAGGCCAAACTTTGTCCCAAGTGACAGAGTGGCCTCCTGCAAATGAGTGAGGGTCTCCCCCCCCACCTGTCAAATGGATCTTTGCAGCTGCCACAGGCTGATAGCTGCAATACGTCCATTTCAACTAGGAGTGTTTCCCCCAGTAAAGGAAACAGTCCCAGTTGTTTCTAAAATCCCACCCCTCCTGACATATTCCCTTAATCAGGTCTGTTAATGACCTGAAATACCTAGGTAAATAGTCTCAAGTGGCACCCCGCTGGCTTTAATTGCCGGCAGGAGTCCCACATGCGGGGGCTGCGGCGCACGTCGGCGCGTCTGTGGGGAACCCGGAAGTGGGCGGGTTGGAGCCGGGCTCCCGACCCGCTCCGGGATTCCCCGATTTTCGGAGCCCCCCCACCAGGAACGCACCCGATAGTGGGTGCTAAAATGGAGGCCCATATGTCTAGTCTAGATATTCTATTAAGCAATGGTGCCACTGTTAACAGCCGTAGAATAAATGGATCCTATCTGCTTCCGAAGCACCTGGCACTTACCTGCCATGCTGGGTCACCCCAGCCCTAGATGAAGTTTGCAGGTCACCATGCAGGAATGACAAAGTTCCAAGACAGCCGCCCTGGTGAAGCAAAGGTGGCAGGAGCAGATCTCCTTGGACATGCCCAAGTAATTGTCTTTATATACTGACTCCTTGAGTAACAGTGGGTT
This sequence comes from Heptranchias perlo, assembly GCF_035084215.1. Classification (NCBI taxonomy): domain Eukaryota; kingdom Metazoa; phylum Chordata; class Chondrichthyes; order Hexanchiformes; family Hexanchidae; genus Heptranchias; species Heptranchias perlo. Next base: position 73,350,983 of record NC_090325.1, read on the forward strand.
GGGACAGACTGCACCAGATACAGGTGGATCTGTCTCTATGCGTTTACGTGGAACTCTTTCTCATCCCCCAGCTCCCTGAGGGAAAGTGGAATTCCCAGCCCCATGGCCATCCTAGCAGTTTAAGATGATCAAATTGACCATTAAACTCCCACAGCAGGTGAAAAAGGAAAGAAACAAAAATATTCAAAAGCAAAAAAAAGTGAAAAATTCAAATAAAAAAGAGTGCAGCCAATTAAATATAACTACAGTAACTCAAAAATTCAAAAACATACAAGTGGTTGATTCCACTTCCCGTGTTCCCAGTGGGGAGCAGCACTTGATGGGAACACATTATGCAAAGTCATGAGTGCATAGCCCATGATTTTCCAATTGCACTCCCTATGAACCTTACCCCGCTTCTGGGACCACGAGAGGGTGGAGTCGGCCCTCCAATCTCTCAGTCGCTTCCAAAACAAGTCAACACACCTTTAAGATTAAACTCGTTTTCAAAGGCCACAAAGTGAGTTTCAAAGTACACTAGGAGGCTGAAATCCCATGGGGGTTCTGTTGATCTCTCACCATGACATAACTTCCCAGGAAACACCAGAAACAACCATTTCCCTGTGGATTCTGCTGGTCTCCCACCAGAGTTATGGTAGGAGACTGGTGGAATCCCTATGGAATTTCTCCTCCAAGGTTTATACTTGCCTAGAATGATTACATTGCTTATCTGTGGCAAACCACACATAAGGGAGCCCCACCCTCATTGACAAAATTTTGGAGCTTTTAATGAGCTTGTGCTGTGGCATCAGTAGCCTGTGCATTCTCAGCACTGAATCTGTGCAAGCCTACTCCTGGGATCTTCTGCTCCCTCCTACCCATCCCGTTGCTAGTCATGCAACTATGCATTCAGGGCATTGCACCACCAATTTTATCCTGAAGAGACAAATCTGATTGTTTTGAAAATTTGGATAGGCATAAAATAATCAAAATTTCCCATGTTTAAGCCTTTTAAGGCTCTGAATTTGCCTTGGAACTTATTCTTAACCTGCTAATATCATTGGGTAAATGGTTAATGCCATGCCTTCATCACAAGGAGGTACATTTGATCAATGTAGAATGATTCATCCTCAGGCAGGTTCTCTCCCTCTTACAGAAGACCCAGCTGTCAGACTCAAGGGGATATTAGTGTAAATGTCAATGAAGACAGATTGATAATGAACTCCTCGTCAACATTTCAGCATCTTAGTGGTCAAGTTGCCTAACCATAGATGATTTCTTACATTTCTGCATCAACTAAGAGGAAAAAGGTGTTCTAACCATTTTAAATGGTTTCTTTTGCTGCAAAAAATAAACTATTCTGCAGACCTCAAAGCCTAAACGATGGATCTGAAAGTATTTATTAATGCCCGAAGGATTGTAGGATGATAAATATTGAACTACAGTAGAGATCACACTGATTCATATATTTTTAATACCACAATTTAAATTCACAGTAATATTGTTAGTGAATAATTAACCTCCAGCAAGCTGAACCTTTTCCATTACTGGTGAATGCAGGTGCCTTTCACTACTATCCATTTATTTTTCATGAGTTTGTTGGCTATATCCAAGATTTTACTTTACTGTTCTTTCCATTTATGAGACACAGTTTTTCATGTATCTTCGACTTTTTTGTTTTCTATACAAAGCTTGGCAACATGGGAACCAGATTAGCTTTTCTACAGAATTATTTGATTGTGTTGTGCGTATCTGTTCAACTGTAATGAATAATTTGTGCACTTGACATTTTGTCCACCAAATAAGAAAAACAGAGTTGTGCTTTTTCTTCTTATTTCCCTCCATTCTGAAGATAGTGGCACATGCTAGGATATGTTTAATAGGTTTCATCAGCCCCTAATACCTTGCTGAGATGACCATTCTACATGCGTGATCCTAGATAGAGTGTTGTCAGGCTATTTTCCTTGGGGATCATTAAAGCTAAGCATCAGTCCTGCCTCATCTGCATACTTTCCTGGGTAGCAGCCAGGAACAGAAACCCAGGCTGATTTTTCACATCTCTATGCCAGGGTTACGGAAGCCAATTGTAGCACTCCAACTATTGTCCTGGCTAGAATCAACTATCTCACCATACACTAGAGATCAACTTTGGCACCTTCCAAGTCTGGCTCAGTACCACACTGTTCAATGTACTTACTCAGTGAGGCACTGGGGTAAGCTATAGCAAAGCTCCTGCTATATAGAATACCAGCATTAAGGAGTGCTTTGAAGAATACATTCCAGTTGCTCCGTGCCTCAGGCATCACATGTAATGAGTTACATTCCAACCAAGATAGGTCAATCAATACAATGCATTTTGCAAGATAAATATTACCCAACATGTATAATTTTAAAGATGCAAGTTCTAGATTTGAAGGACTTTGATTTGATCTATATCAATGGTGTAGGCAGGGTTTTTTTTCCAGGGGTGTTTGGATCTGAGGTTGCCAGACCAAAGAAAACTACTTCAAAAGGTCAAATGTTCAAATAGGAATTTCACAATAAGGTTCAAATAGAAACATTTTTACTTCCATTAAACTAACAATTCTTGGAACAGAGAAGATTGATAGGAGATTTGATAAAGGTATTTAAAATCATGAAGGGTCTACACAGAGTAGATAGAGAGAAACTGCTCCCATAGGCGGAAGGGTTAAGAACCAGGGGACATAGATTTAAGTTAATTGGCAAAAGAACCAAAGGTGACATGAGGAAAAGCTTTTTTACACAGCGAGTGGTTAGGATCTGGAATGCGCTGCCCGAGGGGGTGGTGAAGGCAGATTCAATCATGGCCTTCAAAAGGTAACTGGAGAAGTACTTGAAAGAAAATAAATTGCAGGACTACAAGGAAAGGGCGGGGGAGTGGGACTAGCTGGATTGCTCTTGCATAGAGCCAGCATGGACTCAATGGGCTGAATGGCCTCCTTCTTTGCCAAAACCTTTCTATGATTCTATGAATTCAAATAAAGCAAATGAAAGAAAACAGTCTCGTTGGACAAATGCCTGAAGTTCAAGCGCTTGTTATGTGTCACAAGTGTATCAATAACTTCACTACTATTCACTGCAATATCCTGGTGAACGTTTACAAGCACGGGCCCAAATAATCAGTTTTCAATGGCCAAATTGTGGAACTGACTGGTCTGTTGTTTCTGTGTTCTATTAAGTGATCTAAGGCATGTTCTTTCGAAAGAAGGCATGGTCCAATGAAAAACATAGAAATTTCAGGGATGTTTGAATACTCTGAATATCACTCCCCAATGGCCTACGCCCATGATTTCTATTAATTTATGCTCAAGAAAACTGCAGTACAGTGTGGAGTAGTTAATTGTTTGGAAAGTCCATCGGACTAATGGTGAAGCTAATGCATTGCTATTCTACAGCCAAGAGGATTTTCCTTGGAGTATGAACGCTTCTTAACATGAAGATCAATAAGACTCCTCCATTTTCCCACAGAAATCTGGATTTCTCTCCTCAAAAAGCTGTGGATGCTTGGACAATTGGAGATTTCAAGACTGAGATCTATAGATTTTTGTTAGGTAAGGGTATCAAGGGATATGGTGCTAAGGTGGGTAAATGGAGTTGAGGTACAGATCAGCCATGATCAAATTGAATGGCGGAGCAGGTTCAAGGATCTGAATGGCCTATTCCTGTTCCTATGTTCCTAGATCACAAATCATCTTTTATCTTTTGGTTATTTTTTGAGGCAAAAAGATCACTGCCTTGAAACTGGCTTGAACACAGTCCCAATCCATTGACAGAAGCAGATGTGTTTCTGTTACCCCAGCACATCTGCTTCATTGTTTAGCAGTTAAAATGGACCTGTAAATAACGATAACTATCTGTAAATGAATTGATGAAAAATAAATACCTGATCGCAAGCACGATAAAAACAGAAAATATGGAAACGCAGAGCAGGTCAGTCAGCATTTGAGAGAAAGAAAGGTTAACATTCTGAGTAGGACTCTTGGTCAGAACATCGTCTCTCCTGGAAAGTTAACCTATCTTTCCCTTCCAGATGCCTACTGAATCTTCGGTGCATTTTCTGTTTCTTGTTCCTGACTTCAACACTTGTGTTTTTTCCTTGTGTTACATTCATGGTAATGGAGCTCACTTCTTCTTCAAGTAACTTTTAAATGGCAAACTATCAAAATTAAACATTAACAGAAATTCAAAATGTGTTTTTTTATTTCAGTAGACCTGTACCTGTATTAAGAAAAGCCCAGTGTGATCTTAAACAGTGTATTTATAAAGTTCCATCAAAAAGTAAACTTATCTCCCTTATTATTTGCTGACACATGGCACATGATGGATATGTTCAGGTGAGTAAAGTTAATCTTTACACAAGTGACAGTATCTTTGTTCAGGAGAACCTCTGGATGGACAGATGGACTGTTCGATGAATAAACGTCTCACTTTAACTGGCTGGCAGTTGTGGTCATTCCAGAAAATTAATAGGAACTCTTCTGAAGTTGCTGATAGTTTTTCAAAGCTCCCAACCGGATCCGTTTTCCATTTATGAAGAGATTACAGTCTGGCCTGACTCTGATTAACCGTTGCTCTCTTGTTTCATTCTGTGCTCTCTCACATCAACAATCTAAATGATATCACCAGGACATCTCTGTTACAAAAACTGTAAATCTTCACCAGACTATAATGACTCTTGCTTAAAATAAAGGGACCAATAATAACTCGGAGCTGGAAAGAGAGCGGGGGGAGGATTTGCAGCCGGGAAACCCAGAGGTAAGCGTTTCCCGCAGGTCCTGTTGAATTTAACGGCAGGACCTATTTTAAATGATCTCAATAGTTTTCCCGTTGGACAGCCAGCCAGATTCACAGCTGGGGAGTGGATGGCAGGTTAGTCCGACATCACGGGGTGGTGGGGGGGGGAGATCAAACAAAGCTTTCACAGCAGTGGTTTGGTATTTTTGAATTCAATCATAGTCAATGGGATGGAATATAAACAGGATAACAAATAGGTTTCATTGTACAAAATACAAATCTTAGCCTTTTGGAAGACCTTTTGGAAGCATCTAGCCAAGCTGTTCCAATACAGCTACAACACTGGTATCTACCCGTCAATGTGGAAAATTGCCCAGGTATGTCCTGTCCACAAAAAGCAGGACAAATCCAATCCGGCCAATTACCGCCCCATCAGTATACTCTCAATCATCAGCAAAGTGATGGAAGGTGTCGTCGACAGTGCTATCAAGCAGCACTTACTCACCAATAACCTGCTCACCAATGCTCAGTTTGGGGTCCGCCAGGACCACTCGGCTCCAGACCTCATTACAGCCTTGGTCCAAACATGGACAAAAGAGCTGAATTCTAGAGGTGAGGTGAGAGTGACTGCCCTTGACATCAAGGCAGCATTTGCCCGAGTGTGGCACCAAGGAGCCCGAGTAAAATTGAAGTCAATGGGAATCAGGGGGAAAACTCTCCAGTGGCTGGAGTCATACCTAGCACAAAGGAAGATGGTAGTGGTTGTTGGAGGCCAATCATCTCAGCCCCAGGACATTGCTGCAGGAGTTCCTCAGGGTAGTGTCCTAGGCCCAACCACCTTCAGCACTTCATCAATGACCTTCCCTCCATCATAAGGTCAGAAATGGGGATATTTGATTAATGATTGCACAGTGTTCAGTTCCATTTGCAACCCCTCAGCTAATGAAGCAGTCCGTGCCCGCATGCAGCAAGACCTGAACAACATCCAGGCTTGGGCTGATAAGTGGCAAGTAACATTCGTGCCAGACAAGTGCCAGGCAATGACCGTCTCCAACAAGAGAGAGTCGAACCACCTCCCCTTGACATTCAACGGCATTACCATCACCGAATCCCCCACCATCAACATCTTGGGGGTCACCATTGACCAGAAACTTAACTGGACCAGCCATATACATACTGTGGCTACAAGAGCAGGTCAGAGGCTGGGTATTCTGCGGTGACTGACTCACCTCCTGACTCCCCAAAGCCTTTCCACCATCTACAAGGCACAAGTCAGGAGTGTGATGGAATACTCTCCACTTGCCTGGATGAGTGCAGCTCCAACAACACTCAAGAAGCTCGACACCATCCAGGACAAAGCAGCCCACTTTATTGGCACCCCATCCACCACCCTAAACATTCACTCCCTTCACCACCACGCACTGTGGCTGCAGTGTGTACCATCCACAGGATGCACTGCAGCAACTCGCCAAGGCTTCTTCGACAGCACCTCCCAAACCCGCGACCTCTACCACCTAGAAGGACAAGAGCAGCAGGCACATGGGAACAACACCACTTGCACGTTCCCCTCCAAGTCACACATCATCCCGACTTGGAAATATATCGCCGTTCCTTCATCGTCGCTGGATCAAAATCCTGGAACTCACTACCTAACAGCACTGTGGGAGAACCTTCACCACACGAACTGCAGCGGTTCAAGAAGGCGGCTCACCACCATCTTCTCAAGGGCAATTAGGGATGGGCAATAAATACTGGCCTTGCCAGCGACACCCACATCCCACGAACGAATAAAAAAAACATGAAGAAATATATAGTTCTGTCGAACTGAGGGCAGTGAACTCTGGCAGGTAATGCCTATTTTTAAGTATTTTCTCCATTATTAATTTGCCCACCTTTTTTTTGTTCTCCCCTTATTATGCATCATTATTCTTTAGGCAATGAGGCAGGCAGCAAACTTTCTCTGGGCCCCTACCAGTACTGTTTGGAAACCAGCTACCAACAGTTGCACATGGACAGCTGGGGTGAATTGTCTTCATGTTTTAGCCACCTCCCTCTGCCAAGTACTTCTTCAGACTTCATAGGCAACATGAGAAACTCACAGTAAGGGGGACTGTGGTGCCACTGCCAATTTTAAATAATGGGTTAGTGTTAGACCTGTATTTGGCCATCACAATTTGATCAGAAAAAAGTTACACTGAACTGTCTCAGTACTGTCTCTCCCAGATCCCAGGCAATGGGGAAACATATGGGGCAGCATTTTAGCACCCGCTATCGGATGCGTTCCTGGCGGGGGGGCCCCGAAAATCAGGAAATCCCGTAGTGGGACCGGAGCCCGCCTCGAACCCGCGCACTTCCGGGTTCCCCACCGACATGCCGCGCAGCCCCCGCTGGTGGGAATCCCGCAGGCAATTAAAGCCAGCGGGATGCCACTTGAAGACATTTATTTCGCTTGTTCAGGTCATTAACTGACCTGATTAAGGGATTATGTGAGGGGGGGTGGGATTTTAGAGCAAACTGGGACTGTTTCCCACACTGGGGGAAACACTCCCAGTTCAAATGGACCTATTGCAGCAGTCAGCCTGTGGCAGCTGCAAAGGTCCATTTGACCGGTGGGTGGGGGGAGACCCTCACCCATTGCAGGAGGCCACTCTGTCACTTGGGACAAAGTTTGGCCTCCACCACCCTCCTCCTGACAATCAAAGTCACCAACTTGCACACTTCACCCGGGGTCCAGAGACATGTACCTACATTGCGGACCCCCTCAGATGTACATCTTCCGGATGGGGGCCGCCGTAGCTGCAGTCATGACCTCCTCGGAGGGCGAACAGCATCACCAGCCTCAACAGCCTCGCCATCCACCTCTGACACGTAGAGCTCCACAACAGAGTGCTGTGACACATCAACCTGTACAGCAGGAGGGAGGGCTACCGCAGAGAGAGATGCGTCGCAGAGGGCACTACCCTCGCCACAGGGTCCACAGACCGATGCTCAGCTTCCTGGACCTCTCTGAGCAGCAGTGCACACGGAGGCTCAGAGTCACTCGACATGTAGTCGTGGACATCTGCAGCCTCCTTCATGCCGAGCTGCTCCCGCCTGGCCCGAGCACCATCTTCTTACCTGTCACTGTCAAAGTCACCACTGCCCTCAACAACTTCTCCTCCGCATCCTTCCAGGGTGCAACCGGGGACATCGCCGACGTCGCTCAGCCGTCTGCACAAAAGAGCCCTGCAAATACACCTACACCACTCTGCAGTGACACAATGGGTGGCATCAGTTGTGGGTCTTCATAGTGATCCTCAGGAAAGGGCATTATTGCACAAACCAGACAAGATTCACGAAGACATGGCAGTAGTGGTGCCAACATAATATGTGATGTGAGTTGCTCAGAAATTAAATATAAGTAACAACCGTGACAAACCCTCAAACACCCTTGTGCATCCCCGTCATGCTCACGACACGTTTGCCTTACGCTGCCTACTGCACATATGTGATGCATGCCCTGTGGCTGCAGCACAGGTAGTGGCAGGTTGAGTGAGACTGACCGTGAAAGAGATGCACGAGAGGGTGAGTATGAGATAGAGCCATGAGATTGTATGAGGATTGGGTTGAGTGGTAGTGGCGGGATGAGTACTGGCGAGGTGAGTAGGTGGAGGTAAGATGAGGATGACGTTTGAGTGGGTATGAGGGGTGATGTGACAGAGTAGTGTTGGCAGTGCAGAAGGGGGTGTGGAGTGGGGGCGGTGATGTGGCAGACGGAGTGCAGGGGAATGAGTAAGTGTACTCACTTTGGCTGACCTACTGAGGTCATTGGAGCGCCTCCTGCATTGTATGCAGGTGGGCGATATGTTGGTGGTGCAGGTGACCTCCTCTGCCACCTCGAGCCACGCCTTCCTGGTGGCAGAGGCAGGCCGCTTCCTCCGCCCACCGGGGGGAAGATCTCTGTCCTCCCCCTCCTCCTCACCCCGTGTATTGATACCTGGGGTGAGGCATCATTAAACTGGGAGCAGCCTTCCCCCTGGGCTGCTCCATGCTGTAATTTTTTCTGTTTGTTGCAGCATCAGTCAGTGGAGGACTGCCCCTTTAAATAGAGCTCCTCCAGCTGACAGATCTTACTGCGCATGCGCAGCCCGCCCGACGCGCAGATCAGCAGTGGGGAACCCAGAAGACCAGGTAAGTGGATCCAATTGGGCTACGATCGCGCGGGGGGCAGACTGATTTCGCCGGGCGCGTTACCCACGCGCCCAATAGCCCCCCCACCAAGAACCCGCAGCCCTGGTAACATCGAGCCCATAATCTGGACTTTAAATGCTCCAATCAGATAGCTGGACTTTGAGCTCTGATGTTCAACTAGAATTTAAAATTTTATATTGAAAAGGCTGCTATCATAATATTTATTTTTCCTTCTACACTTACCTGTGTGGCATTTTCTTTCCCACCCTTAGGGCTGTTCTACTACCCAATCTCTAGGACCTTGCATTTTCAAAGGGAGGGACCACTTTATATATTAAATGTCTCCCACATGCATTACTTTGTTCTCATTATGGGTCATGGATGGAAAGCCACTCATTTTGTGCAGAAGCAGCCTGAGAAATTGATTGCAATCTCATTCCCCATTCATCTATTGCAAGCAGTTTATTAAATCGAACATCGGTGGTGCAGAGACGGGGGGAGGGGGGGCATTCAACATCATCAGGGGGACAACGCTGGGAAGGGAGGGGATCGAATAGCATGAGGATCAAATATTGCAGGGATGGGGTGATTGAATACATGGGGGGGAGGGCCGATCATGGGGTAATTAAAAAGTAAGCTTCGTGGACTGGGGGGATGCACTCATGCTCCTCCTGGCCCAAAAGCAGTGCAATAAAGGCACTTCATAGTATCATAGTATCATAGTAGGTACAACACAGGAGGAGGCCATCGTGGCCTGTGCCGGCTCTTTGAAAGAGCTATCCAATTAGTCCCATTCCCTGCTCTTTCCCCATAGCCCTGTAATTTTTTTCCCTTCAAGTATTTATCCAATTCCCTTTTGAAAGTGAATATTGCATCTTTTTCCACCACCCTTTCAGGCAGCGCATTCCAGATCATAACAACTCGCTGTGTAAAATAATGTTTCCTCATATCGCCTCTGGCTCTTTTGCCAATCACCTTAAATCTGTGTCCTCTGGTTACCAACCCTTCTGCCTCTGGAACCAGTTTCTCCTTAATTATTCTATCAAAATTGTTCATGATTTTGATCTCCTCTATCACTTACCTCATGGATCCGGCCCATCTTGCCTCCTTTCATCTGCTGGGTTTCCCGTGGCCCAGGGAACCAGACATGCAGAAGTTAAAAATAAAACATTAGTTAAAATGGAGGCACACAGGCTCCTTAAAAGATTTCACTGACTGACCTGTCTCCTGAGAGCAGGTTAGTCGTCCTCCCCCCGACCCACCTCCATTACAACAGGAAATGGGTGGTTGGAGGCGGGTTGGGGTCGGGTTTCCTATGTTTTTATATTTAACCCCCCGACCCGCCTCCTCCACCACCCGTCCCTTCCACCACCCGCCCTGGGGGGTTAAAATTACCCCTAAAATGTTTAACATAAAAATTAATGCTCAGCCTATCGCCCACCAAAATATTTCAAAGTATAGCACCTATATTCAGTGTTGCATATGCCACATTTTTTACTTCTTAAAAAAACTATTACTCAAACACTTTTGGAAATTTGATTTGTAGCATCAAATACCATTACTTGGGCAACAGAAGATTAACATATTATTTTCTCCAGACTTAATTGATCAAAGAGTGTCCCATTAGCCCTCAAGAGAGAGTTAATGGATATCTTTTGTACATAATACGTACTCTAAGAGTGGACCTAATAGCATATGGGATTCCACCTTCTCAGAACTTGAGGACTCTGTAGCTACTAAATAATGAACAAATTGAATGACCTCATTAATAAATTGACTGATTAGGACAGATTACAAGCAAATCTCTATATCTTTATGATGCATACTTTGTTCACTGATTTAATTTCCATATGTTGACTCAACAATTTCTTCCTTTTATATATATCATTTGTACCTGGTGATTTACTTATGACAGTAGATAATCTTGCTTTCTATAGACCATTAACTTGTAACAAGTTAAATAATTAAACTTTGTTTTCTTGTGCAAAGAAATTAAAGATGAAATAGTATTACCAGATAAATGATGGAAAGGGATGAGTTTTCAACCAGTTTGCTATACTGCCTGTTACATCAAATAACTTCTCAATGAAATGGTGCAGAGGTGACTGGACATCAATCAAGTGTGCCACTATATCTCATGCAATAAAAGATAGAAATTACATTTTTGGAGGCACACAAAACACTAAAATTTAGATAACTGAAGTGTAGTTTTGGTTCTGCCTCAGATATTCTCTTGGATACAGTGGTACTGGTCACACCTGTAAGTATTCTGAGCATCTTACATTTAAGAGTGTGCCCATACTGCCCAATATCTCACTATACAATAGTATAACAATAGAACCCTCTTGTGACCTAACTGTATATTGTGTTTTTCACATGTGCTTCTCCAATCTATTTGACGGTAAACTGAGAAACATTTGGTAAGATGAAGCCAGATAGGAATTGTTAAACCGCTTTATTTCATAGGCAGCAAGCGAATGTACAGAGTAACAGTCAAAACAAATTCCACTTAACTCAATCTCACTTCTCTCCTCGAAAACATGAGAAAAATAACAAACTATGCACCCTGTCTCTTTCATGGTCTGACTTACTTATCTCTGGCATTACCTTTCTTTCAGACTACAGAACTTCTAACTTCTAAAAACTGACCTCCTGCAATTTTTAGTTTCCTGTTCTGGGCCAAGGGCTGTGTCGCATACATCTCTTTTTAAAACATGCCTGCCCCTGCGGCCCTTTGTTTTCTCCCAGCCAGTGTGAGGACTGAGATGCTGGATTCCTCCCCATTGAGATTTGGTAGTAGGCCTCTCAATAAAACTGAGTAGCAGCCTACCCCAACCCCGCCCCGCTCCGTGTTTAAAGAGGACATTTCCTGCAGTTCTCAAAATGAATGGGCCATCCTGGCTAATGGGATGCAATAATTGACTCTCATTATATCAACTGTGAGTTCTACAAACTGGCCTGACTGGCTTCAGTATACATATTGGATTCCTGCAGCCTGTGGCCTTTCTTTTTAAACCTGTGCAAATTCACTTTGTTTCAAAAAACAACACTTAAATTCAACTTCATCCCAAAATCCTCTCTGCAAAGAACAAGAAATGATCAAAAATCATGAAATATGACCCTAAGTTATCTATGAACAAAGCAGAACTTTACAGACTCAGTATGAAACTTGCCAGATGCTGTATTAGCATAGGACCCATACAGTTTAGACTTCAATCGGAAAAAATGTAAAAGAACTGTCAGATCTATTCAGTAAATAGGGGGAATACACTGTGGGGCGGGGAATGCTATTAAATAGTTACTAACAGCTCATTTAATTCCACAAAGTAATTCAAGATCATAGGCATTTATCTGTATATCTAACTATGTTATGGCAGTAAAGTGCCAAAAAGTGCTTAATTTTACCATAATTTTCTTGTCACTTCTTTTGGATCAATATGCTGGTAAATGTCTATTCTATTGCTTGCTATACAGTATTTTAGTAGATATCCTTTTTGCAATTCTATAGATCAAATTCTAGTGTACTGTGTCAAACTGTATGTCAGACCAGACTGAACTGGGTATTTTGTTTAAATGAAAGTTGTAAATTTTTCATTTCTTTCAGTCTTAAATGGTAAAGTGATTGCAGTTTTACTTGTATCCCTGGGAGCGAAGGTGCTGAATTCCGACAAAAAGAAAGACTTATATTTATGTAGCGTTTTTCACGGACCTCAGGATGTCCCAAAGCGCTCTCCAGCCAATGCAGTACTTTTTTGAAGTGTAGTCACTGTTGTAATGTAGGAAACACAGCAGCAAATTTGCACACAGTGAAGTCCCACAAACTGCAATGAGATAATGACCAGAAAATCTGTTTAAGTGATGTTGTTTGAGGGATAAATATTGGTCAGGACACAGGGGAAAACTTCCCTGTTCTTCTTTGAATATTGCCACGGGATCTTTTACAGCCACTTGAGAGGGCAGATGGGGCCTCGGTTTAGCATCTCATCTGAAAAACGGCACCTCCGACAGTGCATCACTCACTCCCTCAGTGCTGCACTGAGCAGTGCAGCCTGGATTATGCACTCAAGTCCTGGGAATGGGGATTCAAACCCACAACCTTCTGACTCAGAGATGAGAGTGCTGCCACTGAGCCAAGGGCAAAACTGACTTCAAATCCAAATGCATCTGAATCTGACTGGTTCACATAAAGGCAAAGCAATCTGAACTTTGCAGGATCTGTTGAATTCAGATTTTAAATTGTTTGCTTTCCTAGTTCTTCTGATTCCTTCAGAAGAAGCAATGAAAGTTCACAAATTGTGGGGTCACTTTATGCTGACATATCAAAACACATTTGTTTTAGGGAGGTACTGCTCTACGTCATGTCATTCAATCTGGAGTTGGGATTTTCAATCATTTGGATCAGGATGATGCCGCTTATCCCAAATAAACCTGAGGGTTTGGACTATTGGACCATTGATTTAATATCATTATGGGTGAGATTCTAGGTTTTTTTAAACTAAGAATCAACAAGACATAATAACAGTATAAATAGTTAATATGACTGACAGTAAAAAATGATCTATCAAATGATTACGATTATCTGATAGGTGCTTTTGTCAGAAAAGGAGAAAAGGTTCCTATGAAATTTTGTTTCATTATGAGTCAACAGTGAAATGATAGGGATAATACAGTGAATATTTTGTAAGGATTTATTAATATATATGCGCTGGGATATTTGGAATACGATACAATAAATAGAAAATTGGATTGATTTAAAAATAACAGCTTTTAAAATTGCTTGAACCCCTGTTTTCAGGTGGAGTTTTAATATGGCAAATTTTTAAAAATGATTAGTAATAGCTGATGTTGTCCTGCACTGCAAACAGAAAAGAAAAGACTACATTAAAGATGCGTGCTCTACATGAAAAGTTGAAATATGTAAACACGTGTTTTGCAGTTCATTAACATGGCGTGCAGAAGCACAGTAGGGGGATCCTGTGGTAAAATTTCATAATTCTAAAATTACAGCAACTACTGAGTTGAAGGGTGATGTTAGAGATTCAGAACTACACAAAGGCAAGTCTGAATTGATTATGTGCCATTACAATTTAAAAAAAGAATGAAATGGAGTGTATTGTAATAGAGCATTTAGTTGTTAGGTTTACTAATTAATTTGTTCATTCACAGCTAAGGAGGAAATATTCTTGTTGCACATCTATTGAGTATATAATATATCAGGAAGGTGTAACTAACAACACTGGGCAAGATTTCCTCTGTGTGGCGTGTGTAACAAAATCCTAAGCCAGTTCAGAACAAATAATGTACAGATGAAATCTTTTTCCCCATTATGCAACGCAGATGTAAACAACAGAGATGTTCGAGTTGTTAAATTTTATTTAAGTTTATTTTCAAAATCACTGATAAGTAATTTGTACTCTGCAAGATGCTGACAAATACAGGGTGGACATCGATTCTTATATATTTTTGTATTTTTTTCGGATATAAGTGAATGTTTTACGTACGTGCATATAAATGAGCAATTTTGCCACTGACACATTAAGAAGAGCTCCTGTTAAATTTTCTATTTGTTGTTCATATTCTGTGGTGATGAAACACATAGAAGATTAAATTATTAGAGATTAGCTGAAGTAGTTTATGCTGGTCACTTGAATCTGAAATTGGAATACTGTTGTCTTAAATTCGTGGAGAACGACAAACAAAACAAAAGAGAAAATACTGGAAACACACAGCAGGTCAGTCAGCACCCGTGGAACGAACAGACATGTTAAAGTTTCAGGTGTAGACCCTTCATCAGAACTAGATAAAATGACAGATGTACAACATTTAAAAAGGAGCAGAACAAAGGGAAGGGGGAGAAAAACACACATACACACACACACACACACACACACATTAGAGAAAGTAGAATGACCCGTAAAGTGCTGAAAAAGAAAACAAAAGGGACTGGAAAACAGGGCAGTGGACTAACAATTTTTTAAAAAAGTTTTGTGTCCACTGGCCGCCCGAGTCCTCCCCGACTCGAATTTTCAAGCAGGCCTCCAAATGGGCGGCCAGTGCTCCCATCTGAAACAGGAGGGAGCCTTATTTAAATAGGGGTCCTACGCCGGTTGTTGGATTTCAATGTGATTTTTGTGAACCAATTTCATGGCCCGTTTGTGCCATGCATCCCCTGTCCATTGGTTCCTGGCTTGGAGTATCCGAACCAGGGGGCTGCTCCAAAAGCAGCTGAATTTTTATTTCTTTCATTTTTGTGGGGCCAGCAAAAGAAGTCCTCCTGGCCCAACAAAAATACTCTGGCCTGCTGCCGGTCCCTGTGTGCTCCACCACCCCCAGGATCGCTTCCCTCCCATTCCGTATTGTTGGCTGGCTTGATTTTGAAGCCGCCAATGTCGTGGCCTCTCTGACTGGTGAGCTGCCTCGGCGTGCACGTTCAGCACTCGGAACTCACCAACTGCGACCACTGGAATGGTCTAGGCCTCTCACTGCTGCGATCAGCGGGTGGCACAATCACTATGACGACCGCCCACCCAATTGCCGCAGCAAACCAAGATCAACCCCAAGATAGTTAAATTGCTGAAGAGATATTAACATGAGACGACAGGAAGAAGCAGATTAAAAGAAATTAAAGACATTTAAGAGATGCAGAGGACATGTGAATGGGACAAACCAAACTCGCCTTCCCTCATGAAGTATTTTTTTTATCTATAATGTATTATTTTATTCCTTTTTTGGGATGTCAGTACACACAGGGTTAAAAGTACGGTTAATTTAATATTGCAGACACTAATATTGATAGACACCATATCCAAAGTGAGATGATCATCTGATGTAGATGTCAGGGAGTCATACATATGTAAATCGGAACTCCGTACCTGCTTACCTTGTCCATTGTGTTTGAAATGTAGTTACTAATAAGTATCAGCTGGATTCTTGCAGCTACATTTGGGATGGACAAGCTTTTCAATTCAAATAAAAAAACTTCTTTTGCACCTTTTAAGGTGTGTATTGCAATGACAGCTTTGAGTTTGAGCTACATTTTAAATTTTTTTATTCTGGAGTTGAATGGTATATCTGAAGCTGAGATCCTCTTAGTCAGCTGTCATAGAATCATAGAATCATAGAAGTTACAACATGGAAACAGGCCCTTCGGCCCAACATGTCCATGTCGCCCAGTTTATACCACTAAGCTAGTCCCAATTGCCTGCACTTGGCCCATATCCCTCGATACCCATCTTACCCATGTAACTGTCCAAATGCTTTTTAAAAGACAAAATTGTACCCGCCTCTACTACTGCCTCTGGCAGCTCGTTCCAGACACTCACCACCCTTTGAGTGAAAAAATTGCCCCTCTGGATCCTTTTGTATCTCTCCCCTCTCACCTTAAATCTGTGCCCCCTCGTTATAGACTCCCCTACCTTTGGGAAAAGATTTTGACTATCGACCTTATCTATGCCCCTCATTATTTTATAGACTTCTATAAGATCACCCCTTAACCTCCTACTCTCCAGGGAATAAAGTCCCAGTCTGTCTAACCTCTCCCTGTAAGTCAAACCATCAAGTCCCGGTAGCATCCTAGTAAATCTTTTCTGCACTCTTTCTAGTTTAATAATATCCTTTCTATAATAGGGTGACCAGAACTGTACACAGTACTCCAAGTGTGGCCTCACCAATGCCCTGTACAACTTCAACAAGACATCCCAACTCCTGCATTCAATGTTCTGACCAATGAAACCAAGCATGCTGAATGCCTTCTTCACCACCCTATCCACCTGTGACTCCACTTTCAAGGAGCTATGAATCTGTACTCCTAGATCTCTTTGTTCTATAACTCTCCCCAACGCCCTACCATTAACGGAGTAGGTCCTGGCCCGATTCGATCTACCAAAATCCATCACCTCACATTTATCTAAATTAAACTCCATCTGCCATTCATCGGCCCACTGGCCCAATTTATCAAGATCCCGTTGCAATCCTAGATAACCTTCTTCACTGTCCACAATGCCACCAATCTTGGTGTCATCTGCAAACTTACTAACCATGCTTCCTAAATTCTCATCCAAATCATTAATATAAATAACAAATAACAGCGGACCCAGCACCGATCCCTGAGGCACACCGCTGGACACAGGCATCCAGTTTGAAAAACAACCCTCGACAACCACCCTCTGTCTTCTGTCGTCAAGCCAATTTTGTATCCAATTGGCTACCTCACCTTGGATCCCATGAGATTTAACCTTATGTAACAACCTACCATGCGGTACCTTGTCAAATGCTTTGCTGAAGTCCATGTAGACCACGTCTACTGCACAGCCCTCATCTATCTTCTTGGTTACCCCTTCAAAAAACTCAATCAAATTCGTGAGACATGATTTTCCTCTCACAAAACCATGCTGACTGTTCCTAATTAGTCCCTGCCTCTCCAAATGCCTGTAGATTCTGTCCCTCAGAATACCCTCTAACAACTTACCCACTACAGATGTCAGGCTCACTGGTCTGTAGTTCCCAGGCTTTTCCCTGCCGCCCTTCTTAAACAAAGGCACAACATTTGCTACCCTCCAATCTTCAGGCACCTCACCTGTAGCGGTGGATGATTCAAATATCTCTGCTAGGGGACCCGCAATTTCCTCCCTAACCTCCCATAACGTCCTGGGATACATTTCATCAGGTCCCGGAGATTTATCTACCTTGATGCGCGTTAAGACTTCCAGCACCTCCCTCTCTGTAATATGTACACTCCTCAAGACATCACTATTTATTTCCCCAAGTTCCCTAACATCCATGCCTTTCTCAACCGTAAATACCGATGTGAAATATTCATTCAGGATCTCACCCATCTCTTGTGGTTCCGCACATAGATGACCTTGTTGATCCTTAAGAGGCCCTACTCTCTCCCTAGTTACCCTTTTGCCCTTTATGTATTTGTAGAAGCTCTTTGGATTCACCTTTGCCTGATCTGCCAAAGCAATCTCATATCCCCTTTTTGCCCTCCTGATTTCTCTCTTAACTCTACTCCGGCAATCTCTATACTCTTCAAGGGATCCACTTGATCCCAGCTGCCTATGCATGTCATATGCCTCCTTCTTATTTTTGACTAGTGCCTCAATCTCCCGAGTCATCCAAGGTTCCCTACTTCTACCAGCCTTGCCCTTCACTTTATAAGGAATTGCTTACCCTGAACCCTGGTTAACACACTTTTGAAAGCCTCCCACTTACCAGACGTCCCTTTGCCTGCCAACAGACTCTCCCAATCAACTTCTGAAAGTTCCTGTCTAATACCATCAAAATTGGCCTTTCCCCAATTTAGAATTTTAACTTTTGGGCCAGACCTATCCTTCTCCATAGCTATCTTAAAACTAATGGAATTATGATCACTGGTCCCAAAGTGATCCCTCACTAACACTTCTGTCACCTGCCCTTCCTTATTTCCCAAGAGGAGGTCAAGTTTTGCCCCCTCTCTAGTCGGGCCATCCACATACTGAATGAGAAATTCCTCCTGAATACACTCAACAAATTTCTCTCCATCCAAGCCCCTAATGCTATGGCTGTCCCAGTCAATGTTGGGAAAGTTAAAGTCCCCTACTATTACCACCCTATTTTTCTTGCAGCTGTCTGTAATCTCCTTACATATTTGCTCCTCAATTTCCCGTTGACTATTTGGGGGTCTGTAGTACAATCCTATCAAAGTGATCTCTCCCTTCTTATTTTTCAGTTCTACCCATATGGACTCAGTGGGCGAACCCTCGGATATATCCCCTCTCACTACTGCCGTGATGTTCTCCCTAATCAAGAACGCAACTCCCCCTCCTCTCTTACCTCCTGCTCTATCTTTCCTATAGCATCTGTACCCTGGAACATTGAGCTGTCAGTCCTGCCCCTCCCTTAGCCATGTTTCAGTAATAGCTATAACATCCCAGTCCCATGTACCCATCCATGCCCTGAGTTCATCTGCCTTGCCCATCAGACTTCTTGCATTGAAATAAATGCAGTTTAATCTAGACTTCCCTTGGTCTTTGCCCTGCTTTCTCAGACCATCTGTCCGGTCATGTTCTGTACACTCTCCCTTACTGCCTTTTGTTTCTGTCACCACTTTATTTCCCACTGACTTCCTGCATCGGTTCCCATCCCCCTGCCACATTAGTTTAAACCCTCCCCAACAGCACTG
Source organism: Heptranchias perlo (assembly GCF_035084215.1). Taxonomy (NCBI): domain Eukaryota; kingdom Metazoa; phylum Chordata; class Chondrichthyes; order Hexanchiformes; family Hexanchidae; genus Heptranchias; species Heptranchias perlo. Next base: position 73,370,049 of record NC_090325.1, read on the forward strand.
GCAAACACTCCCCCTAGGACATTGGTTCCAGTCCTGCCCAGATGCAGACCGTCCAATTTGTACTGGTCCCACCTCCCCCAGAACCGGTTCCAATGGCCCAGGAATTTGAATCCCTCCAGCTTGCACCATCTCTCAAGCCACGTATTCATCTTAGCTATCCTGTCATTCCTACTCTGACTAACCCGTGGCACTGGTAGCAATCCTGAGATTACTACCTTTGAGGTCCTACTCTTTAGTTTAACTCCTAACTCCCTAAATTCAGCTTGTAGGACCTCATCCTGTTTTTTACCTATATCGTTGGTGCCTATATGCACCACGACAACTGGCTGTTCACCCTCCCCCTCCAGAATGTCCTGCAGCCGCTCCGAGACATCCTTGACCCTTGCACCAGGGAGGCAACATACCATCCTGGAGTCTCGGTTGCGTCCGCAGAAACGCCTGTCTATTCCCCTTACAATCGAGTCCCCTATCACTATAGCTCTGCCACTCTTTTTCCTGCCCTCCTGTGCAGCAGAGCCAGCCACGGTGCCATGAACCTGGCCACTGCCACCTTCCCCTGGTGAGCCATCTCCGCCAACAGTATCCAAAACGGTATACCTGTTTTGGAGGGAGATGACCGCAGGGGACCCCTGCACTGCCTTCCTACTCTTCCTCTGTCTGTTGGTCACCCATTCACTATCTCCCTCAGTAATTTTTATCTGCGGTGTGACCAACTCACTGAACGTGCTATCCACGACTTTCTCAGCATCGCGGATGCTCCAAAGTGAGTCCATCCGCAGCTCCAGAGCCGTCAAGCGGTCAAACAATAGCTGCAGCTGGACACACTTCCCGCAGGTGAAGGAATCAGGGATACAGGAAGGAGCCCTGAATTCCCACATCCCACAAGAGGAACATGACACGGCGCTGGGATCTCCTGCCATGACTTAACCCTTAAATTAGCTTAAGAACAACTACAATGTCAAGAGAAAAAAAAAGGAAAGAAAAACTACTTACCACTCCCTTTAAGGAGTTTACTCCTTTAAATTGTTCTCAATTTAGAGAATGTTAACTACACTAGGGACCTTGATTCACTAAAAAATAAACGCTACTTCCTATAAGACCTGCAGACCTTCCCTTTCCTTTTACTTCAGTTACTGCAGATAAGGAGAAATACTCACCTGAACCTACTCACCAATCAGGTGCCTCCCCTGTGTCGCGTCCCGATCTGATTCCTGACGTCACTTCGAACTCGGTCGCAGCTCCGCTCGGCTCCTCTCAGCGCTCTGAAATCCCGCCTTTTATCGGACGCTCCCTCCGCTCGGCTCGGCTCCTCTCAGCTGTTCTCAGCGCTCTGAAATCCCGCCTTTTATCGGACGCTCCCTCCGCTCAGCTCGGCTCCTCTCAGCTGTTCTCAGCGCTCTGAAATCCCGCCTTTTATCGGACGCTCCCTCCGCTCGGCTCGGCTCCTCTCAGCTGTTCTCAGCGCTCTGAAATCCCGCCTTTTATCGGACGCTCCCTCGGCTCGGCTCGGCTCCTCTCAGCTGTTCTCAGCGCTCTGAAATCCCGCCTTTTATCGGACGCTCCCTCCGCTCGGCTCGGCTCCTCTCAGCTGTTCTCAGCGCTCTGAAATCCCGCCTTTTATCGGACGCTCCCTCCGCTCGGCTCGGCTCCTCTCAGCTGTTCTCAGCGCTCTGAAATCCCGCCTTTTATCGGACGCTCCCTCGGCTCGGCTCGGCTCCTCTCAGCTGTTCTCAGCGCTCTGAAATCCCGCCTTTTATCGGACGCTCCCTCGGCTCGGCTCGGCTCCTCTCAGCTGTTCTCAGCGCTCTGAAATCCCGCCTTTTATCGGACGCTCCCTCCGCTCGGCTCGGCTCCTCTCAGCTGTTCTCAGCGCTCTGAAATCCCGCCTTTTATCGGACGCTCCCTCCGCTCGGCTCGGCTCCTCTCAGCGCTCTGAAATCCCGCCTTTTATCGGACGCTCCCTCCGCTCGGCTCGGCTCCTCTCCTGTCCACCTGAAGACATCATAGATGGAGGCAGGCAGAGACTCTGTGGGCTCAATTTTGAAATGGTAGCGAGTTGGCAGTGTGGGGGGTGAAGGGGCGCGTGGCAAACCCGAAGAAACAAAATTTACCGTTTCCGACGCGATTGCATCGTAATTGATGGTGATTAACGTCCTCTCCGGGTTTCGCGCCCGGCAGCCAGCCTGATTGACAGGCTGGCTGCCGTCAGGAGCTGCAATGCGAAGGGGGCAGGGAGAGAAAGAGAGAGAGCAAGACGTCATCCAGCACTGGAAAGGAAGATCGGGGTGAGGGTGGCGGGGAGAGTGGCAGATCGGGGGTGGGAGAGAGGGGAGGATCGCGGGGAGAGAGGGGAAGATTGGGGGGGAGAGGGGAAGATCGGGGGGAGACGGGAAGATCAGGGGGGACATCGGGGGGTGAAGAAGGGGAGATCAGGGGGACATCAGGGGGTTGAAGAAGGGGAGATCGGGGGGACATCGGGGGAGTGAAGAGGGGGATATCGGAGAGGGAGACATCGGACATCGGAGCAGGGTGGAAAGCTAGGTTGATTTTGTGTTTTAACTTTTTGACTCTCTGCAGTGGTTCTTTATGTAATTTATTTTGTTTCTTTTTGCCTGATCCGGGACTGCATGTCTGGTTTCACCAGGCGTGAATCAGAAGCCGTGGGAAAGCCACCCAGGTAAGTTAAAAATAGTTCTAACTACCCAATATATCACCAGTAAAGTGCCTTAAGCACCTCAATGAGGTACATTTGGTTCTTTAACCATCATCCCGCTGGCTTTAATTGCCGGTGGGACTTCCGGATTCGGGACGCCCACATGCACACAGATGCGTCTGTGGGGAACTCAGAAGCTGGTGGGTTGGAGCCGGGCTCCGAACTCAAACGGGATTTCCCCGATTTTCGGACCCCCCCGCCCACAACGGACCTGCAATTTCCCGGGAAAATAGAGCCCCATGGGTCAGTCAGCACCAAACCACCATATAAGGTCAGCCAGAGATTGTGCTTCCGGGTCAGGTTACAGTAAGGATTAACACAAGAGAAGCACCTTTGTTGTTTTTGGTATTTCAAAAAAGAACAGTGGATTCTATATTTACTGTAAATCTACTGTTTGTATTTGATATCATTCATTATCTGTTTACTGTTCAATAAATCTACCTAGTAGTTTATAGCCTAAGTCACAGTCTGACAGCATGTTTATTCTTCTGCCTTTCTGAAGACGAGGAATCCATGTTGCAGGTTGTAATATATCCAGTAAGTTAAAGTTAAAGACCCCTGATAAGGGTCTCTGTTTGACCACTAGACTCCCTACATTTATCGAGGTATTGGGCAGGTAAAGGCACATTGCAGGTCTTCAGGATGGAGGGATGGTCTGTGATGCTGAACCCCAAGGAAAATATCAAGAGTTAAAAACCTAAAAATGTAAAACTCCATAAAAAAATACCATTGTCGATCTCGTAAAACCCACCTAGGTGTAAACTTTTAACATTATAAACAAAATGGCATTACACATTTACAGGATGGAAGTTCTAAACTCCTCCATGCGTGCATATATGCCACGGGCCAAAAATCTACAGGGGTGGGGCAGCTTAATTTTTTTAATACATTCTTGGGATGTGGGCGTTGCATTTATTGCCCATCCCTAGTTGTCCTTGAGAAGGTGGCGGTGGACCTTGAACCACCGCAGTCCGTGTGGTGAAGGTAACCCCACAGTGCTGTTGGGTTGGGAATTCCAGGATTTTAACTCAGTGGCAATGAAGGAACGGCGATATATGTCCAAGTCAGCATAGTGTGTGACTTGGAGGGGAACTTGGAGGTGATGTTGTTCCCATACACCTGCTGCCCTTGTCCTTCTAGGTGGTGGAGGTTGCAAGTTTGGGAGGTGACTGCTGAAGAAGCCTTGGTGAGATGCTGCAGTGCATCCTGTAGATAGTACATGCTGCAGCCATGCTATGCTGGTGGTGGAGGGGTGGATGTTTAGGCTAGTGGGTGAAGTGCCAATCAAATGGATTGCTTTGTCCTGGCAGGTGTCGAGCTTCTTGAGTGTTGGTGGAACTGCAATCATCCAGGTAAGTGGAAAGTATTCCATCACACTCCTGACTTGTGCCCTGTAGGTGGTGGAAAGGCTTTGAGGAGTCACGAGGTGAGCTACTCACCACATAATACCCAGCCTCTGACCTGCTCTACTAGCCATGGCATTTATGTGGCTTGTCTCACTGAGTTTCTGGTCAATGGTGACCCCCAGGATGTTGATGGTGGGGGATTCGGTGATGGTACTGTGATTGAATGTCGAGGGGAGGTGGTTAGGCTCTCTTTCTTGTTGGAGATGGTCATTATCTGGCACTTGTGTGGTTGAATGTTACTTGCCACTTATCAGCCCAAGCCTGGATGTTGTCCAGGTCTTGCTGCACCTGTGCATGGACTGTTTCATTTTCTGAGGAATTGTGAATGGAGCTGAACACTGTGGAATCATCAATGAAGATTCTCACTTATAACCTTATAATGAAGGGAAGGCCATTGAAGAAGTAGCTGAAGTTGGTTGGGCCTAGGACACTAGGTGCACACAGTTCACTAGATTGCACAGTTCACAGGACACTAGTTCACTAGATTGATTCCTGGGATGAGAGGGTTGTCCTGGGGGAGAGGTTGAGTAGAATGGGCCTATACTCTCTGGAGTTTAGAAGAATGAGAGGTGATCTCATTAAAACATATAAGATTCTGAGGGGGCTTGACAGGGTAGATGCTGAGAGGTTGTTTTCCATGGCTAGAGAGTCTAGAACTAGGAAGCATCGTCTTAGGATAAGGGGTCGGCCATTTAAGACTGAGATGATGAGTAATTTCTTCATTCAGAGGGTTGTGAATCTTTAGAATTCTCTACCCCAGAGGGCTGTGGATACTGAGTCGTTGAGTATATTCAAGGCTGAGATATATAGATTTTTGGACTCCAGGGAATCAAGGGATATGGGGATCGGGCTGGAAATTGGAGTTGAGGTTGAAGATCAGCCATGATCTTATTCAATGGCAGAGCATTCTTGAGGGGCCGTGTGGCCTACTCCTGCTTCTATTTCTTATGTTCTTATGTACCCCGAGGAACTCCTGCAGCAATGTCCTGGGGCTCACCTGATTGGCCTCCAACAACCACAAGCATCTCCTTTTGGCCAGGGAAAACTCTCCAGCCACTAGAGAGGTTTCCCCTTGATTCCCATTGAATTAATTTTTACCAGGGCTCCTTGGTGCCACACTTGGTCAAATGCTGCTTTGATGTTAAGAGCAGTCACTCTCACATTTTTTTATTTGTTCATGGGATTTTTTTTTTTATTCGTTCACGGGATGTGGGCGTCGCTGGCAAGGCCGGCATTTATTGCCCATCCCTAATTGCCCTCGAGAAGGTGGTGGTGAGCCGCCTTCTTGAACCGCTGCAGTCCGTGTGGTGACGGTTCTCCCACAGTGCTGTTAGGAAGGGAGTTCCAGGATTTTGACCCAGCGACAATGAAGGAACGGCGATATGTTTCCAAGTCGGGATGGTGTGTGACTTGGAGGGGAACGTGCAGGTGGTGTTGTTCCCATGCGCCTGCTGCCCTTGTCCTTCTAGGTGGTAGAGGTCGCGGGTTTGGGAGGTGCTGTCGAAGAAGCCTTGGCGAGTTGCTGCAGTGCATCCTGTGGATGGTGCACACTGCAGCCACAGTGCGCCGGTGGTGAAGGGAGTGAAAGTTTAGGGTGGTGGATGGGGTGCCAATCAAGCGGGCTGCTTTATCTTGGATGGTGTCGAGCTTCTTGAGTGTTGTTGGAGCTGCACTCATCCAGGCAAGTGGAGAGTATTCCATCACACTCCTGACTTGTGCCTTGTAGATGGTGGAAAGGCTTTGGGGAGTCAGGAGGTGAGTCACTCGCCGCAGAATACCCAGCCTCTGACCTGCTCTCGTAGCCACAGTATTTATATGGCTGGTCCAGTTAAGTTTCTGGTCAATGGTGACCCCCAGGATGTTGATGGTGGGGGATTCGGCGATGGTAATGCCGTTGAATGTCAAGGGGAGGTGGTTAGACTCTCTCTTGTTGGAGATGGTCATTGCCTGGCACTTATCTGGCGCGAATGTTACTTGCCACTTATCAGCCCAAGCCTGGATGTTGTCCAGGTCTTGCTGCATGCAGGCTCGGACTGCTTCATTATCTGAGGGGTTGCGAATGGAACTGAACACTGTGCAGTCATCAGCGATCATCCCCATTTCTGACCTTATGATGGAGGGAAGGTCATTGATGAAGCAGCTGAAGATGGTTGGGCCTAGGACACTGCCCTGAGGAACTCCTGCAGCAATGCCCTGGGGCTGAGATGATTGGCCTCCAACAACCACTAGCATCTTCCTTTGTGCTAAGTATGACTCCAGCCACTGGAGAGTTTTCCCCCTGATTCCCATTGACTTCAATTTTACTAGGGCTCCTTGGTGCCACACTCGGTCAAATGCTGCCTTGATGTCAAGGGCAGTCACTCTCACCTCACCTCTGGAATTCAGCTCTTTTGTCCATGTTTGGACCAAGGCTGTAATGAGGTCTGGAGCCGAGTGGTCCTGGCGGAACCCAAACTGAGCATCGGTGAGCAGGTTATTGGTGAGTAAGTGCTGCTTGATAGCACTGTCGACGACACCTTCCATCACTTTGCTGATGATTGAGAGTAGACTGATGGGGCGGTAATTGGCCGGATTGGATTTGTCCTGCTTTTTGTGGACAGGACATACCTGGGCAATTTTCCACATTGTCGGGTGGATCCCAGTGTTGTAGCTGTACTGGAACAGCTTGGCTAGAGGCGCAGCTAGTTCTGGAGCACAAGTCTTCAGCACTACAGCTGGGATGTTGTCGGGGCCAATAGCCTTTGCTGTATCCAGTGCACTCAGCCGTTTCTTGATATCACGTGGAGTGAATCGAATTGGCCGAAGACTGGCTTCCGTGATGGTGGGGATATCGGGAGGAGGCTGAGATGGATTATCCACTCGGCACTTCTGGCTGAAGATGGTTGCAAACGCTTCAGCCTTGTGGGTGTCGCTGGCAAGGCAAGCATTTATTGCCCATCCCTAATTGTCCTTGAGAAGGTGGTGGTGAGCCGCCTTCTTGAACCGATGCAGTCCATGTGGTGAAGGTTCTCCCACAGTGCTGTTAGGAAGGGAGTTCCAGGATTTTGACACAGCGACGATGAAGGAATGGCGATATATTTCCAAGTCGGGATGGTGTGTGACTTGGAGGGGAACGTACAGGTGGTGTTGTTCCCATGTGCCTGCTGCTCTTGTCCTTCTAGGTGGTAGAGGTCGCGGGTTTGGGAGGTGGTGTCGAAGAAGCCTTGACGAGTTGCTGCAGTGGTACACACTGCAGCCACAGTGCGCCGGTGGTGAAGGGAGTGAACGTTTAGGGTGGTGGATGGGGTGCCAATCAAGCGGACTGCTTTGCCCTGGATGGTGTCGAGCTTCTTGAGTGTTGTTGGAGCTGCATTCATCCAAGCAAGTGGAGAGTATTCCATCACACTCCTGACCTGTGCCTTGTAGATGGTGGAAAGCCTTTGGGGAGTCAGGAGGTGAGTCACTTGCCGCAGAATACCCAGCCTCTGACCTGCTCTTGTAGCCACAGTATTTATATGGCTGGTCCAGTTAAGTTTCTGGTCAATGGTGACCCACAGGATGTTGATGGTGGGGGATTCGGTGATGGTAATGCCGTTGAATGTCAAGGGGAGGTGGTTAGACTCTCTCTTGTTGGAGATGGTCATTGCCTGGCACTTGTCTGGCGCGAATGTTACTTGCCACTTATCAGCCCAAGCCTGGATGTTGTCCAGGTCTTGCAGCATGCGGGCACGGACTGCTTCATTATCTGATGTTCACCTCTGGAAATCAGCTCTTGTTTCCATGGTTGGACCAAGGCTGTACTGAGTTCTAGAGCCGAGTGGTCCTGGTGGAACCCAAACTGTGCATCGGTGATCAGGTTATGGTGAGTAAGCACTATTGTGACTCCATCCATCAATTTGCGGATGATTGAGAGTTGATTGATGGGGCAGTACTTGGTCGGTTTGGATTTGCTCTGCATTTTGTGGACAGGACATACCTGGGCAATTTTCCACATTGTTGGGTAGATGCTAGTGTTGTAGCTGTACTGGAACAGCTTAGCCTGGGGCTAGTTCTGGAGCACAGGTCTTCAGCATTACAGCCAGGAAGTTGCCGGGACCCGTAGCCTTTGCTGTGTCCAGTGCATTCAGCCATTTCTTTATATCATGTGGAATGAATTGAATTGGCTAAAGACTGACATCTGTAATGGTAGGGATCTCAGGAGGTGGCTGAGAAGGATCATCCACTTGGCATTTCTGGCTGAAGATGGTTGTGAACTCGTCAGCCTTGTCTTTTGCACTCACGTGCTGGACTCTGCCATCATTGAGGATCAGGATATTCATGGAGCCTCCTTCTGTTAGTTGCTTAATTGTCTGCCATCATTCGTGTTTGAATGTTGCAGGACTGCAGACTTTTGACCTGATCAGTTCATTGTGGGATTGCATAGCTCTCTCTATGGCATGCTGCTTCCACTGTTTAGCATGCATATAGTCCTGTGTTGTAGTTTCACCAGGTTGGCACCTCATTTTCAGGTACGCCTGGTGCTGTTCCCTGCATACTCTTCTACACTCTTCATTGAACCATTAAATGGCAGCTGTTTCTTGCTCTTAGAAGCACACCAGCGGTGTTTTGACCTTGTTCAGTGCTGACTTCCACTATTTTGCATCTGCCTTCTGATCTTCCACCTACAGCATTAATATCCGAACTATTCCCGGCCAACATACATGCAACTCAATTCTTGTCTTTAATCTTAGTGCCCACCCACAGCTCTGGGCTTAGTTAACCTCTTAAACTCAATCCTGACCCTGATTCCAGCCTTACTTTAACTTGAGATCTCAAGTCCTGTCTGACATTTAACAAAAGTTAATAGAGGAGTTTACATTTTTTTTTTATTATTCGTTCACGGGATGTGGGCGTCGCTGGCAAGGCCGGCATTTATTGCCCATCCCTAATTGCCCTCGAGAAGGTGGTGGTGAGCCGCCTTCTTGAACCGCTGCAGTCCGTGTGGTGACGGTTCTCCCACAGTGCTGTTAGGAAGGGGGTTCCAGGATTTTGACCCAGTGACAATGAAGGAACGGCGATATATTTCCAAGTCGGGATGGTGTGTGACTTGGAGGGGAACGTGCAGGTGGTGTTGTTCCCATGCGCCTGCTGCCCTTGTCCTTCTAGGTGGTAGAGGTCGCGGGTTTGGGAGGTGCTGTCGAAGAAGCCTTGGCGAGTTGCTGCAGTGCATCCTGTGGATGGTGCACACTGCAGCCACAGTGCGCCGGTGGTGAAGGGAGTGAATGTTTAGGGTGGTGGATGGGGTGCCAATCAAGCGGGCTGCTTTATCTTGGATGGTGTCGAGCTTCTTGAGTGTTGTTGGAGCTGCACTCATCCAGGCAAGTGGAGAGTATTCCATCACACTCCTGACTTGTGCTGTACGTTCTATGGAATTACATAGAACGTACAGCACAGAAACAGACCATTTGGCCCAACTGGTCCATGCCGATGTTTATGCTCCACACGAGCCTACTCCCACAGTTCTTCATCTAACCTTATTAGCCTAACCTTCTATTCCTTTCTCCCTCATGTGTTTATCTAGCTTCCTCTTAAATACATCTATGCTAGTTACCTCAACTACTTCTTGTGGTAGCGAGTTCCACATTCTAACTATTCTCTGCGTAAAGAAGTTTCTCCGGAATTCCCTATTCAATTTATTAGTGACGATCTTATATTTGGATATGGGCATGGACAGAGGATTGATTAATGGACAGAAAACAGAAAGTGGGGATAAACGGGTCATTTTCAGGTTGGCAGGCTGAAACTAGTGGGGTGCTGCAAGAATCAGTGCTGGGGCCTCAACTATTTACAATTTATATTAATGACTTAGATGAAGGGACCAAGTGTAATGTATCCAAGTTTGCTGACGATACAAAGGTAGGTGGGAAAGTAAGCTGTGAGGAGGACACAAGGGGCATCATGCTGTAAGGAGGCGAGAGGTATGGTAGCATAGTGGTTATGTTACTGGCCTAATAATCCAAAGGCCCAGACTAATAATCCTAGAAGTCATAAGTTCAAATCCTGCCATGGCAGCTGGGGAATTTAAATTCAATTAATTAAATAAAATCTGGACTAAAAAAACTAGTATCAGTAATAGTGGCTGTGAAACTACTGGATTTTTGTAAAAACCCATCTGGTTCACTAACGCCCTTTAGGGAAGGGAACCTGCTATCCTTGCCTGGTCTGGTCAAAATGTGACTCCAGACCCACAGCAATGTGGTCAATTCTTAATCAGTCTCTGAAATGGCCTGGCAAGCCACTCAGTTGTGCAATCTTGCTACAGAAAGTCACAATAAGAATAAAACTCAGATGGACCACTAGACACAACAGACGGCAAACCTAAGCTCAGTCAACCCTGCAAAGTCCTCCTCACTAACATCTGGGGACTTGTGCCAAAATTGGGAGAGCTGTCCCACAGACCAGTCAAGCAACAGCCTGACATAGCCATACCCACAGAATCATACTTTTCAGCCAACGTCCCAGAATCTTCCATCACCATCCCTGGGTATGTTCTGACCCACCGGCAGGACAGACCCACCAGAGGTGGCGGTACAGTGATATACAGTCAGGAGGGAGTGGCCCTGGGAGTCCTCAACATTGACTCTGGACCCCATGAAATCTCATGGCATCAGGTCAAACAAGGGCAAGGAAACCTCCTGCTGATTATCACCGACTGCCCTCCCTCAGGTGATGAATCAGTCCACCTCCATGTTGAATACCACTTGGAGGAAGCACTCAGGGTAGCAAGGGCACAGAATGCACTCTGGGTGGGGGACTTCAATGTCCATCACCAAGAGTGGCTCGGGAGCACGACTGCTGACCGAGCTGGCCGAGTGTTGAAGGACATAGCTGCCAGACTGGGCATGCGGCAGGTGGTGAGCGGACCAACACGAGGGAAAAGCCTACTTGACCTCATCCTCACCAATCTACCTGTCACAGATGCATCTGTCCAAAACAGTATTGGTAGGAGTGACCACCGCACAGTCCTCGAGAAATTCCGTCTTTGCACTGAGGACACCATCCAACGTGTTGTGTGGCACTATCATCGTGCTAAATGGGATAGATTCAGAGCAGATCTAGCAGCTCAAAACTAGGCATCCATGAGGTGCTGTGGGCCATCGGCGGCAGCAGAATTGTAATCCAGCGCAATCTGTAACCTCATGGCCCGGCATATTCCTCACTCTACCATTACCGACAAGCCAAGGGATCAACCCTGGTTCAATGAGGAGTGTAGAAGAGCATGCCAAGAGCAGCATGAGGCGTACCGAAAAATGAGGTGCCAACCTGGTGAAGCTACAACTCAGGACTACATGCATGCTAAACAGCGGAAGCAACATGCTATAGACAGAGCTAAGCGATTCCACAACCAATGGATCAGATCAAAGCTCTGCAGACCTGCCACATCCAGTCATGAATGGTGGTGGACAATTAAACAACTAACGGGAGGAGGAGGCTCTGCAAACATCCCCATCCTCAATGATGACGGAGTCCAGCACGTGAGTGCACAAGATAAGGCTGAAGCATTTGCAACCATCTTCAGCCAGAAGTGCCGAGTGGATAATCCATCCTGGCCTCCTCCCGATATCCCCACCATCACAGAAGCCAGTCTTCGGCCAATTCGATTCACTGCACGTGATATCAAGAAACGGCTGAGTGCACTGGATACAGCAAAGGCTATGAGCCCCGACAACATCCCAGCTGTAGTGCTGAAGACTTGTGCTCCAGAACGAGCTGCGCCTCTAGCCAAACTGTTCCAGTACAGCTAGAACACTGGCATCTACCCGACAATGTGGAAAATTGCCCAGGTATGTCCTGTCCACAAAAAGCAGGACAAATCCATTCTGGCCAATTACCGCTCCCTCAGTCTAATCTCAATCATCAGCAAAGTGATGAAAGGTGTCGTCGACAGTGCTATCAAGCGGCACTTACTCACCAATAACCTGCTTACCGATGCTCAGTTTGGGTTCCACCAGGACCACTCGGCTCCAGACCTCATTACAGTCTTGGTCCAAACATGGACAAAAGAGCTGAATTCCAGAGGTGAGGTGAGAGTAACTGCCCTTGACATCAAGGCAGCATTTGACCGAGTGTGGCACCAAGGAGCCCGAGTAAAATTGAAGTCAATGGGAATCAGAGGGAAATCTCTCCAGTGGCTGGAGACATACCTAACACAAAGGAAGATGGTAGTGGTTGTTGGAGGCCAATCATCTCAGCCCCAGGACATTGCTGCAGGAGTTCCTCAAGGCAGTGTCCTAGGCCCAACCATCTTCAGCTGCTTCATCAATGACCTTCCCTCCATCATAAGGTCAGAAATGGGGATGTTCGCTGCTGATTGCATAGTGTTCAGTTCCATTCGAAACCCCTCAGATAATGAAGCAGTCCATGCCCGCATGCAGCAAGACCTGGACACATCCAGGCTTGGGCTGATAAGTGGCAAATAACATTCGTGCCAGGCAATGACCATCTCCAACAAGAGAGAGTCTAACCACCTCCCCTTGAAATTCAACAGCATTACAATCGCCGAATCCCCCACCACCAACATCCTGGGGGTCACCATTGACCAGAAACTTAACTGGACCAGCCGCATAAATATTGTGGCTACAAGAGCAGGTCAGAGGCTGGGTATTCTGCGGCGAGTGACTCACCTCCTGACTCCCCAAAGCCTTACCACCATCTACAAGGCACAGGTCAGGAGTGTGATGGAATAGTCTCCATTTGCCTGGATGAGTGCAGCTCCAACAACACTCAAGAAGCTCAACACCATCCAGGACAAAGCAGCCCGCTTGATTGGCACCCCATCCACCACCCTAAACATTCACTCCCTTCACCACCGGCGCACTGTGGCTGCAGTGTGTACCATCCACAGGATGCACTGCAGCAACTCGCCAAGGCTTCTTCGACAGCACCTCCCAAACCCGCAACCTCTACCACCTAGAAGGACAAGGGCAGCAGGCACACGGGAACAACACCACCTGCACGTTCCCCTCCAAGTCACACACCATCCCGACTTTGAAATATATCGCCGTTCCTTCATCGTTGCTGTGTCAAAATCCTGGAACTTCCTACCTAACAGCACTGTGGGAGAATCTTCACTACACGGACTGCAGTGGTTCAAGAAGGCGGCTCACCACCAGCTTCTCAAGGTCAATTAGGGATGGGCAATAAATGCTGGCCTTGCCAGCGACGCCCACATCCCATGAATGAATTAAAAAAAAGACAGGTTAAGTTAGTGGGCAAGAAGTTGGCAGATGGAGTATAATATGGGGAAATGTGAGGTTATTCACTTCGGTAGGAAGAATAGAAAGGCAGAATATTTTTTAAATGGTGAGAAATTATTAAATGTTAGTGTTCAGAGCGATCTCGGTGTCCTTGTACAAGAAAGTTAGCATGCAGGTAAAGCAAGCAATTAGAAAGACAAATGGATTGTTGGCCTTTATTGCAAGGGGGTTGGAGTACAAGAGTAAGGAAGTCTTGCTCCAATTGTACAGGACTTTGGTGACACCACACCTGGAGTTTCTTGTCTAGGGGGCGGTGCAACGAAGGTTCACTCGATTGATTCCTGGGATGAGAGGGTTGTCCTATGAGGAGAGATTAAGGAGAAAGGCCTACACTCTCTGGAGTTTAGAAGAATAAGAGGTGATCTCATTGAAATACATAAGATTCTGAGGGGGCTTGACAGTGTAGATGCTGAGAGGTTGTTTCCCCGGCTGGCGAGTCTAGAACTCGGGGGCATAGTCGCAGCATAAGGTGTCGGCCATTTAAGACTGAGATGAGGAGGAATTTCTTCACTTAGAGGGTTGTGAATCTTTGGAATTCTCTACCCCAGAGGGCTGTGGATGCTCAGTCATTGAGTGTATTCAAGGTTGAGATAGATATATTTTTGGATTCTAGGGGAAACAAGGGATATGGGGATCTGGCGAGAAAGTGGAATTGAGGCCAAAGATCAGCCATGATCTTATTGAATGGCGGAGCAGGCTCGAGGGGCCATGAGGCCTACTCGTTCTCCTATTTCTTATGTTCTTATGTTCTTATTTATGGCCCCTAGTTTTGGTCTCCCCCACAAGTGGAAACATCTTCTCTACCTCTATCCTATCAAACCCTTTCATAATCTTATTGACCTCTATCAGCTCACCCCTCAGCCTTCTCATTTCCAGAGAAAAGAGCCTCAGCCTGTTTCATACGGACTTTCAGAGGAGGGGAAATTTGTCGATGTTTTCATCCTTGGTAACTGGATAGTTTAGAGGATTTAAGTGTAGGATTTACGAATGGCTGTTTTTGTAACCAAAACACAAGTCTTGAAATGAACAGGTCAAAACAGTTAAAGCTTGAATTACACAGTCCAAAAATACATTAAAAGTATGTAGTTGTTTTGAAGGACTGATGCGTATTTTTCTAATATAAATTGCCAGTAGCTTGCTGAAATACTGATGGTGCTTTGTGACTCTGTGTTAACAGTTTCATGGATGAACAATTTCATGCAGTTCTCAGCAGCTGTTGTGGTTTGTTATTTGCCTGAGGCTAGTGGGAGGAGAAAGTCTCTTGGTGAAAATAAATAACTCCATCCTATATTGATGTAGCTGTGAGTCATAGTGTGGCTGTCACTTACTGCAGAGTATTCTGCTCCACACAGCACCAATAGAACAAACACCAGCCAACACACACACAACTCTTTTAATGACACATGTAAAGCACGGTTTCATCTCTGGCAACAGTGTCTGTGTGTTCAGGAATTCAGCTGCAGTATGGTATGGACAGCGGATGAGGAAATGAAATGTTTTGATGATGTTGGTATCGTGGGTATTTGACGTTTATAAATTAAGTGAATCCTTTGGAAAGCTTCATCTACATTTTGCATTTTTTCTGCAAACCTGAAGACTGCCAGGCAGAGAAATGCTGCCTTGGATCGGACACTGCAGCAATATTTGCCTCCTCACTTGCCTTTTGTGTTGTTTGAGCTGAATTGAGAAACACTGATGTGTGACTTCTTTGATCTGAGGGGTTTGTGATTTAATGCTTGACTGATGCATGGTGCCAGCGCTGTGTTCCCTCCCAGTTTTGCCTGCCTTTCCAGTAACCTCTGGCAACTGTATAAGGGCAGTAATGAGGAAGGTCAGCTGAAGAGAGACCTGGGTCTTATTGTAATAGGGTGAGTACAGGATACATCCACTGAGTAATAAATTTAGTGATCGTTTGTTAGGCCTGCAAAAACATTATGCATCTCACAAAGTAGGTCTGCATACAGTACCAATATCTAAGCATTCACTGATGTTCCTTTTTAACATAGTGTTATATTTGCTATAGTTATATAATTGTGGAAGCATGTTTGATGGATTATTTGTCTTTGATATTTCTTATGGACAAAGAGAATAATTTGTATGAATTATTAAGATTCACACAGCGGTGCTTTCTGATGCTAAAAGATCTGCATGTTTCTCCTTTTCTTTGCTGTTTCTGGTACAGTGCTGTCATTATTTTATTACTCATCCTGGTCTGTCTTCCAGATCAGGTAGAAGAAAATATACTTAGCAATTATTGATTTTTTTTTGGCCTTTCAGTATACTCAAAAATTAAAAAAGAGCAAATAAGAAAAGACGCACAAGTGCTTTATTAATTTCATTAAGAACATGCTATCTTCAAATAGAAATCTCCTGTTTTACATGTGTGGGTTGATACATAGAGATTCATTGTATTGTTTTGTTAATTGATCCTTATGAGATCTACTTTTGTGCACTGGACCTTTATTTTTATTTTGAAACAAACACTATTCCTTTTATTTAAAAATAATAGTTTGAAATTTAGTGGGAATATTTTTTTTATATTGAAATAATGTTTACCATCCCTCCCCATAATTTAGATTCAGTTCTGTAGGAGTCTCTCAGGTCTTATGGACGTGCAAAATTTATATTCAATTCAGCATTTGTTCTGTAGGATATGAGTGCGGGTATTGCCATTGGTCGCCCTGTTATAAATATCAAGCTGCTATAAAGAACTTTAGACATGTATTTCTTCTGTCTGTGGTTGTTTATATAAAAATCTAGGGATAGATTTTTAACTTGCTGCCCAGTTGTAAAGCCGGCGTTGTGGATCAGCTGATCAGCTGCCCCTTAAAGAAACCATCTGATCTTCATTTCCATTAAATTAAAATCGGGCAGTTTCTATAATGGTGGCTGATCCGCAACACCAGTTTTACAACCAGGCAGCAAGTTGAAAATCTATCCCATAATTTTTTAACAGTAAGTCTTTGTGATATTATTTGGTACTTACTGACTTTGACCAGTTAATATCAATCATTAACCAAGGGTGTTTCCATGACCTTACCATTCCATTTCTGCACACTAAGTCATCTAACAGGGGTAGATGCAACGGCGAAAGATCACAGCTGAAAAACAGGCATGAATACTTATCCTACACCACTCAGTTACAGATTGGAAGCTCATCATTCAGAGAGATGCCAAGTGGAGACCGTGGCATCTCCCAGCAGGGCAGGGAAAATCAGAGAGGAGAACTGTGCCTCGGACTTTCCTGGTCCATGTTAGTGGCTGGCATATGTGGGATTTTTATTTTTTATTCATTCATGGGATGTGGGCGTCGCTGGCTTGGCCGGCATTTATTGCCCATCCCTAATTGCCCTTGAGAAGGTGGTGGTGAGCCGCCTTCTTGAACCGCTGCAGTCCGTGTGGTGAAGGTTCTCCCACAGTGCTGTTAGGTAGGGAGTTCCAGGATTTTGACCCAGCGACGATGAAGGAACGGTGATATATTTCCAAGTCGGGATGGTGTGCGACTTGGAGGGGAATGTGCAGGTGGTGTTGTTCCCATGTGCCCGCGGATCTTGTCCTTCTAGGTGGTAGAGGTCGCGGGTTTGGGAGGTGGTGTCGAAAAAGCCTTGGCGAGTTGCTGCAGTGCATCCTGTGGATGGTACACACTGCAGCCACTGTGCGCCGGTGGTGAAGGGAGTGAATGTTTAGGGTGGTGGATGGGGTGCCAATCAAGCGGGCTGCTTTGTCCTGGATGGTGTTGAGCTTCTTGAGTGTTGTTGGAGCTGCACTCATCCAGGCAAGTAGAGAGTATTCCATCACACTCCTGACTTTTGCCTTGTAGATGGTTTACCCTCTGAGCTACGGAGGCATCAGCTCAGGTTCACAAAAGTCAACATTAAATTTAAAATCCTCGACCTAGTCTTTAAATCCCCCCCTGGTCTTTCCCCACCCGATTTCTGCAATTTCCCCCCAAGGTGAACAATCTATTAATATATTGTTGGTTAAGGGAGGAATGTTGGCCAGGTCAACAGGAGAATTCCCTGCTCTTCTCTGAATAATGAAATGAGACCTTTAAGATTCTCCTAATACACCAGAATCAGCAGACAGGGTTCGGTTTAACATCTCATCTGAAAGTCAGCACCTTTGACAAAATAGCAATCCCTCAGTACTGCACTGGAGTATTAGTATAGATTATGTGGGGCTTGAATCTTCTGATTCAGAGGTAAAAGTGCTACCAACTGAGCCAAGCTGACACTATGAGGTGAGTTCTTCCCCACGATCCCACCCAAAATAAAATGTTGGAGAATGCGGGCGGTGAGGCCTACCGCTGCCTCACTGCCCCTCCTCTTGCCCCTGTTCTTCGGGGTACTTCTGCCACTATAAGGCCCCTCCCTGCCTTTTCTGGTGCTACAGTAGTGTCCCTGAAGCAGCACTACTGGGATTCTCTGGCTTTGCACTGGCAAGCTCCCTCCTGATGGTGGGGATCCCGCGGGAGCTCGTCGATCATATGTAAAGGAAAATGGTTTGGGGTTAGGGCTTGTACGGATGGGCAGATGGAAGTACCATCCCAACAGAACTCTGCCCTGAAGAGGAGAATCTCCCCTTTAGCTTTACTGTAGTCAGAGATTATTAGGAGATACTTGGGTGTTTTGTAAAGCAGAAAATGTCACATTCTTGTAAATGTATATGATGTGAATGATTCTTCTTGCTATTATTATTTTGAAAGGCAATTATTTTAGGCACCAATGTGGAACAGCATGTTGGAGCAGCAGTGTGCTGCACTCTGGAGTGCTAGTTGATTGGTTCACATCCAGAACTCCCTCCATGGTGACTGACTGATCTCAGCCATGTCACTGTAGGGATTAGTCAAGTATTTCCTCATAGGGAGAGGCAGAATATCAGGAAAATTGCCCTGGAGGTGTTCTCCTGCACATTCTAGCAATCAATTATAGGTCACAACATTGGTAAGAGCCTGGGGGCAGGTCTTGGCTTCTTGTGTTTCATGGAGAGATCTGGAATGCAGGAAGGAAAATGAATTTCTAAAAATATGTGCATTGAATTTGGGAGTTTTATTGAATGGCCATTCATCCTAGTCTCATAAAAACATATTAAGCAGAAGTCTATGGTATAACATATCACTTTCCTGAAGAAGACTTTCTTTTCAGCAAAAGGTATTAGAATATGAAATGCTTTATCACAGGTGGGTGGTGATGGCAAGTCAATCATCAAATTTAATAGTGAATTCGATAAATACTCGAAGAACAACATTTTAAAGTACGTGGAAAGTGCAGGGAAATGGAATTAGATGTGGAGCTAGCACTGATACAGTGCTAAAGACTCTGAGATAAATCTGGGTTCTTTTTATAAAGGTATTAATCAAATCTAATCCACTGTGGCATATGGTGTTACTGTACAGGATCAAACGGGACACTAAAATTGCTCATCATTGGGTTCTGGCTTTATGTTTTGCATCTCTTTTCAGCTATAGACACAATTTAAATTAGTTTCATATTCCCCCTTAAACTGAGTTAATGTGTGACTGGGTCCAAAACAGCCACTCAGTTCTTTCCAAGGGATACGTGCATGCATGATCTTTGCACTCTGAAATAGTCAGAGATCGTAGGAACCTTTTAAAAATGTGCTGCATTGGAGAAGGAAACCCTGGGGGTAAGTACTATGATAACTGTTCCTAGCTGCACCTGAGGCAAGAGTTATTTTTTATATCAATTCCCATTTTCAGAGCTCATCTTCTGCGGAATCTTCTATTTCCTCCACTTCCTTGGTGGAGTACTCTGATGACACTAGCCAAAGGGATACATTGGGGCATGCCCTCTTCCTTTCAGTGATGTCTGTTTGTCTGGAGGCAGATTGCAAGTCAACCTGTTTATTATTTTCTCTGTCGCCACCAAGCTTTTGCTGACAAGCATTATAAAGCCATTGATTGTGCACTCCTTCCAACTCATTGAAAACACTTACAGGTCTTCAGAAATGGCCATGTATTAGGTACTTCTGACAATATAGGAGGTGAAGGCACTTAATTGTTTAACTATAGATCCACCCTTCTCTATGATTCTTCAAACATAGTGCCGTGTTGACAGATAGACTCTGTGCTTGTGTCAGATCTATTCTTAGCACAGTCTCTCACCAGCTGGCTAATCATCACTACCAGTCTGATGTAAGTGTTCATTGTAATTAGACTCAATCCATCTGAAAGATCAACTCATGTTGTTATCCAACAAAAATGAACTAGCTGTGATCATTTATTTATTTATGTTTCACAATGTGCTTGTATTTTTCATAGCTTGAAGCTAGCTTGGTTGATAGCTTTGAAAACTTAAAGGCAGAAATTTGGGCGCACCCATTTTTTAGGCATACGGGGGCACAAGGAACATTCCTGTGCCTTAATTGTGAGGCCCAAGGTGCCCCTGATATGGGCCTCGGACCTCATTTCAACGGAGCCACCATGCCGTAAACAGCCAGTCAGTGAAGAGGAAACCAAGGTCGGGCCGCTGCTAGCGACCTGAGATTTAAACTTCCAATCCTACATCAAGGGAGATATTCTGCACAGAATCTAAATTGTACTGGAGAGATTAAGTGATATAAAGGCCCCTATATTTACAGGGAGGCAGGGAGGGAGCGCGGGAACGCACTCGCTGAGGGAAATCCAGAAATTCGGGGGACGCGAATGTCCTGCCTCAACACCTCATTATCATTTTTTTCTTCCGTTTCTCGTCTAGCAGCTGGCCAAATTTACAGGGTGGCCGGCTGGCTGGCTGCCAGGCTAGAAAGCCAGTGGTCCCTGGCAATCGGAGCTCAGGATCGGGGCTTGGTGGGGAGAGGGGGGTTGGGGGGGCAGTGTGCCAGCCAACCAGGAGGGAGGGAGAACAAAATCAGGGGTCGGAATCAGGGGTTGGAGGGGGGATGGCAGATGGCGGGGCAGGAGGCTGGAGATCGGAGTTTGGAGGGGGAGGAATTGATAGATCATGGGGCAGGCCGGAGATCAGGGGTTGGAGGAGGAGGGGCCGGTAGATCGCAGGGCAGGCTGGAGATCGGGGTTGGAGGGGGAGGGATGTTGGAGATCGGGGGTTGGGGGTTGGCATGTCACGGGGCAGGCTGGAGATTGGGAGTTGGAGGGAAGGGGTCGGTAGATTGCAGGGCAGGCTGGAAATTGTGGGTTGGGAGGTGCGATGTCACCAATCGCAGCAGCGAGGAGAGGCCACGATCGGCAGAAGGTTTGCTTGAGTTGCTGGGGGGAGCACTCCTGCTCCTCCTGACCCACACGGAATGCTCTAAAAAGCACTACCTTCTGAAGCCATCTCCATTTCGCTGCTGGGTTTCTTGAGCACTGGGAAACCTGGCGGCTATGTAAAATTTCAGTTAGGTTGGGACGCGTTCCCTGATTTTTAATTTTTAATTTTTAACCCTCCCAGATCCTCTCCCACCCGTCGTGGGGGGTGGGGGGGGATTAATATCAATCCCAAAATGTATCAGGAGGAGAAATGCAGCAATGATTTATGTAAAATATATTAAAGAAAAGGATAAGATATACTGGAACAAATGATGTAACATGTACAATCGGGGAGTGGGGGGTCGTTGATACATATATACCAACCATCAAGTTCAATGCAGTTGGAGATAAGAGAGTAGGGGAAATGCAAATGGTCTTAGAGAGCATTGGCAGGAGCCACCAACACACTTTGGAGCTGTTGCTTCTAAGGCTAGGAAATAGAGTTGGTTACAACACTACACTTCCACCTTAAGGGCCTGAGTTCAAGTCCACCCTTATAAGTCCAATAAAATATTGAACTATAATGTCAAAACAGTAGAATACAAGTTGAAGGAAGTCCTGATTAAACTGCTCAGGTCGCACTTGAGTGCCGTGTTCAGTTCTGATCACCGAGACACAAGGGAGACATTCAAGCGCTGGAGACAATGTAGGGACCAGTCACAAGGATGATCCCTAGTGTTAGAGGTCTGAATTATGAAGAAAGACCAGAGGAACTTCAATGCTCCCAACCACTGACCCCACCAAAGTTTGCAGGGCTAGGGGGCATCTCCTCCTCTTGCCAAGGGCCCCAGAAACACTATTGTAGGCTGGCTGTCCAGGGGATGGGGAGGTGCCAGGCCAGGCTGTCGCAGTGGTCCATTATTTCAGGGGGCTACTTTAAAATGTAAAAAGAAAAATTCTCCCCCACCCCCCCCATCTTCAGGAATCCAGGCCCCGACCCCAGTCTGGACCCCCAGGTTGTCCTCAATTCTACTGCTATCAGCCAGGTACTCCCAGGGATACTGGCAGCAGTGGTACGCCAGGGCTCAACTGAGGGCCTAGAAGTGGGAACTCCCAACTTAGGAAGTCCATCCCCTTGCATTGATGGCCTTGTAGACGTAGGTTTCACCCCTGCCCACAAGGCCATACACCTGGTGTATCTGGGTCCTGGCTGAGTTTGAAACTCTTCCACTGGTCTCCCACCAGACTTCCAGCCGCACTCCACTGAAACAGCCACACAATTTTAGGACTAATATCGTTTGTAACTGCCAAGTCAAGATGTAAACAATTTTATTTTACCTACATGTCTTCTAATTTCCAACAGAAAGGGATTATCAAAAGGAACAGCCGACTATCACCATTTTCCTGAGAAAATAAGCGATTCTCTTCCAACTAATTTTACAAAACATGTTCAAGGAGCAATTCAGTGTTACAACAGGTAAAATGTTTTCATCCATTATTCAAGCGATAATAGGGAGAAACTGTACAGTTATGAATGATTAATGTACACGGGAATTAGTTTGGTCATGAGGTGAAGCCAGGTGTAATTGTTGAAGATTGGTGTGTTTGCACTGACTAGGCGTCCATTAGATATCATTGTGTTTGTTATAAAGGTGTTAAAAAAGGCTATAGGTCCATTTATTTGAAGCACACCTTTGGAATGTTACATTTTTCTCAAATCCTTTATTTAATTGTCATTGAATTTTCCATTGATTTTTAGTGAAATTCTTTGGATTCGCTGGGATCTTTAATATGGATTTCAGCAATAGTAAAGAAAGTGGTGCATGTTAATGATATATTTCAGTGCCTGTTGTGCTCATTCAGATTATAAATGTTGCAGTGTTCTTGATTTCTGTCAAATACGCAATGTATCAAAGACGTTAGGGAAATGTATGAGGCTCTTTTCTGATGTATCGCTAGTTAAATGCTATGTGGTTCTTGTGCCATATAAGCCAGTAATGTCCCAGGATCAATCCTACTCAGTGCTAAATTAGTTGATCTAATTTGTAAGAAGTGGGAACATGACAATTGGCCTCAGTGCCATGGGTTAGTGAGGAGAAAAATCAGCCAGGACTCAGGCTCTAGTGCACGTGAGTGGATATCAGATGACGATTGGGTCAGAACCGACTGTGGTAGGATAGCCTGTAGCCTGTTGATAATCTAGGCTCACAGAATGATACTTGGAATGATACTGGAAGACTGATGGCATAGTGGAAGCAAAGGAGTCACTATCTTCAGCAAAAAAATTGGAAGGGGGCTGATAAAAAAAAATTGGGGGATGGTAAATCTTTGACATCACAATTTTTTCACTGTAATTGTTTCACTCCGAGAATTTTGACATAATGTAACTTGTTCGTGTGATGTCTTGGTCTGTTGCTACGCCCCAAAGGCAATGCTCTTTGACATTGATTATAGTGATGCTGTAAATCTCTGACAAATTCCATCTGGCCACATTAGCATCACTGTTAAAATATTTGTTATTGAAGCATTTTACCCTTTGATAAATATCCAGTATCACTTTACAAAGGGGGCCGATGGGGTAAGGGAATCAAATATTTTTGGCTGTTGGTGCCGTCAGCCCCCTCAGCAGCTGCCCAATGCTACTTCCCCCCCGCCCCGCTTACTTGAGGGGCCAAATGGCAATATTTAAATTAGGTGGCTTCCGCTGACCCCAGAGACTTTGGCAGGGTCAGGGCCGAAGGTCACTGGAAGGTGCTACCTGATAGTTATGCCAGTGGAGTGGAGCCACACATTTTCAACGCTATTCTCAAGCAGAAGAAAATACGGATAATCTTGATGAGTTGAATTTCCGTGGGAATAGACTGATTGTGAACTTAAGTGTTTAAATAGGCACAGCGATGCTAAAACACTGGATAAATACAAAACATGTCCATTTGTCATTAGTGTAGTAGGGGTGCATCAACTAGGGAGTAATTAGAGGGTCAAAATTTATTTCTGTATATTTTTTCAAATTATCGCACGGCAACTCTGATTGTGATAGCAAAGTTAAAAAAAGTATCTTTCAAGCAGATTTGTATGCCTGCATTTATATATTGGTGTCAACCTAGGCTCAGTGCTAGCACTCTCGCTATCAAAGCTCATGGGTTCAAGCCCCCCTCCATAGAACTGAGCACATAATCTAGGCTGACACTTCTGCGCAGTACTGAGGGAGAGCTGCACAGTGGGGTGCCGTCTTTCGGATGAGACATTAGACCGAAGCCCCATCTGCTCTCTCAGGTGGACGTAAAAGATCCCATGGCACTATTCGAAGAAGATCATGGGAGTTCTCCCTGGTGTCCTGGCCAATAATAATGCCTCAACCAACACCTGAAAACAGATGATTTGGTCATTATCACATTGCTGTTTGTGGGACCTTGCTATGCACAAAATTGGTTAACCCGTTTCCGCCATTATAACAGTGCCTATACTTCAAAAGTACTTCATTTACTGTGAAGCACTTTGGGAAATCCTGGGGTCATGAAAGGGGCTATATTAATGCAAATTCTTTCTTTCTATATTTCAAAACTATGCTGAGAAAAACACAAAGGGAATGTGGAGGTTTTATTTTTATTCTATTATTACAATGGCTGAGTGAATTACATACCATGTGATGGAAAGTAACTTTTCTTTTCCCTTCAATAGTGAATCCATTGTATCTGAATCTTCTAGTGGGCAGACCACACCAACAGACCTTAATAATTCTTGGTCTGCAATCCAGAGCTATACAACAGGTCTGTCCACTGAGCGCAGTTCAGTCTACTCCTGGAGAGATGATGTGAGTATTGCCCTGCACTGGCAGTACAAGAAATTGAGAAAATATCTCATTGTAAAAGTGACAAAATAACGTAGAATCCAATAGAAATTAGACCACACAATGGGTGCCAATTGGAAGTCAGTCATTGTAGAACTGACAACACGTTAGGCTGAAATTAAAACAGAAAATGCTGGATTCACTCAGCAGGTCAGGCAGCATCTGTGGAGAGAGAAACCAAGTTAACATTTCAGGTCGATGACCTTTCATCAGGACTGATAGGCTAATGGTTTTATGTCCATTATCCACTCAGAACAGACAAACTGTGATTACAAAGTGTAGCCATCATTTGTTAAGGTTGCTATTTCCATAGATTGAAAAATAATCTTCTTATTAAAAAAAGACCAAAAAAAAGCACAAAGCAAAATTAATCTGTAAAGTTTATAATAAAAACATAAGATTAAAATGAGAGACCTGCTCAGCCGAATAAGCTAGGGGTTGTAGACAGTGTGAGAAGGATGCTGGGGGTTATAGACAGGGTGAGAAGGATGCTGGGGGTTATAGACAGGGTGAGAAGGATGCTGGGAGTTATAGACAGGGTGAGAAGGATGCTGGGAGTTATAGACAGGGTGAGAAGGATGCTGGGAGTTATAGACAGGGTGAGAAGGATGCTGGGAGTTATAGACAGGGTGAGAAGGATGCTGGGGGTTATAGACAAGGTGAGAAGGATGCTGGGGGTTATAGACAGGGTGAGAAGGATGCTGGGAGTTATAGACAGGGTGAGAAGGATGCTGGGAGTTATAGCCAGGGTGAGAAGGATGCTGGGGGTTGTAGACAGTGTGAGAAGGATGCTGGGAGTTATAGACAGGGTGAGAAGGATGCTGGGGGTTATAGACAGGGTGAGAAGGATGCTGGGAGGTATAGACAGGGTGAGAAGGATGCTGGGGGTTATAGACAGGGTGAGAAGGATGCTGGGAGTTATAGACAGGGTGAGAAGGATGCTGGGAGTTATAGACAGCGTGAGAAGGATGCTGGGAGTTATAGACAGGGTGAGAAGGATGCTGGGAGTTATAGACAGGGTGAGAAGGATGCTGGGAGTTATAGACAGGGTGAGAAGGATGCTGGGGGTTATAGACAAGGTGAGAAGGATGCTGGGGGTTATGGACAGGGTGAGAAGGATGCTGGGGGTTATAGACATGGTGAGAAGGATGCTGGGAGTTATTGACAGGGTGAGAAGGATGCTGGGGGTTATAGATAGGGTGAGAAGAATGCTGGGGGTTATAGACATGGTGAGAAGGATGCTGGGAGTTACAGATAGGGTGAGAAGGATGCTGGGAGTTATAGACAGGGTGAGAAGGATGCTGGGGGTTATAGACAGGGTGAGAAGGATGCTGGGAGTTACAGATAGGGTGAGAATGATGCTGGGAGTTATAGACAGGGTGAGAAGGATGCTGGGAGTTATAGACAGGGTGAGAAGGATGCTGGGGGTTTTAGACATGGTGAGAAGGATGCTGGGAGTTACAGATAGGGTGAGAAGGATGCTGGGAGTTATAGACAGGGTGAGAAGGATGCTGGGGGTTTTAGACATGGTGAGAAGGATGCTGGGAGTTACAGATAGGGTGAGAAGGATGCTGGGGGTTATAGACAGGGTGAGAAGGATGCTGGGAGTTATAGATAGGGTGAGAAGGATGCTGGGAGTTATAGACAGGGTGAGAAGGATGCTGGGAGTTATAGACAGGGTGAGAAGGATGCTGGGGGTTATAGACAGGGTGAGAAGGATGCTGGGGGTTATAGACAGGGTGAGAAGGATGCTGGGAGTTATAGACAGGGTGAGAAGGATGCTGGGGGTTATAGACAGGGTGAGAAGGATGCTGGGGGTTATAGACAGGGTGAGAAGGATGCTGGGGGTTTTAGACATGGTGAGAAGGATGCTGGGAGTTACAGATAGGGTGAGAAGGATGCTGGGGGTTATAGACAGGGTGAGAAGGATGCTGGGAGTTATAGATAGGGTGAGAAGGATGCTGGGGGTTATAGACAGGGTGAGAAGGATGCTGGGAGTTATAGACAGGGTGAGAAGGATGCTGGGGGTTATAGACAGGGTGAGAAGGATGCTGGGAGTTATAGATAGGGTGAGAAGGATGCTGGGGGTTATAGACAGGGTGAGAAGGATGCTGGGAGTTATAGACAGGGTGAGAAGGATGCTGGGAGTTATAGATAGGGTGAGAAGGATGCTGGGAGTTATAGACAGGGTGAGAAGGATGCTGGGAGTTATAGATAGGGTGAGAACGATGCTGGGAGTTATAGACAGGGTGAGAAGGATGCTGGGAGTTACAGATAGGGTGAGAAGGATGCTGGGAGTTTTTGACAGGGTGAGAAGGATGCTGGGAGTTATAGACAGGGTGAGAAGGATGCTGGGGGTTAAATACAGGGTGAGAAGGATGCTGGGAGTTATACACAGGGTGAGAAGGATGCTGGGAGTTACAGACTGGGTGAGAAGGATGCTGGGAGTTATCGACAGGGTGAGAAGGATGCTGGGAGTTACAGATAGGGTGAGAAGGATGCTGGGAGTTATAGACAGGGTGAGAAGGATGCTGGGGGTTATAGACAGGGTGAGAAGGATGCTGGGAGTTACAGATAGGGTGAGAAGGATGCTGGGGGTTATAGACAGGGTGAGAAGGATGCTGGGAGTTATAGACAGGGTGAGAAGGATGCTGGGAGTTATAGACAGGGTGAGAAGGATGCTGGGGGTTATAGACAGGGTGAGAAGGATGCTGGGGGTTATAGACAGGGTGAGAAGGATGCTGGGAGTTATAGACAGGGTGAGAAGGATGCTGGGAGTTATAGACAGCGTGAGAAGGATGCTGGGAGTTATAGACAGGGTGAGAAGGATGCTGGGAGTTATAGACAGGGTGAGAAGGATGCTGGGAGTTATAGACAGGGTGAGAAGGATGCTGGGGGTTATAGACAAGGTGAGAAGGATGCTGGGGGTTATGGACAGGGTGAGAAGGATGCTGGGGGTTATAGACATGGTGAGAAGGATGCTGGGAGTTATTGACAGGGTGAGAAGGATGCTGGGGGTTATAGATAGGGTGAGAAGGATGCTGGGGGTTATAGACATGGTGAGAAGGATGCTGGGAGTTACAGATAGGGTGAGAAGGATGCTGGGAGTTATAGACAGGGTGAGAAGGATGCTGGGGGTTATAGACAGGGTGAGAAGGATGCTGGGAGTTACAGATAGGGTGAGAATGATGCTGGGAGTTATAGACAGGGTGAGAAGGATGCTGGGAGTTATAGACAGGGTGAGAAGGATGATGGGGGTTTTAGACATGGTGAGAAGGATGCTGGGAGTTACAGATAGGGTGAGAAGGATGCTGGGAGTTATAGACAGGGTGAGAAGGATGCTGGGGGGTTTAGACATGGTGAGAAGGATGCTGGGAGTTACAGATAGGGTGAGAAGGATGCTGGGGGTTATAGACAGGGTGAGAAGGATGCTGGGAGTTATAGATAGGGTGAGAAGGATGCTGGGAGTTATAGACAGGGTGAGAAGGATGCTGGGAGTTATAGACAGGGTGAGAAGGATGCTGGGGGTTATAGACAGGGTGAGAAGGATGCTGGGGGTTATAGACAGGGTGAGAAGGATGCTGGGAGTTATAGACAGGGTGAGAAGGATGCTGGGGGTTATAGACAGGGTGAGAAGGATGCTGGGGGTTATAGACAGGGTGAGAAGGATGCTGGGGGTTTTAGACATGGTGAGAAGGATGCTGGGAGTTACAGATAGGGTGAGAAGGATGCTGGGGGTTATAGATAGGGTGAGAAGGATGCTGGGGGTTATAGACAGGGTGAGAAGGATGCTGGGAGTTATAGATAGGGTGAGAAGGATGCTGGGGGTTATAGACAGGGTGAGAAGGATGCTGGGAGTTATAGACAGGGTGAGAAGGATGCTGGGAGTTATAGATAGGGTGAGAAGGATGCTGGGAGTTATAGACAGGGTGAGAAGGATGCTGGGAGTTATAGATAGGGTGAGAACGATGCTGGGAGTTATAGACAGGGTGAGAAGGATGCTGGGAGTTACAGATAGGGTGAGAAGGATGCTGGGAGTTTTTGACAGGGTGAGAAGGATGCTGGGAGTTATAGACAGGGTGAGAAGGATGCTGGGGGTTAAATACAGGGTGAGAAGGATGCTGGGAGTTATACACAGGGTGAGAAGGATGCTGGGAGTTACAGACTGGGTGAGAAGGATGCTGGGAGTTATCGACAGGGTGAGAAGGATGCTGGGAGTTACAGATAGGGTGAGAAGGATGCTGGGAGTTATAGACAGGGTGAGAAGGATGCTGGGGGTTATAGACAGGGTGAGAAGGATGCTGGGAGTTACAGATAGGGTGAGAAGGATGCTGGGGGTTATAGACAGGGTGAGAAGGATGCTGGGAGTTATAGACAGGGTGAGAAGGATGCTGGGAGTTATAGACAGGGTGAGAAGGATGCTGGGGGTTATAGACAGGGTGAGAAGGATGCTGGGGGTTATAGACAGGGTGAGAAGGATGCTGGGAGTTAGAGACAGGGTGAGAAGGATGCTGGGGGTTATAGACAGGGTGAGAAGGATGCTGGGAGTTAGAGACAGGGTGAGAAGAATGCTGGGGGTTATAGACAGGGTGAGAAGGATGCTGGGAGTTAGAGACAGGGTGAGAAGGATGCTGGGAGTTATAGACAGGGTGAGAAGGATGCTGGGGGTTATAGACAGGGTGAGAAGGATGCTGGGAGTTATAGACAGGGTGAGAAGGATGCTGGGAGTTATAGACAGGGTGAGAAGGATGCTGGGGGTTATAGACAGGGTGAGAAGGATGCTGGGAGTTAGAGACAGGGTGAGAAGGATGCTGGGAGTTATAGACAGGGTGAGAAGGATGCTGGGGGTTATAGACAGGGTGAGAAGGATGCTGGGAGTTATAGACATGGTGAGAAGGATGCTGGGAGTTATTGACAGGGTGAGAAGGATGCTGGGAGTTATAGACAGGGTGAGAAGGATGCTGGGAGTTATAGACAGGGTGAGAAGGATGCTGGGAGTTATAGACAGGGTGAGAAGGATGCTGGGGGTTATAGACAGGGTGAGAAGGATGCTGGGAGTTAGAGACAGGGTGAGAAGGATGCTGGGAGTTATAGACAGGGTGAGAAGGATGCTGGGAGTTATAGACAGGGTGAGAAGGATGCTGGGAGTTATAGACAGGGTGAGAAGGATGCTGGGAGTTACAGATAGGGTGAGAAGGATGCTGGGAGTTATAGAGAGGGTGAGAAGGATGCTGGGAGTTATAGCCAGGGTGAGAAGGATGCTGGGAGTTATAGACAGGGTGAGAAGGATGCTGGGGGTTATAGACAGGGTGAGAAGGATGCTGGGAGTTATAGACAGGGTGAGAAGGATGCTGGGAGTTACAGATAGGGTGAGAAGGATGCTGGGAGTTATAGAGAGGGTGAGAAGGATGCTGGGAGTTATAGCCAGGGTGAGAAGGATGCTGGGAGTTATAGACGGGTGAGAAGGATGCTG
Organism: Heptranchias perlo; assembly: GCF_035084215.1. Taxonomy (NCBI): domain Eukaryota; kingdom Metazoa; phylum Chordata; class Chondrichthyes; order Hexanchiformes; family Hexanchidae; genus Heptranchias; species Heptranchias perlo. The sequence goes on from NC_090325.1 coordinate 73,399,973, forward strand.
GGAGTTTTTGACAGGGTGAGAAGGATGCTGGGAGTTATAGACAGGGTGAGAAGGATGCTGGGAGTGATAGTCAGGGTGAGAAGGATGCTGGGAGTTATTGACAGGGTGAGAAGGATGCTGGGAATTATAGACAGGGTGAGAAGGATGCTGGGGGTTATAGACAGGGTGAGAAGGATGCTGGGAGTTATGGACAGGGTGAGAAGGATGCTGGGAGTTATAGATAGGGTGAAAAGAATGCTGGGAGTTATAGACAGGGTGAGAAGGATGCTGGGAGTTATAGACAGGGTGAGAAGGATGCTGGGAGTTATTGACAGGGTGAGAAGGATGCTGGGGGTTATAGACATGGTGAGAAGGATGCTGGGAGTTATTGACAGGGTGAGAAGGATGCTGGGGGTTATAGATCGGGTGAGAAGGATGCTGGGGGTTATAGACATGGTGAGAAGGATGCTGGGAGTTATGGACAGGGTGAGAAGGATGCTGGGAGTTACAGACAGGGTGAGAAGGATGCTGGGATTTATAGACAGGGTGAGAAGGATGCTGGGGGTTATAGACAGGGTGAGAAGGATGCTGGGAGTTATAGACAGGATGAAAAGAATGCTGGGAGTTATAGACAGGGTGAGAAGGATGCTGGGGGTTATAGACATGGTGAGAAGGATGCTGGGAGTTATAGACAGGGTGAGAAGGATGCTGGGGGTTATAGACATGGTGAGAAGGATGCTGGGAGTTACAGATCGGGTGAGAAGGATGCTGGGAGTTATAGACAGGGTGAGAAGGATGCTGGGAGTTATAGACAGGGTGAGAAGGATGCTGGGAGTTATAGCCAGTTTGAGAAGGATGCTGGGAGTTATTGACAGGGTGAGAAGGATGCTGGGAGTTATAGCCAGGGTGAGAAGGATGCTGGGAGTTATTGACAGGGTGAGAAGGATGCTGTGGGTTATAGACATGGTGAGAAGGATGCTGGGAGTTATAGACAGGGTGAGAAGGATGCTGGGAGTTATAGACATGGTGAGAAGGATGCTGGGAGTTATAGTCAGGGTGAGAAGGATGCTGGGAGTTATTGATAGGGTGAGAAGGATGCTGTGGGTTATCGACATGGTGAGAAGGATGCTGGCAGTTATAGACAGGGTGAGAAGGATGCTGGGAGTTATAGACATGGTGAGAAGGATGCTGGGAGTTATTGACAGGGTGAGAAGGATGCTGGGAGTTATGGACAGGATGAAAAGAATGCTGGGAGTTATAGACAGGGTTGGAAGGATGCTGGGAGTTATAGTCAGGGTGAGAAGGATGCTGGGGGTTCTCGACATGGTGAGAAGGATGCTGGGAGTTATTGACAGGGTGAGAAGGATGCTGGGGGTTATAGACATGGTGAGAAGGATGCTGGGAGTTATAGACAGGGTGAGAAGGATGCTGGGAGTTATAGACAGGGTGAGAAGGATGCTGGGAGTTATAGACAGGGTGAGAAGGATGCTGGGGGTTATAGACAGGGTGAGAAGGATGCTGGGAGTTATAGACAGGGTGAGAAGGATGCTGGGGGTTATAGATAGGGTGAGAAGGATGCTGGGGGTTATAGACATGGTGAGAAGGATGCTGGGAGTTATAGACAGGGTGAGAAGGATGCTGGGGGTTATAGATAGGGTGAGAAGGATGCTGGGGGTTATAGACATGGTGAGAAGGATGCTGGGAGTTACAGATAGGGTGAGAAGGATGCTGGGAGTTATAGACAGGGTGAGATGGATGCTGGGAGTTATAGACAGGGTGAGAAGGATGCTGGGGGTTATCGACAGGGTGAGAAGGATGCTGGGAGTTATAGCCAGGGTGAGAAGGATGCTGGGGGTTATAGACAAGGTGAGAAGGATGCTGGGAGTTATAGACAGGGTGAGAAGGATGCTGGGAGTTATAGACATGGTGAGAAGGATGCTGGGAGTTATAGACAGGGTGAGAAGGATGCTGGGAGTTATAGACAGGGTGAGAAGGATGCTGGGGGTTCTTGACAGGGTGAGAAGGATGCTGGGAGTTATAGACAGGGTGAGAAGGATGCTGGGGGTTCTTGACAGGGTGAGAAGGATGCTGTGAGTTATAGACAGGGTGATAAGGATGCTGGGGGTTATAGACAGGGTGAGAAGGATGCTGGGAATTATAGACAGGGTGAGATGGATGCTGGGGGTTATAGACAGGGTGTGAAGGATGCTGGGAGTTACAGATAGGGTGAGAAGGATGCTGGGAGTTATAGACAGGGTTAGAAGGATGCTGGGAGTTATAGACAGGGTGAGAAGGATGCTGGGGGTTATAGACAGGGTGAGAAGGATGCTGGGGGTTATAGACAGGGTGAGAAGGATGCTGGGAGTTATAGACAGGGTGATAAGGATGCTGGGAGTTATAGTCAAGGTGAGAAGGATGCTGGGAGTTATAGACCAGGATGAGAAGGATGCTGGGAGTTATAGACAGGGTGAGAAGGATGCTGGGAGTTATAGATAGGGTGAGAAGGATGCTGGGAGTTATAGACAGAGTGAGAAGGATGCTGGGAGTTATAGCCAGGGTTAGAAGGATGCTGGGGGTTATAGACAGAGTGAGAAGGATGCTGGGAGTTATAGACAGGGTGAGAAGGATGCTGGGAGTTATAGCCAGGGTTAGAAGGATGCTGGGGGTTATAGACAGAGTGAGAAGGATGCTGGGAGTTATAGACAGGGTGAGAAGGATGCTGGGGGTTATAGACAGAGTGAGAAGGATGCTGGGGGTTATAGACAGGGTGAGAAGGATGCTGGGAGTTATGGACAGGGTGAGAAGGATGCTGGGTGTTATAGACAGGGTGAGATGGATGCTGGGAGTTATAGACAGAGTGAGAAGGATGCTGGGAGTTATAGCCAGGGTTAGAAGGATGCTGGGGGTTATAGACAGAGTGAGAAGGATGCTGGGAGTTATAGACAGGGTGAGAAGGATGCTGGGTGTTATAGACAGAGTGAGAAGGATGCTGGGGGTTATAGACAGGGTG